>NW_023998427.1:2674651-2918524 GCF_014805625.2 Glossina fuscipes
AGATAATTTCATATCTATTCTGAAAACACTTCTTGTCGAGGATGTTACAGTGTCCCGCCCCCCTACTCACCACCCATTTTACGCTTCACGTAATGACTAATGGAATGTGATAAAAATATTCAAATACGATCAGATACATATGCGTCGTCAATTCGAATGACGTTTCTCGTCTTTCACTTTTCTTAAACAAATGTTGAAGATTGTTTTGTACTCGCTGGTGGATGAGAGGAGAGATTCCACGTGGTTAGTTGTTAGACAACAATATATTTTCTAGTCGCCAAAACATCGTAAAACAATCGGCAACCGAACTATTCTATTTCGGTAGGAGGCCTCTTAGAAGATAAATGAGTTTCAAAATTTTTGAAAATTTATGTAACACAAGGAAATAATCGGATATATATTACATTAAGTTTTAAGCCTTACGAAGCTTACGATTTTGTCGGACAATTTTGAGTAACCCTTTTACGCTTTCATGCTCCGTCAACCATACATCAGTACATCATGGAAAACAGGTTTACTTATCTTTATCAATTTTCAATATTTCAGGATCAGTCTTAAACCCAGCTTACGAAGAAAGAAACAAATAAATAAAAAGATAAGAAGGAATTAAAAACACTTTAGTAAGCCACGGCCCAACATTAAATACCCTACATCACTTCGTTTAGTACATTTATTTATATAACGAATTTTAAAATTAATGCGTTAAATGAGAAGTGGTCGAACAAGTAGTCCCATCCGAACCATTTTCAACAGTGTTTGCCATTTGCCAAAAAAAAACGACTGTATACGAAGTTTCATCAAAATATCTCCAGAAATTGTGACCTTTCAGCTGAACACAAAAATGCAAAACGTACAGATAGCAGGCAAAAATCACTTTCTGAATCGATCGATATGATAAAAGATGAGTCTAACTTACGTCCATGCATACATCGGTAGAAACTTAGTATACCATTGCACCACAAGCGGCGTAAGGTGTAAGAATAGAAAAGACTTTTTCGCAATAAAGTTAGATTTTTTGTAGACCAGTTATAGTCTCCTACTGCTACCACTATGCAAACTAAATTATTTTAATAAAGAAGGCATCAATTTTTTATTGATGATAAGCAATTATTTAACTGTGTTAAGTGTAACTATTTATCTAAATGGCATCGGCACTGAACACATTGTATGGAACATGATCTAATTAAAACAATAATAGAACTTATTTAACCAACTTTAAATATTTGTTGGAAATGTGTTTGTAAGTGATAACAACGTACAAATGTACATTTATCATAAATTCAAGCGGCGACAACATACTGTTGTGATAAAAGGCTTTCTGTTGTGTTTTGTTATGTCGGAAAACGCAATGTAAACGTATGATGCTCGAATAATAAATGTTTTTATATTGCATTTTTCAGTCATAAATCATAATAATCATCCGGATGCTACTAATACTTTTTAAAACCATCAGGAGAGAATGCTTGTATAATAAATTTGTAGCTTCTTTAACACCATAAACAATCTCTACCCTGAACCACAACACAATACAAACAAGCTTTCAGCGAGCTCACATATGAATGACTATCCATATGTTTGCAGTTCTGTCTGCTCCAAGTTTTTGTAACATTTTTTTTCTCTTTTTTTTAATTATTTTTTACAACTTCACAACAATTTTATAAACAAAACAACACAAAAAAAAAAAAAAAAAAAAAATGAAAAAAAAACTTTAACATTACGCCCTACGTTCGTCTATTAATAAATGCTTTTGTGAAAAGTAAAGTTAAAAATTGACGTTAAGCACTTAAAAGTCCCCTCAATTTGGCGATTGTAAGTTCACCGCAGATCACTACTGTACATATGAATTTCATAAATACTTACGCCAAATCTTAAATTAACTTGTTTCTATAACGGAGCTTAAGTGATATAGTAGATGTATAAGTGAATTTTCTATGTTGAAATTATAAAATATACCTGAGGCTGTTTTGGGCATGCATAGCATATATAGAAACTGATGTTTGTGGGATACAAGTTATTTTAAATGAATTTGAATTTTATGAATTTTATGAAAAGTGCTGATAGTTTATTTGCGCAATTATAAATATATATATATATATATATATGTAATAGTTGATTGCATGTATTTTGATCAGCCACATTCATTCGTGAAAATGACAAAATAATGCGAAATCAATCAATGTACACAGCGATTAAATTCGACGATCTTCATCTTTCTCTAGATAAAATTACCTTTTCCCATTTAGTATTACTGAGTTATCCAGTGTATACAAACGCTCAAATCATGGAATGTTCATTTTCGACCTTCATTACTTTTGTTGTTTGATTTGAAGAAATCTGGTAGCAACGCCCATTAAGCACCCTTGGAAGCGTATAGTAATGCTGCTCCATCAGATCCCAATGTTCACTTTTCGCTTCAACGCTTTAAAAGTAGTGATTTTCAGCTCAAACTGTCAAAGAACTTTCGAACAGTTCAGCAGTTGGCGAATAAACTGTTTCTATACGTTTACACGCGATGGGAAAGATCCAAAAGGAGGAACAATGATTACTATAGGAATTAACTGAAAATGTCATGTCGAATCGTTTCAACATCGCGGTTTCATTGCTTGCCTGGCAAAACACAAAGCGTTTTTTGCCGCGCATTGTGACTGGCGACGATAGTACGACAATCCCAAATGCACAAAGCCATAGGTTAATCCAGCAGAGCCATCCTCGTCGACACAATCGTCGAAACAATATATTCATAGCTTTAAAATTTTGCTCTGCATATGGTGGACCCAGTAAATTGTAGTGTATCACGGTCTTCTGAAACCGTATAAAACTGTTACTGCAGATACCTATCGACGTCAATTGAAGTAATTGAACGATATGTCGTTGCAAAAAAACTAGCAATAACAGTTAACGGACGCAAAGTCATCCTCTTGCATGAGCCTCGGTCACACATTACAAGAGTTGTCAAGTATACACTGTTGCAGTAGGAAGTTCCGCTGCACCCAGCGTACTGACCAGACATACCATCCTCTGATTGCCACTTGTTCAGATCGCTGCAGCATAGGTTAGCAGACGGGCGGTTTCGAAATGGCTAAGGAAATGCAAAAATGGATCGATAATTGGATCGCTGTCAAATTAATACCGTCGTTTCGACTCGATATCGCCATGTTGCTACAAGCATGGGAAGTAGTTGGAGAAAGTGATATAACATACACTGATTAACATACATTTTTTCAAATGAGAAAATGATCAAAGTACATGCAAGTACCTGCCGCGAATGAGTACCTGCTGGTCTTTTGGCAAACGTTGAACCTTTTTTACCTTTTTTTAATGAAATGGAAAAAAATATTTCATTTAAATTAGTTTTCTTAGCCGAATATGAATCTTCTCCCGAAATAACTTGGGTTTTTCACAAAAGCTCCCAACTTTTTCATAATCTCATAAAAGGCCCATAAGAAGCTCCACTCGAGCAACACAATAATTCGCGCTAAGTAACGGTAATGTCTGATAAGGTATTAGCGAATTCTATATAAGACTATAACGCTGATCATGCTGAAGACTTTAGTTTAATTCTGTTAGCTCTACCTGGTAGCATTCTCTAGAGATGGTTTCGTTCAGTTGGAGCGCATTCATACGCTTAGTTCATACCTCGAATTGAGACAATTGGAACCATGAATATAATTCAGTTTCATGATCAATGTTAACAGTTCACCCTAATCTGCATTGTGTTCCTTTTTTCACTGGACGTTTTAAGTCATTCATTGTTTATGATCCGTCGCGATTCAATAGCACTATCGTTCGAATTAAGCGGGAGAGTTAATGTTTCCCATAAATTAACTTTTTTTTTTTTGGAAACAAAATATCAATAAAATGTTTAACTTAACTAAAGTAATTGAATCTAATCTATCTTTTTTAAAAAATTAAAGCCGACAGTCTCAGTTGCTAACGCTTATTCCACTTAAGTCATAGAATTTATTCCTTCCGTTTTAATAAATTATAATGATAATAACAATAATAATAATAATAATAAAATTATTTTCTTTTCTACAATACGACGGGATAACTTGCACTCCTACATAAAGATACTACTCTCGGTTGAGAAAGTAACGGTTTTATTTCACAATGGTCGCATAGTCCCTCTTATACTCTCTTTAAAAAAGAAAGAGTGATAGCTTGCTCCACGTCCAAAAAAGAGTATGCTCTCGAATCCCTAATGTAAGCCAAAAACAGTTTACTCCTTCAAAATGATAATAACTTAAATGGCAGCAAAGCATTCTAATTTTTCATTAGAATAAGTTATGATAACTTTTTTGATTATTTTCCAATTCATTGCGTTCTTGACAGAATTTTATATTCAAGTATAAGTAGTCAACCAAATCCCTGACAGCATTAATTCAATTTGTTAAAATGTCTCCACGTGCTCTCAACGATAAAATTTCATTTAAAGCAATAAAAAAAGAAACATGAAAATAATAATATTTAATAAAACGGAAGCAAATATGCACGTACTATACGGGGAGCAAAATCAAATCTTGAAATTGCGATGTGTTAAATGTGTAGAAAAATATGAAATTAAATTATCCGAAGAAATGCGAAGAAATCTGTATGTCGCGCGAGTAGAGAGTATGTATGGGAAAGAGGATAAGTTAACGTAGTCGACGTAAATTGAACACCTACCTACCTGCCTATCTACCTTCCTTTTTATTCCCTATGATGAGATGAGGAATGATGATAACAGAGAAATAAAGTTTAAAAAAATTATATATATATATATATATATATATATATATATATGTATATATATGTGTGTATATATATTATGTGCAAAAAGTTAAAATTAGCTCTGCTTACTGATTGAACATTAAGCGAGAAATGCTGAAGAAATATGTTATGATTTAATTTATTTATATCTGTAACAAGGTCGAATTTTAAATAGACTGATCTGATAGCCTCGAAAATCTACCAAGAATCGTTTCAATATAATTTGTCCAAGTAAATAGGTAAGTAAGCATTTCAAGTGTCAGATACATTATTTTCAAGGTAACCCAAGTAAGAACATTATAGTCAGGCAAGACCGATCATGGACTGCTTCACCTAGTACTTCTTGAAATCCCGCCCAAAACATGATGTGATCCCAATTTAACAAACTTAATTTACACCCTCAAAATTTTATTAGTTTTCATTTTCCGTCGTAAATGGTAGAAATTAGACTTTTTGTCCCTATGAGGACTTGCCTTTTATAATAACCCATGCATAGAAAGAGAAGAACCAGATCTGTCTGGTCCAAATTCCATACCAGTAATTTTTGTACTTAATTGCTATTGTGGATTACTCTCCAACGCAAAATATTAAAATTTAAATCTTCTTACTATTATTCGTTAGAAATCTTACATGGAGTAAGGTCCACAAAATAGAGCCTTGTGAGTTAAATTTGATTCGCTTCATTTTTATATCAAATTACTATCGTGAACATATTTTCATAATAAAACATTAAAATTAAGTCTTTCTAACGTATAAAGGTTTACATTTACTGAAAATTCTCGTCTGTGGTGGCACGTGGTCCAAACACGCTAAGATTGACTTCTTTGTCGATTTACTATTACGAATCGATTTTTACCATGAAATATTCAAAATTATATCTATTTACCATATAAAGATACACATTTCGTAGACATGGTTATTGAACAGTTTTTCAAAAAATATCCTCAGGCAGATCAATTTCTTCATATCAGGTTAGAATATCGAAATATGATTACTCAGCGACTTTTGTGTAAAAATTGTTGTAAATTGCAATATTTTTCCATATAACGACCTTTCAAAATAAGGGGGCGAGGTCGAGAAAGTAGACTGATCCGAACCATTTTTAATATCGCTCTGCTTTGTGTCCACGTACGTCAATGTTAATCGCAGCAATAATAATAACAAAGAAAATGCAACGCAACCGACCGAGAACGAACGAGACCCACTTGCGATTAATAACCCTAAGCTATCGATTTCCCAGAAGTTAGTGAATCAAACATCACACTTACGGCAAATTATCGAACATCTATCCATCAGTAAAGAATATTCAGAACAGCTTTTTGATTTTAGCAATGTTAAGATACAAAGCACTGTATAAACAAATGTTTTACTCGAAAAGATCACTCAGCCTGTTTAATTACCGGTCGTATAAACTCGATTTTGGCGAAAGCAAATGTTAGGAAACAAATTCTTATAAAGGCTGACGGTGTGCACACAAATTATTGGTAATTTTATCTCACAACGTTCAGTCTGACAGCTTCACGATATAATTTCAAACGAGAAAAACTATTATTAATTTTTATTAGAAAGAAAATAATAAATAAAGGAATCCGCACACATGCCCTTGTCATTTTATCATCGAAGGTTTAGTATGAGCGTAGTAAGTGCGTAAATATTTTTATTTTAATAAATTTCAGATCAATATGCGTTCAACAATGTCTTAGGTTTTGTACAGTTTTCTAAATTCTTTTGGATTTTTTTTGCATACGTTTTCGTGCTACATGCAAAACAAAACACAATTATTAATGAATAATTAATTATGAAATTCAATTATGGACTTACATTTATATGCTACGAATAACAAATAAAGTGAATTTTTCATTTGACCTTCACAGGTAACATGAAATCGTGATATTATTTCTTTGTGGACTTACAGTACTTTGGCTTTGACATCTATGCAGAGTTTCATGCCAATATATTTAATTGCACGTATTTCTGTAAGCATACCAAAGTAGGTTTTTCGATTTTGATTATAACTGAAACGATGATTTCTGATTATGAAGGCGTCCTAAAACGCAATATTACGGGAAAAAAGACTTGGATTCATGCATACGAGATGTAAACGACGAATAGTTCGAGCGAATATTGTGCAAAAAGTGAACTGGGACGGAAGAAACTACGCCAAAGATGCTCAAAAATCAAAGTCACGTTGACGGTGCTTTTTTCGGTTATCGCGATATTAGACATTATGAATTTCGTCGCATATAACGATAATTGAGAGTGAGATTGAGAAGAATATAAAAAATTGTCATTTTGTAAACGCATACACCCTATTATACCCTACACCACTTGTGGTACAGGTTATATTTAGTTAGTGAGGACGTATGTGAAACGCAGAAGGGCTTAAGACAGACCCACCTTTTGTTAGACCAACCGATTCAGAAGCATTTACTAAATCGATCTAAGCCTTTTTGTCCGCCTAATTTCTGTCCATGTAAATTTGTGTTCAAGCTACAGCTGTCACACTGACGTGCCAATGAGAATTTGTTGAATTATTAAAAATTGTTTGGATCAGTCCAACTTGTCGAGCACTCCCCATTTAACACCCTATTTTGAAAAGTCGTTGTATAGAAAAAATTGCAATTTTCAAAACTTCTCGACAAAACTGGTTAAATAATAGTATTTCGGCATTCTAAATTGTTCTGAAAACTTTAGACCGGGTGAGACAATTTTTTGAACCCCCTCCCGTATAATCCATCCTACGAAAACTGAATCTTTATGTGGGAAACCGGTTTAATTTTAAATATTTCTTGGTGAAAATTGGCTCATAATAGCGAAGTGGCAAAGAAATCAATTCTACTGATTCCGGACCACGTACGCCTATCCTTTGGATACTACTACAGGATTTTCATGAAATGTAAATACTTATATGCCGGAAAACGTAACTAACGTTTCCTAATCGAAATGTGTTCATGATAGTAATTTAATATAGAAATTAAATGGATCTAATTTGAACCACATGGTTCATATTTCTTGGCCTCACTCAATATAAGATAGGTCATCAGTACTAAGCCCTTCGGAAAAGGTTCAATTTTTAATATTTTATGATGAAACTTAATTCGTAGTAGCAATTGAGAAAAAAAGTGAACGATAGAGAATTTGGATCACATAAGTCTACGTTTTTGGACCCTAACATATACTGGCGTTATCACAAAATGGAAACTCTTATATAGAGAGAAAGTTTAATCTCCAAATATGCGGGCTTTCATGAAAGTTATGGCTTTACTGGAAAATATTGTGTACTTTTTGTTGTATTATTACCAAAACGAGTAACCAACTATACTAGGCGAAGTGGATATGTAATGGATGGCGTTGCTCGGCTATAATGTTCTAACATTTTTTTTTTTAATCGACCCCAGTCCCTATTCAAATCAATTTACAAGCTCAGGATGATCAAGGATATAGCATATGTGCATTTTGCGACTCCTAATGCGTGTTTTGAAGGTACACTGCACGGAATGATAAAATTCGTATTGAAATATGGTAAAAACAGCGACGAGCTTCCATTAACACCACCACTATACCACTTTTCAATGATTCATATAACGACCTTTTAAAGCAATCCTTTATAATCAATCCGATCTAAATTCAATTTCATCAAAATATCTGCAAAGTTGCAGCCGTTCGGTTGAACACAAAAAAAACGGGCGGACAGACAAGCTTAATTGTATTTAGAAAATGGATCTGAATCAGTCGGTATTTTAAAAGGTGGATCTATTATAAGCCCGCCAGCGTGTTACATACGTCCCCACAAGTCGTATAGAGTACAATTAAACAAAAAAAAAAAAAAATGTGAATAAAATAAAAAATATTTGATTCCTCGTATATAGGATTCTTTACTGTACATCTGTTTGAAGGCATCTAAGGCCATTTGTGCTATCACATTGCTATTCATAACACACAGAATATTTAAATTAAGATCGGATAAAATTTATCGAAAGCATTTTTCACTCTTAACATAGCAAGGTGGCAGCAGCGCGACGTTTCGTCGGTTTTTTTGATAGATTTTTGAAAGACTCATCTTTTTCGATTATTCAACGATGGTTGGCTGGTTTCGGAAATCAACACTTCACAGTCAGTTCACATAAGTGATCTATTCTCAAATGCGTGCAAATATATTTTATTTCATTTTCTCAACGCTCTAAAAACAGACTAAGTAAACATTTACTTAAATTTGTTTTATATTTACTTTCTTTTACTTTTCGTTAGTTATTCTATAAACTTTGCACAAATTTATGGTCTGTTGCCATAATTTTTAATATCGTTGCCAATGTAGACAATCTATCGCAAACATACATATTCAGATGCCTGATTGCTGGACTGTATTAAAAACCCTCGTATACAATCTACCACAAAATGACATGTTTGCTACGTGACGTCTGCCTTGAATTTACTTTGGGCAAAAAGAAAAAAAAAAAATTGAAAAGGCAAAGAAAACGAATCAAATCTCATCAAGTTTGTGTTTACATGATTTTTTCCTTCACATTGAAAACAAACTATCATGTATATGCTACATAAGAGCGTGAACTTGAATTCGACAATTTTTATCACATTTTATCGCAATATATGCATCCTACTAACGGAAACTACAACATATACATGCATCTACACATGAAAATTACGTACCCACACATAACTGTTCATTTAAAAAAAAATCTTCCATTTTAAGAAAACAAAGAGAGCCGGACTACTAGCTCATCACTCTCTAAAACTTTTCAAGGGGAAGCCGTTTCGCAGTTGACGTTAATTATCACGATATCAGAGTTTACTTACAGCACAAAAAAAGAAGACACAGAAAAAGTATTAATTTGTTTGCTTTAAATCGACCTTACGAAACAAACAAACAAACACAATTGCACTGTATCGCGCCGAGAAGAGGTTTCTAAACACGAGATATCAAAATTTTTCGTAATTGTTAAAGCGTCCAAGAGATTTAGAGTATTTAAATACTTCAAAACTGCTTGCGCTACAATATTCTAACCACTAAGTGGAACTTTAGTCGATTTATAGCTATTGATTAAACTCGATTAAACCCGATCTTAATTTGCATACGTTATTTACAATCAAAACATGTTTCATGCGGTAAGAAGAACAAGTAAGAAAATCATAATCGCACAAGCCCGACCATAAACTCTCCATACCACTTCACCCCATATAGACATTCATTCATTTTCGTAATAATACAGGAGAAGTTGTGCATTACTCTTACATTGGACTTAATATGCTTGTCAAACATTTAATTGTTTTTCAATTCCTTTCGTCACCAAAAATTAACAAATTAGACTTTGTTTTCATAAACAGTCTTGCTTTCGATGAGAGCCTATATATATTAGTTTGGGGCAAAAGAAATCCATTATTTTTTCGGTAGATGGCTGCACTGATAGATTTCTCGTAAAGTATCGATCAAACAATTTCCGATACTGTACATTTACATACTGTACATTTCGCAGTAAAAAAAATTCTTTTGCTGTTTTTTGTTTGGTGCATTCAGCTGTGAGTTACAGCGTGTTAAAAATGGAAGTGAACAAAGAGAAAATTCGGTACATTTTACAGTTTTTCTTTGACAAAGGCGAAAATGCAAGCCAGGCGGCTAAAATTGTGAATGGTGTTTATGGTTCCGATACTGTAACAGCCAATTATGTGCAATTTTGGTTTCGTAGATTCCGTTCAGGAATTTTTGATGTTAAAGATACACCTCGCACAGGTAGGCCGGTCGTCGAAAATGTCGATAAAATCGGAGAAATGATCGAAGTTGACCAGCATGTTAGCAGTCGTAACATCGCCCAGTAGCTAAAAATCGACCATAATACAGTTTTAAACCATTTACACCAAGCTGAATTCAAAAAGAAGCTCGATGTTTGGGTGCCACACCAATTAACAGAAAAAAACCAGGACTAACGGCCAGGAAGGTTTTGCTATGCATTTGGTGGGACTGAAAGGGGATTATTTATTATGAGTTGCTTCCATATGGCCAAACGCTAAATTCTGATCTCTACTGTCAACAACTGGACCGTTTGAAGATAGCGATTGACCAGAAACGGCCAGAATTGGCCAACAGGAGAGGTGTCGTGTTCCACCAGGACAACGCTAGGCCACACACATCTACAGTGACTCGCCAGAAACTTCGGGAGCTTGGTTGGGACGTTTTAATGCATCCGCCATACAGTCCGGACTTGGCACCAAGCGATTATCATCTTTTTCTTGCATTGCAAAATTTCTTTAATGATAAAAAGTTGGAATCTAGGGAGGATTGTGAAAATCGACTAATAGAGTTTTTTGCAAATAGAGACCAGGACTTCTATGAGAGAGGCATTTTGAAGTTACCTTTAAAATGGCAAGAAATTGTACAACAAAACGGTGCATATTTGACCCAAATTAAACAATCCGAAGCATGTTAAATAAAGTCCTGAAGATCATATAAAAATAATGGATTTCTTTTTCCCCAAACTAATATGATGGGGCCTAAAAAAATATAGCTACGTGATCGAAATTTCCTTCATTGCTACTATGAACCAATCATACATCGCAAAATAATAAAAATTAATCCTTGCTGCTCATGAAAATTCATTATATAAAATAGCTATCAGCAAATAGATTCACGTGGTTCAAATTTGGTTCAGTTAATTTTTAACTTATTCTTTAACTGTTATGAACGAATTTTCATCCGAACATATTAATTGTGAGACTTTTTTGGCGTATAAAAGATTAACATTCGACGACAATCTTTGTATGTCATGACGTTCAAAAAATGTGCCTACTTGATCCAAATTCGATACAGTTCGGTTTCACATCAAATTACTTTTACAAACCGATTTTTATTATAAAACATCAAAAGCGATTTTTATCGCGATATTCTGAAAATTGCAATATTTTTTTATACAGTGACTTTTCAACTTGACACGTTATATAAGGAATTGTCGAAAAAGTGATTCGATCCGAACGATTTTTAATAGCACTCGTTTATCAACCAAAACACGTCAAGGTACCGAATCTCATTAAAATATCTCAAAAATTGTGAAGTGACTTAGCCCAGCCCACATTTATCGAAATTCTTAAAATTCTTGCCAAAAATTTTATTATTGCTCATCTATTCACGTCACCAAAGGCAAAAAATTATACTTTATCGCCATGTAAGGGCCTACATTCCGTGCGAAGAGTTTGGAAAAGTAGTGAGCAAAAAGTCGGCTTACATGATCCAAAATGGTTACGTTTGGTTACATTTCTGTGTCAAATTATTATTAGAGACAAACTATTACCATAAGATATTTTTTAGTTAAATTTTTTATATTCATTTATTTATTGTCTATATATTTTGTAAATAATTTTACAAAGTACGGAGTTGAAAGGCTGCCATATAAATTAGATCATATGCTCGTCTGCGCTAAGTTGTTAGTCGCGATCCTTTCCCTACTCGGCTACTCATACGGATATGATATTTTCATATATTATAGCCGAGTAGATAAGAGTCGTGACTCGGTGTCACACGTATAGGAGACATCGCCACAATGAACATAGAAATTGTATTACAAAGTTATGTATTTATATTTAAATTGAACTTATTTTAAGACAAGCCTTATATCTTAAACACTGACGGACAGGTTCTATGCTTTGTGTTGTTTTCTATTTATTTATTTTTTTCATATTTTTCGATTAGGTGAATAAATTTAGCCTTTGAAAAGATAAATTTTAAAACATTGAAAATAATCAGCCTTCAAGACATTTTTTGTTGTACATTCGGAACCCAATCCGTTACCCAGATACAATTTTAATCCGACCTGCACATGAGATTAAGCAAATAATAAACGAAATTAAATCATTTTCCATTCAGTCTATTAAATAGTAGGTACGACTGAATAGCGTCCTCACAATCTCCCTAATAATTTCGTGTTTAAAACTGAAAATGCTTACGGTGTTATTTCCGCTTAAAATTATATTTTGGGAAGTAAATGAATGCAAAAAATGTACACTTTAGCTGTGTCGAATATTAATGAGAGCGACATTACAACAAAGTTAATGTACTAAAAAATATTTCTCTGTGAGTTATCAGAAAAAAGTTTTTTTTTGAAAGACTGTTCTTTGTTTTGTTACAATAAAATGATTCATTATGTGAATGCACGAAATTGCAAAATTTAAGCAAAAACTAAAGCAACAATGTATTTACAAGTATTTATAAGCTTTAAGAAGGCAGTATTTGTGGTCCGCATTGTAGTTACCTGTTAATTAACATAAATGTACATGCGACGTATGAAGTTGTGCTGGGAATTACTGACGATGTAATATGGATGCACATTAATGAAAACTAATGCAAGCTCTTTTGTCCAAATGTAGATGAAGCGAAATAACAGTCCATATGAAACTGATTACTACTCTGTTGGCTTTTAAATATGCTTCTCTTTCCAATTTGCGAATAGTGCTTTTGGAATTGCTTTCATTTGTTAAAAATTATTTCATTCATTTCATCTCTCTCTCAAGTACTTATGCAGAAAAGTCCTTAAATAAAAACCAAATTTTCAGTAACGAAGAATTGGTGAACGTGTGTTGATGTAAATCACTTTTATTGTCTTTTTGTACGAAACAAGCATCGTAGGCAAGTTCTGTACATCGTCAAGTTAAGTTCAAATATAACGATAATCGATCCGAAAGCACATTCATAATTACTAAAGTTCTTATATAATGTACATACATACGTATGCATACGATTCTTTTGCTTACACAATTATCTAATAATGTACTGCTCATCGGATAAGTACATGTGAAGGGCATTGAAATGTGGCCGGCATTCGTTACGTAATGTTGCGATCACTATCCATATTGTAATATATATGTATGCATATATATTGCGTCAACGAAAAATAGATGAATTTAAAATCAAATAAATTTGGTCAAACTAATTCTTACAAGTGACCCTTTAGCGCATGTGATGTCTGAGAGTCCACAGATAATTAAAAGAAAAAGGAAAAAAAAAAGAATGTAAAATTTTTTATTACTATTATTATTATTATTATTATTATTAATTTTCCCAGACTAAAGCCATAAAGCACTAGCATCTAGAGGCTTTTGGCTTTATTAAAAAGTCTACCGCACTTGAGACTTGAACCCACGATCGCTGAGTAGCTGGTCGGGACTCTTGCTTACTCGGCCACTCAAATATGGTTTGAAAACGAACCTAAACTTTGAAAATATTCAATATATGTCATATCAATTTTGCCCGGACAACAATGTTTTACAGATTTGTGAAAACATTTGTGGTCTTTATGATGGAAATGCAACACCAAAACGATTTCCTTATCTCCAGATATTTGTGTGCAACACGTGAATTTACGATTGAAATTTAAATTAACCGACTTTTTACTTGCGAATCGCTGCCGAAATTAAAATCAATGGAATTTTGAATAAAATTAATAAGGGGCAAGGTGAAAAGTGCCTCACATGTGACAATAATGCATCGGAAAATCGTTGTCCAAGATAGATGAAGCTCTCCAAAGTGCTAACTTAATATCAGAAACATCAGAAAATGCTTTGAAAAGGAATGGGGAAAAACAAAGAGATAAGGAATGGATGTGTGCCCAATCGTTAAGTGTTGTGCCAAATTGCACGACACCTTATTCACTCTGACTACCGTTCGCTTCACTTTAAGTGTGCAAAGCTGACTTTGTAAGAAATTTAAGGAAAATGATTTGCCTCAGTTTTTCCCATAAAAATCTCGAAAGTTTTATATATTGATGACATAATAAAATTACGAATGGAAAGAGTTTTCCTTACGTGATGGGAAAAATGTGTAACTAGCTGCGGAGCATAATATGGATAAGGCATTTATTAGCACTCTTCTGAATATTTCTTTCGAGCAAACAATCGTCATTTCTTCCTTGTCCATTCTAATACTTCAATCTTTAATTTAATTAATTATTATTATTTGTTTTGCGAACAGTGAATCCGAGCGAATAAACTCAATAAAAATTCGATAGCATTCCGGTCGAGTCCTCTAACCGATTTCTCCATAGAATTCGGTAAAACACGAACCGTTGCCGATTCCTCTTTACATCACTTATGGATACGTTGCCAAGATATCAAACATCAATGCGCATTGAAATTTTCCAAATTTATTATATGATATGACATAATGATACTTCAAATTATTCAACTTACTCCTTAGAAAAAATTATACTGCGTATATATTTTATATATATATTTATATAATTTATTATATATATCATACAATACTACATTTGTCTATCTATACACAAATAACTCCACACATTTTCTATTGTATGCCATTCCTTATATGGCTGTTGTCCGGAAAAGTGATCGGTTCTTAACTTTCATATTCACTCATTCACGTACATCAAAGCCGCCTTCATAACTCATTGTTGAATACGAAAGCAAGCATATTGTATGTGTGTACGCTTTTCTATTAATGTAATACTTGTGCCTATGCGCACATATGTGTCTAATAATAGGAAAACTAGCGTTCACGTTCATAACGTAAATAATAAGAGAAAAAGGAGCAGAAAAAAAAGTCTTCGTATTTTATACTCGTTCTTCATAATCTCTTATTAATAATTTTTGTTGCAACCAGTGAAAGTAACGAGTGCAGACCTTGCTGACCAATAACTATTCCATTACCATTAACTTTCAAATGTATTATTATCGCAATAGCGTGCGAAACACGATTACCTTCCCATTGGTCCCAGTAAAGAGAATAATCATGAAGACTTTTTAAGAAAATTATTTTTGGTCGGCTACGTGTGTTTTAATCTTTATATGGCAATAAAATTTTTCAATTTGTTTGTATGGATGTTTATTTTTATGTACAAATAAAATTTAGTTTAATCTCATCTCACTCGTGAGCAAGGGCATGCAATTATGGACGTATCATCCACATAGACAACGACAGTGACACGTTAACACGAATCCCAGTAACACAAATAGATGGATAGAGCCAGAGACTGAATCGCTTTGCCAGGAAACTGATATTTTGTGTGTTTGGCATGGCCAAAAGTGTGTAGTCTGTTATTAGCTACCAACTACCGTTGCTACCAATGACAAATGATCGATCTGAACTATTCGTCAAAAAAACCCTAGCGAAATATCACAAACAGCAATATGAGATCATTCTATTACCTGATGGCCGTCCATTCATCCGTACAGAAAAAAATCGGTTCATAATATATTCGAAGCACTCAACTGGAAACTGGTAGCCAATGTGGCTCACTCACCAAAGTCAAGCCTTTCGGGTTATCACTTCTTTACATCGATGGGACACGCAGCTGCTGAACAACAACTTACTTCTTGGGAACATGGACGAAAATGGCTCGATAAGTGGTTTGCCTTAAAAGAGCACCAAATTTGTTGGCATGGAAAGGTAGGAAAAACACGGACAATACTTTTGAGTAAAATACTTTTTATATGTTTTGATACAGTTGACACGATATATTAACAAGATGAACTTTTAAATAGTGAAATTTTTGCATCTTTTCGATCTTGTTCCATTTATTTCCTAACTCTAAAGAAATCTATAAAATGCCGGAATATTAAATGCACTCTATCTGAGTAAGATGTCTCTACCTGTCATAGCTTGTGATACAATCGGGTCTAAGTTTGAATAGATGTATGTAACACTTAGAAGGAGTTAAGACAGACCCATCCTTATTATTATGTCGACCGCTTTAATATCACTTTCTAAATCGATTTACAGTAAACCTTTACATCAAAATAAGTTAAAATTTTGGCGTATCGTCACAAACGTAAATAAAGAATTAGACTAAGTAATGTGACATAGATATATGTAGTAGTCGCCCTTGTCGGACTATTATGCTTTTCCTTCTTTTTGGTGAATTTCGAAAGTCTTAAGCATAGAAGATAGATTCGCAGGCAAGCAAATAGATAGAAGAAAAATGAAGCCATGCGGGTAACGGACAAAAGGTTGGTACTAGTATCAAAAATAGAGATTGTTTCGGACTCACTTCCAATATGAGATAACTTGGAGTGCAATTAGATGCAACGGAGCATTGGCAACTGCAACCGCCCTGCTCTAAATTATGTCAAACAAGAACGGAACAAAACAAGCGAGGCGAAAACTTATATGTAATAATGTACGTCGCACCAATTTAGACAGAAAAAGTACTGCAAAGTAAATCTTCTGCGAAAGGTAGAAACAGTTCAAAGGCTATGCACGTTGAAAACGATATCAGCCTACCGCACAGTATCAACGTCAGCGGCAGCAGTCCTGGCAAGAATGTTATCCAACGAGCTGCTGCTTAACGAGCAGCGGCAAAAGAGGCGAAAATAGTTGAAAAAAATAATAATGATATCCGTGGAACCAGAACAGTTACCCGACAAAGTACTTTAAGCAAATGACAATAACAGCAAAATAAAGATGGACTTACACCCTCATCCCAAATCGGCATAAAGCTATACGAAGGCGATAACCCAGCTCCTAATCCTATGCGAGGACAGAGGGCGCAGGATGATATAGTTAGGATCAACAATCCATAAGGGTGTACCTCGAAGTGATGCGAAAGCGGTTTCGGGATTGTTTTATCCCAAGTGCCGAACGGCCCCTAGTTAAAAGTGCGCCGCCACCGCAACTATAAAACAAAAATAAGATGGGAAACAATTCGTATAATAGGATAGGATAGAAATTCATTTGCGCGCAACGAATTCATATCGAAATTAGACCGTACTATCTACTAGCAATTATGCTGAAAGAACACTTAAAGATGAAGGAAGTGGGCTAGTTTTTTGAAAGACATACCCCTGAATGAGGCCAACCTTCGTTCGACATCTGAGATAATGCGAAAATGGTTCGCAGATGGTTTCACCCGAAATGTCGTAGGATCCCTAGCTGGCAGTACGCTGTCGCTACGTTCATTAGAAAAAAGACACAGACAGATTCATGGACACATACAATGTAAAAAAATGTACCGTCCCGTCAAGTATAGTTTAGTGAGACGCCGAAAAACATTTTGCCTTATAAAGCAGGCAATTAGCTATTGTTTGTTCTGTTTGCACATAGGTATGCCGTCAATTGATTGTTTATAGATAATATGATAATTAAAAATTATTTGAAGGCTTTTTAAGAGAACTGTATGCATCGTGTAGTGTTATATTTACAAAATTTCAATTTGGCCTTATGAACCCCTCTTATAGATAATGGTTACAACGGAAAGCTTTTAAACTAATTACTTTAAGCTTGAGTTATGTATGATACGACATTAAACTTTCCCTTCAGTGCATTCAGTTTCACTGGTCGGCGGAGTACGTTGGTATCACAATTTCGTCAGTAAAATGGTAAAAAGCACGAGAAAACGAAAAAAGTCGCGAAGTCCTTTATTGTGCACCTTAGCTGTGCTTTTTGCATCAGTTGTTATCGCATTTTTTATGGACACAAAAACATATAATGTAACAAAGCCGACTGTAACGATTGTGGCGAACAATGTCGATAACAACGGAGATCCCATAACGGAACCTTTTAAAGGCGCTGAACAAAAGGAAAGATTTGCCCACCTGGTGCCCCCAAAAAAACAAGCGAGACGTTTTCCAAAACCGTATACATCAACTAAAAACAAATCCAATGAATTGAATAAAATTTACATTGATAAAAATTTTTTTAATTTGCCCCTAGTCACGGGTGCCTTAAAGGATTGGCATAATTACGTGGCTATAGAATTAGATAAAAAACGAGAAGGCTTAGGAGAACAGGGTGCTCCAGCTTCCCTTAACAACGAAACTCTCGCCGATCTACAAAAACAATTATACATGGAAAACGGCTTCAATGCTCTGCTTTCAGACTTTATATCAGTTAACCGTTCTCTGCCTGATACCAGACCTGATGGGTAAATGAACAAATTAATATGATAAAAACGAAAAAAGCAAAAAAAAGAAAAGAAATATAAATACAGTAAATCGTATATCGTAGGTGCCAATTAAAACATTACCTCGCCCAGTTGCCCACTGTAGCCGTTGTCATACCATTCTACAATGAATATCCCAGCGTTTTGTATCGCACATTACACAGTATAGTTAATCGCACGCCAGCGGAACTTTTACATCAAATAATCATTGTTGACGATTTTAGTGACCGTGAATATCTTCAGCATGACTTGGAACAGTATTTATTGCGTCATTTCAAAGATGTAGTTCATCTTATCAGATTAAAGCGTAGAACGGGATTAATTGGAGCTCGCTTAGCCGGAGCTAAACAAGCCATGGGAGATGTTATAGTTTTTTTCGATTCTCACATAGAATGCACCAACAATTGGTTGGCTCCGTTATTAGAGCCAATCGCTTTAGATCATAAGATAGTCACTTGTCCCATTATTGACGTAATAGAACATGAAACATTTCGATATAGATCATCTTATAACGCGGGTGCTAGAGGTGTATTTGATTGGACAATGGCATATAAAGCTTTACCTCAACTGCCTGAGTTTAAAGAAGATTCTAGTAGACCTTATCCTAATCCCGTTATGATGGGAGGACTGTTTGCTATTAATCGTGAGTTTTTCTGGGAATTAGGAGGTTATGATGAAGAGCTCGATATCTGGGGAGCTGAGCAATACGAACTTAGCTTTAAAATCTGGATGTGCGGAGGCAAATTATATGATGTACCCTGTTCAAAGGTAGCACACATATTCCGCGGCCCTATGACAGAAAGAAAAAGCCCAAGAGACTACAATTTTGTGGCCAGAGTACGTCAAATATATTAACTTTTACTTATTAATAATATTCAATATTTATTTTCATCGTGCTTAAAGAATCACAAACGTGTCGCAGAAATATGGATGGACGATTTTAAACATTTCTTTTATCAACGAAATCCCAATGTTTATAACAATTTAGATCCAGGCGATTTATCAAAACAGAAAGCTTTACGCGAACGACTGCAGTGCAAATCATTTCAATGGTATTTAGATAAAATAATTCCAGATTTATTAAGAACGTATCCTACGCAGGAACCAGAACCTTATGCGTCTGGTACCTTACAGAGCTTAGCGTATCCGCAATACTGTTTAGATAATTTGAACGGTAAAAGTAATTCGCTTGTAGGGGTTTATCCATGCGCCGAAAATAAAACTCATCCACAACGCAATCAATATTGGGTCTTAAGCTCGCATCGTGATGTTCGCTTACTTAATGGCGATCTCTGTCTCGATGTTCAGGACACAAAACCGAATTCAAAAGTTTGGCTATGGAATTGCCACCAACAAGGTGGCAACCAATTTTGGTTTTACGACCACAAATATAAGTGGCTAATACATGGTCGCAGTGGCATCAATTGTCTAGAGATTGTGAATCAAAATGGAAATTTCACAGTTGTGGTTAATGCTTGTGATAACTCTAATCCCAACTTGAAATGGATTTTTGGGGCGGCCAATGAAACTTTATTAGATGGATTTTATGATGATTTAGAATAAGAAAAATAACTTTCTAATAATGAAAACTTTTTAATAATAATAATGAAGAGAAGACAATATCACTTTCAGTTATATTTTTCCTTTTGTAAAAGTCTGCTATGTTACAGCGACTTTATTAGAATAATGACAATGCGACAAATGAACTTGTGGGGCAATTATGAAGAGTGTCATCAAAAACGTTTGTGTCGTTAACGAGCTATACGTAGCGAATACTTTCCGCATTTGTTTGTATTCAAACTTGAGTTTCATCTTCTCGTAAACATCTCTTGAAAAAAAATGCATCCATTTATTAGACCTGAGCGTAGTTCTTATTGCACAAAACTGCCTTCGGAGAAGTCCACTATAATACTTTTCGGTCTTGCAAGTTAACACAACTATATTCATTAATTTGTAAAATCCCACTTCTATCTCTTAATGATTGCAACTGTCCAAATCCTAAAAATCCGAATTATTCGGCAAATAACTAAAAAAATTGAATCCATAACCACCACCCAGCGATTACTATTATAACACTATTACGGAATTTTTATTAAGACAAAATAGATCTAAAAGCGCAATTACAAGCACAAAATTTAGACACCGATTACAACATATAAAATGTCAAGAGTAAATATTTCCGCACTCCACTCCCACATATCACAGAATTAATCTTTATGCAAAGCAATCCAACGTTTGGCATCTATTGTAGCATTACCGTACGTGCGGCCAAAGGTGAATGCCTCACCTGGCACATGACCTGCATAGTTTGGTATCATGCCAACGGTTGGATGATAGATAACGAATTGACTGGTATTGGGACATGAAGAAGCCACACCAGCCGACTGTAACGGGCACCATTCATCACTCCTGCGATGACGATAATTATTGATAAATTCTGATAAAGCCCCATGGCTCAGTTGTTTACTACTCTGACCGAATCGTGTCATTGCCATAGGAATATGTCCACTGTAACCTGCAGAAATAAAAGGGGAGCATAGTAAATCAAATGCATAAAAACCAAACTAAAATAGATATATACGCGATTTACTTTTAAATACAAACAATTCACTGCAAACGAAAATTAATAAGAAAAAAAAAAACAAACAAACACAATACAAAAAAAAAAGAAAAATTATGAAAATAGAAAATAAATTTCGGCCAACTTTGTTACTACTCAAGTCAATATGACAGTCACAAAGTAGTTTTAAGTTGACAGTGTTTCGAGAAATGAGCAAGGAAGGAAAACTTGCAAAATCCACCTTGTTGCGTACAATCTTAGCCCTCAAGTGTTAAATTATAAAAACAGCTAATGCATTACATGGAACCTTTCAATCATAAAACTTAAAAAAAAATCGGTTTATATCTATAGTTGTATGAATTATTAGCATTTAATTAAGATGATATTACGATATACACGCATATCTCTGCTCAGCAAGAATAGTCGAGCAGATTTCGCCGCCTTCATATACCGCTTTCAAAAATCCCAGCAAACTCTTTGCTTAAATTTCCCTATCAAAAAAAATTTTGTTCTTAAATTCTCAATTTCAAAATCCGAAAATCAGCTCACCGTTAAGAATATGTACCGAATCTTTAAAAGCCCTCTCTTTCATGTTAAAATTAAAAAAAAAAAAAAGACAGAGGAAAAAAATTTGGACATAGTAAAAAAATTTTACAACACAACGTAGGGTGGGCGTGGTTGATTTTTTTTTTCGCTTTCGTCAAATTTTCAATGCCTTCCACTTCCCATGTTGTTGATCAATTTTAAGCCGATATCTTGTTTTTCAGTGATCAGAGAGACGGACATGCATAAATCGATTGAGAATTTGAAACTAATCAAGCAAACACATATACTTTTGGGGGCCTTCTTGTGAGTGTTGCAAACGTTTTGATAAAGGGAACGTAACCCCTCCTCCTACGGAATGATGATATATGATATAAAACATACCGTTTAAGTTAAGATTTAACAGTTAATCTAAGGCGTATTTAGATTGAATTCTAATTTTTCGTACTTTAGCCGTCTATTGGGCAAATTTTTCTAACAAGGCATATAATTTCCAATTCGTCCCTTATGTATGTGTCGTTGGGATAACAATTTTAACTTTACTTTTAAAAAGTCGATGTATTTACGTCGGCTCAACATTAAATATTGCCAAACGTTACTTCTGATGTTTTAAATTGAATTTTTTGCACTGGAAGTGGTTTACCTTTGCACACTTAGAAAGCTTTCAGATATTTTTTTAAATTTTTAAAAATTTCATACTTTAGTTTCAACTCTTAAACTAACACAAATTCAATCGGAATTGATTTTAACCTTACTTCTGAGTGTTTCTGTCTTGTTAAAACGAACTAAATGTAATCTACTGGATAGTATCTCTCGTGGAAAATCATTTTCACTTCGAAATTGAAAAGCGTTTTAAGTAATTTTTTAAGAGTTAGATTGTAGAGAACTTTGGCTTATGGCTTTCTTCGCTAATCTATTGTGAAATCGATTTTTCAAACAAAATCTTTTAAAAAAAATTTGCCAGAAACTTTTAATGCTTCAATTAAGATCGATATCTATCTACATCGCTCTTACCATTAACTATAAATTTCTCTTCGTCATCCACTTCCATGAAGTGAGGAACTGTAAATTTAGAATAAGGAATTTTCTCCTTTTTAATAAAACAAGTTTCAGCTTTAACGCCTTGTGCCCGAGGTCTTACAGGTATCAATGGGCCACGATAGGCAGTCATCGGCATCTAAAAAAAAAAAAAAAAAAAAAAAAAATTAAGAGATTTTAGGTCTAAAGGGTTAAAATTGCTTGTCATATTTACCATTCTTTCATTCAGTTTCGGATCAAATATACCTTCACCACCTTCTAACAGACTTCTGTGTCTTAAGTGCCTTTGTTGGCAGCGTAATAATTCAAGTAAGGCTTCGTGCTCCGCTACACCGGCTGTCGCCGCCGCCATGTACCTCTTACCAAGTTTACTATTCATTTTTGGTACGTACCCATCATAACCAGGAATCAAAGGATGCTTATAGACGGCATCAACAAATTTTTCATGATCTTCTAAAGTTTTTATTTCCTTTTGCGTAGGATAGTCGACCAGCAATGGTTGCGTAGGAGTCGTTACTATCAATTCGGGCGCATGCTTTGCACAGGGATCTATAAGCAGCTTGTGCGTTAACTTGCCATAAGTCTTGCCTTCGCGGAAACGGAATTGCGGACAATGTCCGGTATACCTATAGCGAGTTAAGAATTTAAGCAACTGTGAGCAAAAATTTTAAAGAACTCGAAAAGCCTTTCGTTACAAACCCCGGTATGAAATGCGGCTCGGGAGTTATAACTATATCCATGGTTAACTTATAATTTTAAAAAGTTGAACTTTTACTAAAATTTTTGGTTTTTTTTTTTTTTTATTTCAATAAGGAACGAAAAATTTAAAGAAGATTAAACAAATTCTTCAAACTTAAGAAATTTGAAAATTTTTCATTTATAAGAAATATTTCAAATATTTCAAGAGTTAAACGACGTTTTCTTTAATTAAATTTTAAAACAAAAAATTAACATTTTTATATACACCACTTGTGTTGAATTTATTGTCACATTATATGTGAAACTTGGAAATTAATTGAAGATAAACAAGTAAGAAAATTATATTCGATTGCGAGCAGATTTTTTTTGTACCCTTCATCGCTATTCAATGAAAGATTGAAAAAGACGAAAGAATAAATAAATTTTTGTATTTTATTTAATGGGTGGGTGCGGCTGATTTTTTTCTAGTTTCAGAATAAAGGTCAATATTTACATTGTGTATGTGTGTTGTACTTTATGAGTTAAAAGTAAAAAAAAAAAAAAAAAAAACGGAGAGCAAATGCGTTCACAGTTTTTGTCACATAGGCGTGTGGACGTTGTGGGCGTATTCTTTGAGTAATTTTCAATTTCTTTTACAACTTTTTAGACGAACGGGAGAATGTTTACTACAGCTACTATGAAGATGGGCGGATGAACAATGGGACATGCTTCAGTGCACTCCGAATTTGAAACTGGCCCATACTGGCGTTATAAAGGTATTGAAAAAAAAAATTAAATTTCGATAAACAATGATATTGGGTACGGGTGATCCATATTTAACCTTTCTGTCCAGGTACTACAGCATCGCGTATATACGTTCAATTTTTTGTAGATTCACCTTTTGTAATTTATGAGGTAATTAGCAAAAAAACAATTTTTTATGCCTTTTAAAAGACAGGGGTGTTCTCACTTTATACAATACTTTGGGCGTGTCCTTGACCCGTTTTGGTCCATTTTCAGCACCAGCTTGCGTGCAAGAACTATCAATGTTTCTGAGAAGTTTGAAGTCGATAGCTTCAGTTGTGCGACAGACGTGCTTAAATTGAATCGGGAGTTGTTACTGATCAAGTGGGGTCTCTGAAGCTTCCTTGTGAGCGTTGCAGTCGTTTTGATAAATTGAATATACTCCTCATTCTTCGGTGATGGGTATAAAAAAGGCTGACACATTTGAAATATTATCCCATCAATTAACACTTGCAATAATTGACTAATTTTGAACGTGAAGCAGATTCATTTACGTATAAAAAAAAACGTAATTTTATTTTTAACCAGCACTATAAACACTATTAGGTAATAAACTTTATTATCTAATACTACAAAATGCAAAAAAAATTGTTATTAATGCTTAACATTATTTTATACTCTACACGACTGGTGTTACAACACTCGTGTATTGAGATTGTGTAGATGTGTGTAACAACTAGAAAGACCTGACATGGATCCAACTTTTTGTTATACCCAATTCAGAAAGTGATTCTCATCTGTCCGTCTTTCCGCTCCTTGATCGCAATTTGTAAGAGATTTTGATGAAATTTGATATACCGATATTTGTTGGGGTAAGGACGAGCGCTATAGAAAATGGTTCAGATTAGGCCACTTTTTCGAAACTTTTCCACATAACATATTAAAAAACAAACTTATCCCACTTTCAAAATAAACGGCTCATTTATACACCCCCCCCTGCCACCTTTTACAAATTCATAACACATAACGACAAAATACATCTCTTTCTTCGTATTACTGGCATAATTGTTTTTAATCACAAAGCATGAATTCCGCATCACTTACGAATTCTGCATTAAATGATATAGAACTAACTGATTTGACTCGGAAATTGAAAATTTGTACTGGCGATCCTATAAAGAGAGGGTGCGGCAAAAACGGTACTAATATAAATTACTCACATTTTTGTTTAACGCTCTTCTTTTTATCGTTTTCTTTCATTGATTTTGTATTCATTTTGTGCAATGCAATGTCGACCATTATATTACGCTGGCGAAAAAATGCTGTCGTATTCTAAATAAAACATTTGCATTTTTAAATGTTTCATCTTTGCCTTTGCAACTGCTCCAGTGATTGAATGTATCACGCCGATCTTATTTAAGACTGAAATCTGCGAAACGAAATTTGTTAGATTATCTTTGGAAGGTTCGGAAATTTAAAAACCTTACTTCCTAAGGTATCACCTAAGTTTTTGCAAATAACCAATGCGTTGCTTCCTTTTTGGAACTCGTACCAAATGTATTGTCTTAAATATACTTTATCTACTGCACTTTATTCATTCTGCACTTCGCTAAGTAACAAGATGAAGGACCACGATGGTAATAGCGAACGAGAAATGCGACTAGCGATACGGCCACACATGCCGCTTTCCACTTTCTTATCGTCACCTGACAAGCAAAATCGCTTGGAAATAGGAAATTACGGTAGTACACACACGCACACGCATATTCTACCTTGGGTATATTAAAGACGATATTATAGTTTTTATTACAGTTATGCTTATTTTATAGTAATGTTACCGATAAAATCTTAAACTTAGCATACTGACGCTTTTCACATACAACTAACATAGGGAAGCAAGTTATATGCGACTTGTAGATAACGTAACCAACTTAGGTAAATATATCGATACACATATCACATATATGCGATAAAATGAATTTACAAACAAATTGCTTAAGTGATTTGAAATACGAAATTTCCCAAAATATTGAGAAGCCAATGAAAGAAAATAAAGTTTTACGATAAAATTAAGGGCGGTAAACGAAAAATTTAAGGGAAACATCATTTAGTATAATACAAATAAGAGTGAAAATGTCACGTGCAGGAGGATTAGCAAAAACCTTAGAACAAAATGCGATGTCCGAAGTTATCTATTTTGCTAAAAGTACAAGCTATCCTCATGGTTTTCAAGAAGAAATTTTAATCAAGGGTATTCCTGTACTCAGCCAAGACAAGATTGCCCTGGATGTAGTAAATCTGTAGTTATTGTAACCAAATTTACTCAATTTTTTGCTTTGAATATTTTTAAGCTGAAAGCATTAGCAAAGTGAACTTAAGCCTAATAATTAAAACTATGGCATTATATAACAAAGAATATCAATCAAAACAGTAAGTAGACTGTATACAATACTATAGGCATTAAAGCATTAAAGGCGAACATAAGTTCATGTAACTATGTTATACAGTTACTTATAATGTATAGCCTACTGCACTGAGATTCGAATTCACAATTATCGACTTGGCAGTCACGAGTCCATTCATTTGACTACGCGGTAGCCCATGGAGGCCCTTATATGGAAGAGGGACCAAATTTAGCAAAATTAACCTTTTTGCCAAAGGTCTTACTATTATTAAAAATTTTAATTTGATGCCATTCCAAGGCTTACTTCTCATGAGTAGGCTTATAAAGGGTAAGGTTCAAAAAAGAGACCAACTTGGTCCAAACTTAGCGCAGTTAATCTCTGCACTAAGTTATTATAAGGGTTACTTTAATCCCCATTAAATATGAAGGAATAAAATCTTTTTTGCCCTATAAAAGCTTACTTTTCATGATAATCCTTATACCGGTTGTGGTTTTTCAAATAGACATATGTGATTCAAATTTGTAACAATCGACTTTTATATTAACCAATTTTTCAAATTTTCACCAACATCTTAGACTTAGCTTTCGGTGGAACAGTTACACGGGAGGGTGCTTATAAACCTATCCGATTCAAATTTTCCGCATCAATTAAGTATTACCCGATAAATTTTGGATGTTGTAATTTTTGTTTATATGGCAAGGCATTATGTAGGAATGGTTGTAAAAACTGCCCGAGATTTTGTTTCTGGGCGAAAACAAATCAGTGCATGAAATGCGGCCAAAATATTTAAAAAATGACCACCTGTGTGTACAGACGTCAGACGAATAGATCAATTTGGAAAATGATTCCGAACTGATCAAAATGTTTTATCTCAAGTCTTTTTAAATGTTCCACGCATCGGCACAAAAGTAAATAATGTATCATGTAAGTATGTATCATAAGTGTTTTAGAGTATAAAAATGGAAAATTCGCAAATTGGTATAATAATTGATGAAAAACAGAAAAGGAGGGGCAGAAAGAAACAGAGAGCGAGAGAGACAGAGAGAGAGAGAGAGGTAAGCGAATATATAAATTTTTCTTTGGTTTGCGCATAGTTCTCCTTATTGTTTTCCTTTGTTAAATAAAAGGCAGATAATGTAGACGAGAAAAATTAAAAAGCAGCCTAAGTGATTTTAAAAAATTCCCATCTATTTCCACAGTTTATAAAACGATGTATAGGCTCACAGGTTACCCAGTACGTTTAACGCTCCGCATTTTAAATAAATAGATTTTTATGAATTTATGAATTACTCCATAAACGATTCCCTATATTCAAGATAGAAGGTCAAAACAAATAAATGTCGAAAGAGAAGAAAAGAAAACCGACAGTGCCGGTTATCGTATTAACAATAATTCGCTTTTTCTATATCTCATTTCTCAAACGTACATATGGAAGGATAACTGAAATGCGTCGAAATTGAATTTAAAACATTAAAAACTGTACTTTTCTTTATTTATGCTAAACAAAGCGTTTCGTTTGTTTATACCAAATTTGATAAAAAAAAAAAAAAAACGTAAATAAATAAATAAACGTAATAAAGAGTTAAGAGTAATATTTAGTTTGAACCGAATTTCAAAGACTCGATGGTAGATTAAATGATCACCTCCAGGTTAATGTTTTCAGGACTTTAACAATCAGTCCAAGCCTAAACGACTATTGCAACATTGTGATGTAAAATAATTCAATTGCGTTGAGTGATTCGAGATGCTGTTGATTGTATTGCAATGTCTTCCATTCCTTGATACGATGTGAATATTAAAGGCTTGGCCCGGAGGGTACATTCCTTTTTCAATTCTTGTTTATGTTTTATGATGGGAGTGTCGCGGAGGTCAGACCGATGCAAATTCGCTCGATATATATCAATGATCTTTGCTTTAATTATTCAAAACAAACGTATTCACAAGTGCATGCTCTAAGCCCTACACCAATTGAGATGTAACAATTGAAAGTGAAACTCAAAGAGAGTGAGACTGAGAAAGAAAATAAGAGAGCGAAGAGAGCAAGCGTCTCTTTCGTTTCATACATTTTGATATCAGTTAACTTTTGTTTGCAATAAGAAACACTTCTCGGATGATAGATTGTCGATAGCCAGTTTAGTGGTTTCGTTTCGATAATAATTCTTCAGTGAAGAAAATAAAATTTATTAACAAATTTTAAAATGTGCAATAAAACTTCACAAGAAATAAAAAAAAATGCAATTAAAAAAGTAAAACAATTATTGAAAATTTCTGTCTTGAATATAAAATTGTAAAAAAATAAAAACAATTTGATTATGATAATAAGAAGTAACAACACAATTAACTCGATATATAATTAGGGAAGCGATTAGCACATAAATTGTTATTTACTTAAAATATATATGTATACATTTTTATAGCAAACATAGACCCGACGTCTATCTAATACCTTTCAAGCTTCATTTAATAATTTGCCGACTCATACATACACATTGTTGAGCGTAACTATACCATAAATGTATGATGACCGAATATATGTAAAGGAAAAAAAACATCTCCGTTTACCGCTATGTAAGATTTATTCAAATCTAGTTTTTTGCGCAGTTATTTACGATTTAAACACAAAGAAAATATCATCAACATTTGGTACTTTTTGTAACCGCAAAAGTGTATAATCAATAAGCCCATGATGAACACAAACCTTTGATCAAATTTAAATTTACCTTTTTACGATAAAGCACTGAATGCTACTACACGCCTTCGCGAACTTTCACAGTCCATCTACCAAGAAAATAAAGTAATAGATAGAAGTTACAAACGGTTTGAACTACGTATTGTATAATTATCAATAGAGTGCATTGGAGTGAGAACAGCTTTCAGTAAGTTATGATTATTACGTTTTACTGGTTAACTAAATACAAAGCATAAAAATACTAGGGATATATCCACTTGAAAGAAATTTTGAATATTTATCACTCACGGCGAGCATATGAAAATCATTTACTTTCTCAACCCCTTTTACATAAGGCATTCAAGCGATTATAATAGATATTGGTGTCAGAATTCAAAATGTCTGCCGTAAATGATAAGCAGAGAAAACTAATTCAACAAATTCTAATGCCATTAAAAGCCTTCGCTGCTTGAAAAATAAAAACGAATGCGGAAATTTGATTTAAGTTTTACATTTATTTCCGTTCTTACTTCATTTACTTCTTCATGCTGTAATTACACTTTACACCATGAGTACTAAAACCATAAACTTAATAAACGTAAGTTTTCGCGGATCTGTGTAATACCCATAAGGCTTTGAAATCTAACCTTTTTGTTACACCATTCATTTCCAGAATCATTTAGCACAGAATTATTTGCTGAATCGATTACGACATATCTGCATGTCTGATGTCTGTCCATGAAAGCGTTCTCATGTTCAAATTGCAATTCGAGATATTTTGATGAAGCTCCTTTAGCCCAAAAGCGAACATTGTTGAAAATGAATTGGGCTGGGAGCTTTTTTTATAACAAATACCACAATACAAAATAGCTTTTTTATATAAAAGAAAACGCGATATTTAATATTTCTCCATTACGTGTACATATATAACAACGTGAATATATAACAATGAGAAATTGTTATCTCTACCAGTAGAGTAGAAAAAGAATATTATTACGATATGCAATCTATGAGAGAGTAAAGCAGTAAACGTCTATATATAGTAGCGAGAGAATATATAATTTCGAGTCAGAAGCTATATGCATATACGTGAAAAGAGTACTGTTTGGAATCGAGCAAAGATAAGTGTAAGAAAAAGAGTAAACTCAATGTTTTATATGATCGGCAACTAAATACACGGAGACGATTTCAGAACTAAATGACAAGATATCCCATCATTTTAGTTGAAAATTTAAACTAATAAAATCTCACAGACTCTTTATGTTTCTATTATCGATAATGGTAACAACGCTTTTAACTAACAGCCATTTGACTGCTCGCACTTTCATTCTCATTATTTGTAAGGGCTAAAAGTCTGTCATTTACAAAGCAAAAATAATAAATAGAATGCTGCGTAATAGTATGTATACAAGTGTACATGTCGTAAAAAACCGAAGTCTACGTATATACCTATGTAACATAATTTCTTTTCGTTTAATTTGATTTATTTCATATTGAAGAAATCTAAGTTTAATTTTTCGCAAATTAAAATATTCTATGAAGAAATTTTTTTAAATAAAAATGGATCTATTATGCGAATAATTTAATTTAATTATTATTTGTATATTTACTAATTTTATATACACATATATTTGGCATATTTAAATATATTATGGAATTTTCTCGATTGTATCTTAGCGAAATAATATTGTGAAATAAGTAGGCAACAGGTCGTGTACATTTACTCATGTGTGATATGGAAAATTGGATAATATTGTATCCGAATAGAATTAGTGAATATATAAATAATAAGTAAATTAAATAAAAATAAATTATACCTACAATCTAACCTTTTAATAATAAAAAACTATTTTCACATGTGATGCGAAATTTTTCATTGAATTTGTTAGCAAAGGTAAAACTTGGGATTCTTCAATATGAAATTCCGTTTCATCGTTTAGTCCGCCTGCTTTGCGAATGTTTCAAACAATGTCATAATTTAACAGAATTAGAATGAAAGCGGCGCTAGTAGTAAAATGATTGCTAGTTAACAGCCCTGCTACTTTTATTAATAAGAGAAACACAAAAACTCTCGTTTGATTCTACTAGTTCGTATTGTGTCTCCACACATTTAGTATCTCGCGTTACAGTAACTCGATCGTATGCAGAAGGCAAAAATTTGAGCGCCAACAAAAAGAAATATTGAGTGCATAAAAGAGCAGTGTTAATTGAAGTGTTGATCACAATTAATGCATTTGCGCCGTTCATTATGCACTTAAAACATGGTTTGATTTGCATGCGTTTGCATGCAGTTGAACATATAACTTGCATCGAAATGCCACACCAAAAGTCATATTAAAAAAATGTTTCGACAGAATTTATTGGTGCGGGATAGAAATTGTAAAGCAGCTCCCGCTTCGTTACGGCATTGCAGATCACTTTTATTGCCCTAGATTATAGCCGACTAATGGTAAAAATTAATAACAAAAAAATATCATTTATCAATACGACATGAAATATAGCTTTCAAAATTTGCATTCGAATTTTTAGAAATTCGAAAATTCATTTAAACATTATTGGCTATTTTGGTCAAAAGCTGACGAAAATTCAGCGTTTCATTTAAACACTCGTCCAGCACTCGTCCAACTCAGCTCAGTTTCTCCAGCTGTGGGCAGATAGATTGAGTGATTTTTTTTTCATTCAAGCTTTTATCCGCTACGTTACCGCAAAACAATTCGAATTCAATGTCTCTCGAGAATGGTTCCAGTTTGTCATTTTTTTAATATTTTTATACCGTACGCCACTTGCGACGCTCGAGTGTATTAAGTTTTTGCGGACGTGTACAACAACCAGAAAGACCTGATATAAACCCACCCTTTATTATGTGGATCGATTCACAATCACTTCCTGAATCTATTTAAGTTTGTCGCTCCGTCGTGTATTTTCGTGTTCAACTTGCAGGCAACGATTTTTGAGAGGTTCCGAATTTTAATGAAGTTTAGTACGCCGATATCTTTCGGCCCAGTATGGAACGCTTTTGAAATAGTTAAGATGCTAAAGTGGTTTCTTTCTCCGTAGACAATTTTTTCGACGTCAAAAAGTACACTTCGAATAAATTTTCCGAGCGCAAAGGAAGCTTCCCGTGTCCATTATTATAATTTTCTTTTTATTTAATATTGAAGAAGAGATTTACACACAGGTTTATACCGCAAAAAAAATCACTGTAGGTGTATTTTCGAAACATATAACGAAACATTCATGCTTTACCCCATTTCTTGAATAGTAACAAAACTTAAGATAAGAAGTTGAAGGTTGCCATATAAGTTCTTAGACTTAATCATGGATTATGATAAAAAATTAACGCCCGTTTATAAATTTACGTACGCGACGATCAGTTTGTGCCTTTTTTGTTGTCCCAATTACAACATTCTTTGATATTTACCTCGCTTGTAGATTTTCAACATTATTGTGCTCATGTTTCAGCATTAAGTGTGACGAATGAAAAGAATGTTAAGAAGATAGACGGGCATGTTGGTGATGTCCCGCATTTATCAATTGTATCGTTCTTAGAAACTCGACGAATTTGTGATAAGTTTGTGACGAATTGATAGGATTCGGATATCACCAATAATTTGGCTTTGTATGTTGCACGGTCTGTAAAAACCTTTGCACGCAATTGAGCGTAGCTGAGAGCGGTTTCAGGAGCACTTTTAGCTAAACACCTTCAATTCATATATGGTATATTTCATTTACATCTCACTCTGTCATTTAATTTTTTTCACGCTTTTGCTTTCCCATAAAGTCAGGTAACAGCACAGTCTGTTTCCGAGGTGACCTCATGTAAATTATCATGCAATTATCATATAAATGCCTCGTTAAACGACATTACCGGATAGACGTAGCTAATGTAAAAAGATCATTGCCCTTCTTAAAATCAAAATCGTTACTTTAAAGCGAAACTTGAATTGATAAAAAGTGGAGCTTCTAAGACTTTATAGTGTTTACGTCCTTTTTTATCGAGGTCTTGATATAATAGTTGAGCAACGCATATAGATGGAGAGATTATAATTACTACGACGGATCTGCTTGCTTACTTACTAACGCATCCAGCAGTTAGTCCATGCTAAGTAAAGAAAAACTCAAAAAAAAAAAAAAAAAAAAAAAACGCAACAGAGACATATAATACAATCGTGTTATACTGTAGTAAAAAGTTCTACCTAAGGACCTACCTACTTGATTGCCTAAATATTCGGCGGTAAAATCGGAAAAAGGAAGTTAACATAGCAATATATACTCATTAAAGAAATAGTCCGATTTGTTATTGCGTAATGACAATTTCAATTTGGTTTAAACGTGATATTGTAGATGCATAAGCATTAACGTATATTTTTTCCTTTAAAATGTTTTTTCCTTTAGAAATTCCTACCTAAAAGTACACGAAAAATGACCCTTTGCTCAAAGATTATATTCAGAAACTTATAGATAACTTGCAGTTTGAGAAAACACGATCGGAAAATCTTTTAGCTAAGAATAGGCAGTTAAATGATAAGGTCAATAAACTGGAAAATGAAATTAAAACTTTGAAAATGAAAAAGGAGAGATTAGAGGAACTCAGCGATAAACTGCAACGTGATATGACGCTAATACAAATCAGTCAAAAAAGTAATGCTCTTAATATAAATACTCAAGCCATTTCGAACGGATCAAATACTGTAAGCGATGAACCTGCGACTGATAACAACACTGGTAGTTGTAATAATGGGGATGATGACGATAGTAATTGCATTATAGTAAAAGGTCTGCATAAAAATGCTTTAGCCAGCTCGTTGCCCGGAATCATTGCGGATATGGGACGTGTAATGAAATTAAAATTAACGAAAGATGATTTGAAACGCGTTACAATTATGAAGCGTAAATTCTATGAGCGTCATAATCTCGAAACGGATACGATGATCTTGATTGTGCAATTTCATAAACTTGATATGAAAGTTGATTTTCTTAAACATAAAGAGAAATGCAAAAAGCATCCGGCCTATGCCAGCGTAAATGTTGAAGATTATGTTAGCGAGAACACGTACAATTTGTGTCAGTATGCTAAAATTCTTAAAACGTATGGTTACGCTGCGGTCTATTGGCGGAATAATTGCGTTTATGCTAAGAAAACTAATTCTACGGACTGTAGAGAGATACCGATTCATACACGTTCCCAGGTGGATGCACTAAAGTTCTCCATCTGATTTTCTTTGTTTTATCGCAATCTTAAAAAGCTAATGTTTTCCGTATTAATCTGCGCTAAATCATTGTAAAATAATGGCTTCTTTTGGAGTACAATTTTACAACCGTGAACGAGGTAACCATCTTATTTTTTTACCAAAAATATATTCGGACTAAAAAAAATAAAGAAGAAAAATAAGAAAACTAATTATAATAGCGGTTAACAACCGCGAAGGGGAAAAATCAAACCGCAATCATCTTCAAGGAAAATACTCAATCTGTACCGATATCTGTTACCTGATGTTGAAGTTACATTTCAGTTATTCGGATTTCTAAGATTCGGATTTGTCGCATGCGGCAAAATTTTCCTCTCAATATACGTACAAGAACTGTGTGTCGGTCAACGTCGAGGCGCTGAGTATTTCTCATAAAAGTTTATTAAATTTGATTTTGATTTAAAAAACTTTCATATTTTTTTGTTTTATTAAATAGTACTTATTTTAAGACATATTTTATTGCGTTCATTTTCGTGTAAAAAAAAATAAATGCTAATGTGCTAGTTGCAGCTTAGTTTTGCTGACTTAAGCGGGCTGACACAAGAATTCTTAAATGCATTTGTTCGATGCAGCTAAATCCATTGGGGTGGAGGAACGATGTGGGCGCTATTCAGTGAATGTTACGTCGCGGTACTAAGTCTTGTTAACATCACCGTAAGCATAGTGCATAATTGCTACTCTGACATTCCATTCGCATTTCCGAAATTTCCCATTGAAATCGCACTAAGAGACAATTTTGTTTAGATCGGAGTGAAGCGAATGCACAGGTTCAGTTAAGAAGACAGCAGCAACTTAATGTCATCTGCAAAAATAAGGATATTAGAATATAGCTCAATAGAGAATTTCTACCTTTGGAAAGTGGAAATGATGGGACGTCGATATGTTACTTACAGTACTCTAGCTGTTACATACATATCTAGTATGTCAAGTCATGTTGGTGGCGAGTGTCCTTTCTTTTTTAATTTTCCTCCTATTATCTATAAGATTTATCTTCTATTCATAATGCATAATTCGTTTTGCAGTTCCATCTCCAGATATGCGATTTGCCTTTAAAATTCATTTCTACAACAAAGTATTACAAAACACTTTGCTTTTCACAACTTTGAAGAGGGCGCGCCTATTCCATAACTACTAAAGTAAAATAAGAGCCTTCAACTTCTTAATGCAAGAACTCCGAAGAACGTGGCATTCCCAGAATTAATTTTGAACAGTCTTGCCACAAGTAAAAAAATTGTTTTTAAATTTTTCTTTCCTTGCTTGAATTTATAAGTTGAGGTACCGACATTTCGACATGTGCCCGTTTCTACTACAGGGGATAAATTTGATCTGCTTTCTATATGCAAGACGGCAGTCGGAGAAATGAAGATAGAAAAACTCAGATTCCTCCATGATCGATTAAGAATAGAAGGATCAAAAATGGATGTGGTCTGCAAACATATTCACCCACAATAGAAAAAAAAAAATGAATGATTTTTCCATTTTCAAGTCGAACGATCACAGAAACACTACTCCCTTTCTTCACCCGACTCTTCTTATAACCTTTCCTGACTGTCTCGTATCTATAGGGGACATGCCCGGTCATAGAAAAAACTTTATAAATATTTTCGTCTATAAGTTTCAATACCGAGAAGGTGCTCTTACTGTGCAGGTATTTATCAGGAGCACCGTCACGATCGATTCAAAAGCAATTAAAACAGTTCATTTCGCTTGTATAATTTTTGCCTGATTGTAAGTCATTATCTTGAAATTTCTGTTGTGAAAGCAATTGAATGGTGCCATGGTGATCGGAACTGCAATAAACACCAAACTTTCAGTTGGCTTTGTAAAATCCGGCGTTTTTTATATGTTCTGCATTAAATATCGAAAGCCTTTCTACAATAGCGATACTTCTCCCAGCAGTTTTTCCTTATTTCTGAATTGTAGTGGGCCTTAGCCGATAAAAATGTTGTTAACTTGTTCGTATCAAGCGGTGGGCATCGCAATACGGTACGTTTGCAGTTAATTTTATTTAAAAATAAAACAAGAAATAATTATAAATAATAAAAACGTAAAACTCAATCCCCAAATTAACAAGATTTAATATTGCACTAAAGATTTAGAGCATTTAATCAATTTTGAAGAACTACACTTTTTTACCATTTATTTTCACCAGTTGTTTTTTATTCACTTTGTCGAAGAACAATAAACCAGCTGCTCGCTCTATAGATTCAGGAGGTACCTGAAATATTTGCAAAGGCGTGTCATCACTTATCACTTGGTTAGGCATTATGTAAGCTTCCATATCCAGTTGCCCGTCCGTAGACTCAGCCACTACGACTTTGTAAAAATGTGTTGGCACAGCCACATTGTTTGTGCCTATCACTTGATATTTGATATAGTTTTTACCATCGTCTTCTCGATGTGGTAGATATAGAGGGCCGGTGCATACATAAATATTAGGATAGATCTTTGTTAGCTTGCGTACGTACATTTCTAAACGATTCCAAGCGTCACGATTAAAGCCTTGACCGACTTGCGGCGCCATATTGGTAAGAAAAAACGTATCTTCACAGTGTTTTTGATGAAGCCGATGATTCCCAGCTGCGGCCATGTGGCCACGATCAAACCCGGAACGAAAATAATCGGAATTTTGAGAACGAAAATAGGGATGTATACTCTCATCTGCTTTAAAATCGCACTTCGCTCGATCGACTTCTTCATTTTTGGCTACTGATAACGGTGTTAGATGCTCAAATACCCAATTAGGTACACGATTCCGGCGATCGTAACTTAATACAAAGTCAGAATAAGAACGAACGTTATCTAAGCTTGGGAAACCGTATTTCATAATTTGTGAAATTCTCAATGGAGTGGCCGTTAAATTAACTTCAGGCATTACCGCAAGTTCTGCAGCTGATACCGTAGCAAATAAAGGAAAAGCGGGTTTTGAAATGTGCTTATGCAAGAGTTCCAATTGTTGCTTGCTGTCCAAGCGCCCATTTCCCAGCAATTTTTGCTTTTCACGGTAAGCACCATAATAATACGAACTTAAAGCTACCGAACCAATCGTTAGCATAGAAGATAACCATTTTTTACTCATGATATTTGTTATATTATATAAATTACATTATTTTAAAGAAATAAACATTTAAAAACAATCTTTTCTCTTCTTTATTATTACTGGTAATCATAGACAAACGACATCACAACATTGACAGATATTCTAGTTATCGATAGCTTTTTCAAAACATTAGGAGGATTACCTGGCAGCATTAGAGAATTGCAGGCATTCTTATATTGTAAAATTATGCTTCTAATCGATTCAGAACTATGTTTAAGTATTTAATTTTTTTCATTTACAGATATTTTGGTTCCTACCTCTACCCTCAAACGATTTTACAATATTCAATTTACACCAACGAATTGCCACATGTTTTTTGGATAAGTTGGATTTTTTGTTTTGCTGTTTATGTTAATAATATTTGATATATGCTCCTTCCTTTCAATAAGCGTTCGTAATATTTGAAATATTTTGACAAGGATTTTGTATGCTACAAGAGTCGTAAATATGTTCGGGTTGTGCCGATGTTATAAATAGCCTTAAGAGCACATTTGGCTTATATGATGACTTACCAAATGGTTAACTTGTAATGGTTGTATTTAAAGATTTTAACTATATTTACGCTCATATAAAAGGAACTAAGACATTTTTAAGATTTCATTCGATTTATGGTCATCATACATTGTGTTTTTTTTAGAGTAGACACGACCTCGATTCAAGCAATGTGTAATTTCCCTTTTATGTTATTTAAATAATTAATGTAATTGGTTCAATTATAAATTTCTCAAATAAAACTAACCGCAGTAACAGTAATTTTAACTTAACACATTTGCAAGAGAATGGTTTACATATTTTACATTAAAATTTTATATTTAACTTGTTGAGGTGACCTTCTTACCAAACTAATCTACTTGCATTCTTCATCAAAGTTGGATAAGAGTCGTTGTATCTAAAAGCAACAATTAACCAGCATAATTAATCATGCAATTAACTATCTACGATATGTGAAGGTTGTTAATTTTTTATACCTTTTCATTTCCAGATTAAAGCAATGAAATCATCCTTCTTTTTCTTCTTTAAACATTTTTAATTGACAATTTAAATTATTATTGAATATACGCACTTGTACGTTTAAATTGAATTTATTAGTTTAGAGAGTTATACTGCATTATACCCTATTTATTATTATGCAAATATTTTATTTACTTGAAACGTGGCAACCCAGCTTACTTTAATAGTAAAGTAGTGGTTCTTTAGTATGCAGTGGTGAATTTTGTGTATTTTAAGCCGCGTCTAAGGTTGTACAAAATTATTATTATTTATATTATTGTAAAGAAAAGAGAGATTTTATACATTTTTTATATATATTTTAAAGCAGGATTAATACTACATAAATTTTAAATAGTGGTTTGGGAGCAACCAGTGTTGCGGGTGTTTAAGAGCACACAACTTTAAAATAAGAAATTACATTAATTCCGTAAGTATAGATTTTCATGATTTACTTTGCAATCTCTTGTAATTAGAACTTATGTGCAAAGGGTGGTGCGCGAGCGATCAACGACAAGCAAAATATCTTAATTATATCTAAATATGAAAATGTTTCTTTTTTTTGTGATAGCTGTGTATGTTATTGTTTTTGTTATTAGAAGTGATGTTGGCATTTGGAATGGGTTTGTACAAAGAGACAAGATGAAATTGGTAAAACTGACAAATATTGGATATAAACAAATATAGTGGTGTGTTTTCTCTAATAACTCGTTAGTGTAACCTAATGATAGTAAATAAATCATTCGCAATTGTTGTGAACTTAATAAATATGTATAGAGAGTGAAGCATAAAACATGCTATATCTTATAGTTTCAATTATTGAAAATAAACTTCTAATTTTACATTTCGGACCTAATAAAAACTACATATATAAAAATAATTTGTCTATAGACTGCCTATTGTAAATTTTTTTTTTTTTTTGGTATGTTGAATGGGGATGGACTAAGCCAATAGATTTGTCGCTTATATGTCCACCTATTATAAATGGCCCTTCATCTAGAAAAAATTATTGAAACTCTTATATGTTTTCGGAAGTTAGTCCATCTAACTTGTAATATTTTATTTATTTTTTTTTTGTTGAAAAAGCATTAAAATTTGCTTTCTGTTCACGTCCTATGAGTTTAACTAGCAAACTGGTGCTTAGTCGCTTGGTGAAGCCAATAAAGCCTCGGCCCGAATTTTAGAGCGTAGTTTTGAGACGTGTTTTGAAGAGAATAACATATTTTTATAATCGTACGCTTCAATGCCGGTAATAATGGTTAACTGGTATTAAGGTTTAATTTGAATAATAATTCGTTGTGAAAATGGAATGTTATTTTCTAACCATTAAAGGTCTTTTGATAAGTGTCACATTTTCCTAAAAAAAAAGACTGTATTTGGATGCTGTTCTTTTGCGCTATAACCCTAGTTTCCGATAACACTCTTTTAGTTTTTACTAATATTAGGTAGTTTAAAACACTTTAAATTTAATAACACACATAGTGCTCATCAATCGACCATGAATGGATTTGCACGTCCGAACTACTTGAAAGTAAAAAAATTATTTTTCATAAATTTTTTTTTTTAAAATCTTTTTTAAAAGGTGGAGATTTTTTCTAAGTTTTTCATATGGTTAATGATTTATTGATGAACTTGTAAATAAAATAATAGATTTTGTACACTTATTGATAAGTCATTGCCACAATTTCTGAAAATAAAATTTTCAAGTACGATTTCGGTTACCGAATGATAAAAGCATGGTAACCGAAACAATTTGCTTTACATGATCTCTTTAAGCTGTTACTTATTTTTTATTCAAAATAAAGGATGAATGTCATAAAGCTTAATGCTATTGATTCACACCCCATAATCAATATATTAAATTGCACCAAACTATCGTTAGTGTTTGCTATGTCTTTTTACGAAAGTGTCGTGTGCATCATATAATATATAGAATAAGTACGTTTCAGAATCCCTGAACTATTTATTCTTGATTAATTAATCCTCTATATTTTTTGTAAATTTGCTTCTCATTTAAACTGAAAATCTTTAAAAAAATTTCTTAACCTATAAGATCAAAATGTTATGAGCAGCATAGTACGTAAATTGCGTACTTGTTGAGACATCATTCACAATGGTGTCAAATTACTTTTCTAAATACAACTGTGTTTGCATTATTCACCTTTGCGATCAAATGAATTCAACAAAACGTACCACTAGAAACACTTGTATTGCTGTTGATTGCGTATGTGCTTGAGGTGATTATATAGTTGACGTTATATTAATTTATTGGTGGTGAAACGTTTTATTGTTGGGAAAAAATAAAATGTCGACGCGAAAACTTTTCTTTTGTTAGTTGAACGGATTAGAAATTTGTTGCGAAAAAAGAAAAAACAAAATAGAAGTAATTCGATAATTTGTGTAAAGTAAAAGTGCAGTTTTTTGTTGATTTTATTTTTTTTTTAAGAAATACTTAAGTACAAATACCAGAACAGGAAAAGGTATAAGCTGTTGGAGATGGATAATGGTGATCAAGATTCGGGTTTCCGATTAGGCCCAATGTCACCGCAGGAAATGAAGCCAGATATATCGTTACTAAATGAAAGCAATACAAGTGGTTTCTCACCGAAGCCGGGCAGTCCTGGCTCATTCGGTGCCATAGGCCTTCAGGCTATGAATATGGTGAATGCCGTGGCTGCTGTGGCAGCTAACAGCCAAAATCAAATACTACAGGCAACCTCACCACCGCATCCACAGCAGCAACAACAGCAGCAGCAACAGCAATATCCTCCCAATCATCCGTTAAGTGGTTCTAAGCACTTGTGTTCGATATGTGGCGACCGAGCTAGTGGCAAACATTACGGTGTTTATAGTTGTGAAGGATGTAAGGGGTTTTTTAAGCGTACTGTACGCAAAGACTTGACATATGCTTGCCGAGAGGACCGTAATTGCATTATAGATAAACGTCAGCGTAACCGTTGTCAATACTGTCGTTATCAAAAATGTTTGGCTTGCGGAATGAAACGCGAGGCGGTGCAAGAAGAACGTCAAAGAGGTACACGTGCCAATAGTGCCCGGGGTAGCAGTGGAACAGCCAGTGAGGATTTTAAACCAAGTAGTTCATTGCGGGACCTCAACATCGAGCGAATAATAGAAGCCGAACAAAAGGCTGAAGCTATGAGCGGTGATAATGTGATGCCTTTTCTGCGTGTTGGTCCTAATTCAATGGTGCAGCATGATTATAAAGGGGCTGTTTCCCATCTTTGTCAGATGGTAAACAAACAATTATATGAAATGGTGGAGTATGCACGTCGAACTCCACATTTTACACATTTGCAACGGGAGGATCAAGTTCTGTTGCTGAAGGCTGGATGGAATGAATTACTTATTGCTAATGTAGCTTGGTGCAGTATAGATTCCTTGGATGTTGATTACGCTACGCCGGGCGTAGGCCATGATGGTTCTTTTGGTAGGCGTTCGCCTATACGTCAACCTCAGCAGCTCTTCCTTAACCAGAATTTCTCTTATCATCGCAACAGTGCTTTGAAGGCAAATGTGGTTTCTATATTCGATCGCATACTTTCAGAATTAAGCATTAAAATGAAACGTTTGAATATAGACCGCGCTGAGCTGGCCTGCCTAAAGGCTATCATACTGTTCAACCCAGATATACGTGGTCTTAAGTGTCGGGCTGATGTAGAAGTATGCCGTGAGAAGATTTATGCTTGTTTGGACGAGCACTGCCGAAATGAACATCCCGGTGATGATGGACGTTTTGCTCAATTGCTCTTAAGATTACCGGCCTTGCGTTCCATTAGCTTGAAATGTTTAGATCATTTGTTTTTCTTTCGTTTAATTGGAGATAAGACCCTGGAAGAATTGGTCGCCGAACAACTGGAGGCGCCCAGTTGCTAAAGACAGAAACGGTACAATCGTTATCGGATTTGAAATGAAAGCGAGAGTTTTAAAAAAGTTTAAACAAGTACGTTGGTGTTTTTAAAGGCCTATAAAGCCAATTGTTTGTTATTGTTATATCGCTCTTTAACTCTATCTTTCTCTATATTGAATTTGAGTGTATTTGTTAAAGGCCAGTTTCACTGCCTAGACAAACACTTTGGACGGTTGACGGTAGCATTAGTTTAAGTAACAAAATCAAAGAAATCTTTTTCTTCTACATTAACTTGATTGTTGTTACTTGATAAAAGTACACATAATTATAAAAAAAGTTAAAAAAACAAAAAAAAAAAAAATGAATTAAAAATATATTAATATTTACTGTTTGATGACATATAAGAGAGAGGAACAAAAGGAACAAATTTTTCAAGTGGTGTACGTGAGGATCACTCATTTACCTCACTATCACCATTGCACTCCCCGCAGCACGCTTACATATATTTAGGTCTCAATTGTTTTTATTATTATTATTATAATTTTTTTTTTTTGTTTTGTTTTGTTTTTTGTCTAATATGCTTACGAGTTTTTCCGTTTCGTTTTATTTGTTCTTAGTTTTCTTTTACCCAGGTTACCCAAAAACGTTCAAGTTTTTTGTTTTTGTGAATTTTTTTTTTTTGAAATACATCTTTATTAAATGTATATGTTTTGATGTTTGTTTTATCAATTTAGTGTTTTATTAATTAATTTCTTTCAATGCACATAATTTATATGTATTTTCTCCTTTCATGCATTAGTTTTAATTTGACTATTTTATATAATATGTTTAGGGTACCATTGTATATTATATATATAAATCGCGATATTATTATATATATAGAAATTTAATGAGAAAATAAAAAAAAAGAAAAATATTTTATTCTGTTGAAGCAAAAATTGAATTTTCTTTTACGGACATTTTAGCTATACACACTTGAAATGTATTTTGTAGACCTTTCCGTCAAGGATGTATTTCATTGGCAACGCAATTTTCAATGACTTGAAGGTTTCGTCGATTTTGTGGTTTACTACGTCATGTTAAGACACGTCGAAAAGAGCGAATTTTTCCAATATATTTTTAATTTCTTATCGGATGTCTGCTTATATCTTCGCGTCTTATTCGCACCATAATATGAAGTGTTTACACTGATTCAATTAGATGATATCTGTTTGTCCATCTATTGTCAGTATTTAGAAAGTGGCACAAATCAGAATTGTTTTATTATGGCTTACGTTGATAAATCTTTTATTACATATATGTTGCATGGACGCAACAACATAAACAGTCATCAGATCAATAAGAACATTTGCTGTAAAACCAGTTTCAATACAAAAAGAAACACTTGAAAGAAACACTATCTCGCTAGGGTCATATACTTTATTACTTGTCATTAGTTCATTAGATTGAAAGATCGCGAAAATTTCCATTGACTTGATATACGTACCATATTGCATATTGTATACTTTACACTCTATTTATATATGTATAACTTGGCGACATTTGTGATACAGGACATATTAAGTCTGTGCGGATGTATACAACATCCAAAGGGACTTGAGATAGACCCACCGTTTATCATATCGATTGATTCAGAATCACTTTTCTGGAGCTATCTAAGCATATTTGTCCGTCTCATTTCTACCAATGTGTTTTTGTGTTCAACCAACAGGTTGCAATTTTCGAGATATATCGATGAAGTTTGTTGCACCGATATGGTTTGGCCCAAGAATGAACTGATCAGCTGACTTTTTTGACTACTTTCTATATAACGCCACATTCCGAAAAGTTGATTATGTGAAACGGCACTGTAATTCCCAGAATTTTGCGTAATAGTATTTCGTCATTCTAAATTATTGTGATAAAGTTTGGATCGGGTGTGGCAAATTTTTGAACTCTCTCTCTGCCATATAATTCCTCCTATAAAAAGTGAATAAAAGGGACTAATTTTCGACAGAGTAATTTGTGTACTCAACTGCATCAAATTTGGATCAAGTAGGTTGCATACAAGGATTGTCATAGAATGTTAAAAGCCTGCACACCAAAAAGGTCAAATTTTTAATATTTTAAGGTGAATCTTTGTCTGTACCCATTAAAAATGAATTAAAAATTAATTGGGTCAACTTTGAACAAGTAAATAAAGTTATATTTTGCGGGGGCCTAATCCCGCATACCCACCACTATGCACTATGTCTACCGTATTCCTTTTAGAATTAACCCATTTTCAGGCAGATGATATACATTCATCTTAACAATTTACAAAATAGTTTTAAACATTGTGTCTTATTTGCGTTATGATAAATAAGCATAAAACCTCGAAAAGTTGAAAAAAAAAATGTAGTCACTTGCAACTTTGTGTGGGCATGGCCGATTTTTTCTAAGCTGTTGTGAATTTACGGCACAATGGTTATTCGAGATATATTAGGAAAGACATATTAAGCGAAAGAGAATTTTATGTCACACTAGTGGTAAAAATGAAGTTATGTGGAGTTAAAGCAAGAGCAAATGGTAAAATTACAACGAAAGCTGGGTAAAGATGGGAATGACTCTCTCATTTTTGTACACGAAAAGAATACTGATGTAAAGAAGCATAAACACAAGCCTGAAGAGGATCCAAGAGTGCGCGTTCATGCCGTTGAAGGAAGTATCCTTAATAATGATGCAATTTCAATGGGATTAACAAGCGTCCTTTTTCAGACAGGTAATCGTAAGCAAAAGCTAAAAGCGTAATCAAACATGAGAGATATACTTGCGTGACTTGTAAGTACTATTGGCAATCGTGTCATCCATTAAATATTTCCATCACCATCTACATAGACAAAAATTTCACGTGAGGATAGATCACGCTGCTCTACGCTGCTCGGGCTATTCAAGTTCAGCGAATTAGAAGAGCAACTGGCAAACTGGATGGAAAGTTTACAAACTTCTTGATTTCTCTATTCTGGAAGCAATGAACATAAAGACGGCCTGCTCGCTTATGGTGGAATGCCAAATTAGTTGTCGTTGAAGAAGGTCAACGCTCCACCAGACAAGAAATTGTCAAAAGAAATCCTAAAACGAAAACGTACTACGCCCAGTAGCAAATGAACGCCTATAACGTGTATGCCATAGTAAATATGCTTCGTACACCAGCAAGTTATTAGTGGTTCCATAAGCCAGAACCTAGAAAATCATAAAAGAACCTGTGGAGGACGCTCTGGCCCCAAAAAATGAAAAAATTCTACAAAAAAATTGTGTGAACGCACAAAGCTTGTAGCAAAATGGATTCGCAGCTTTGACCACTGGACGAAATCAAAAGGGTTACAAAGTAAAATCCAAGGGGTACATGCAGCGGTATAATGTCTGTGCAAATTTTTGGCAGGAGTGCTATGAATATCGCCGGACCGTACCTAGCTGTTAGTGCAGAGAATAAGTACCTGCTGGTGGTTAGTTGATGGCTGAAATGCTTACTTCTTAGCAAATTAAGAGGCAAAAGTTATAGTCGATGTACTTACCAATGAACGGATTACGTGATTTGGATTCCCTGCACAGCGTTGCATTCAGATAAAAATTTGGTAAGCACAATGTGTGTGATTAGTAGTAAGACCACAACAATGCCATTACACTCCCAGCTCTATGGACAAATCGTAAGTTCAATCGAATCCTTGAAATGCAAACAGATGCATTCTTGCACTCCGTTTACAAGTCGGCTGTGCGCAATATTATCACTTTATTTCCGACAAGCCGCATTATCAGATCCAATGTGATGCTACCCGCGGACTTGAAATTCGAAACGCCATCTAACGCTCAGGACATTAAGACTTAATACTTTGGGTTCCCATGATAGAGGGCAAAAGGACAGGCGAACAAGTTAAAGAGACAGAAGAGCTTTAGTGTATTTATCCAAGGGTTGTGCCCAATGCGTATATCAGGATGCTACAAACGGCAAAACGAATCTACTGAATTCTCCTGCGTCGACGGTAAATAAATGGTAAAGTTTCACCTCTTTACGTCTTAAGTCCTACTTCGGTTTGCTTGAGACGAAAGGCAATTGAAGTATAGGGTAAGTGTCTTATGTGCTATATATTCTCAATAAGTAATTGGTGGGCGTCAAAGTTATGCTTAGTAAGGCTTAAGAGTTTTGCTATTAATAGCGATATTTTGATTTTTGAAACATTTCTTATTTTCCCATCAAATAATTAAATCTAAGCAAATACCAAATTAAGGTTTCTCTGAAAAATTCATACCTTTTTCTCTTTTTCTTAAATAATTGCATTTTTTATTTATTTAATGGGTTTTTTTTGGTCAGTCAAGTTGATCCTTTTGCAATCAATGAAAGCTGTTTTTAATACCATTTATTTATTTTATTTTAATTTAATTAAATTGTACGTATGTACATATATTGTTTTGCTGTGATTTCTTTAAAAAGAAATGAAAAAAAAAAATGTTAAGAAAAAAAATGCATAAAAATGATTTTTACTCTCATTAGTGAAAATATTTGTGTGCAAACTATAATGTATGTGCGTATGCCTGGCTTTGTGTTTATGTTTATGTGCACGTATTTTTTTTTTTTTTTTTTTTTACATTAAATTAATGACTAAAAGTTAAAGCGCAACAACATGTGTTTGTATGCCTGTGTGTGCCGTGGTAGTTTTCATCATTAAACCATTCAAAGAGCTAAAGATTGATGTTTTAAATAGCTTAGGCAGCCGCAACAACGACAACGACAACAACAACAATAATAATAATAATAATAATAATAATAATAACAACAATAACAACATTGACATAAAATTAAATGTTTCATAATTATTAAAATAAAGAAAAAATAGTCAGAGCAATAAACACACACACACGCGCGCGCGCAAACACTACTGTAGACTTTTTGCAGATTTCCGCCTACACTCAGCTATAAGACAGAAAATTTTACTAACAGTATACCTATGCAAACACATATACGCGCGCGCACACGCACACAGCCATGCACGCACATGAAAATATTTTGTGGGGGCGGGGGAAAATTGCTTATGTGTTTGTGAATTTCAAATAATTAATCAAAAATTCTTTTGTTTTAATTTGTAAGAAAGTATTTAATAACTTTGATTAAATAATCGAGACATCGGGAGAGAGAGAGAGAGAGAGAGAGAGAGAGAGAGAGAGAGAGAGAGTGGAAGCTACTGGCAGAATGAGAATGAGAAAACTAATTAGTTACGGAATTTATGCCTATCAAATGTTTGACGTAAAAGTCAGAGAGCCAGATATGCAAACCATAGATTGGATCAGAAATCCTCATAATTTAAATGACACAAATAAGGCAGCAAAACGATGAAATCGTTTTTGCTAACTTCTCTTTTTTCACTTTTAAATATAGTCAATTACTCACAGGCTGCTGCCTATGCGTGTAATACGATGACGATTAGAAAGGATTAGGAAGAAAGAGAAAGAGATAGGCAGGTGATCCCAGTTAAGTTTGTGTGTACCCGAATCGTCTGGTGGTATGCCCTTACCGACTGATCATTGACTATATGACTATATGACTAAAGCAAACAGCACCCCACTAGGATTCGAACCCGCGAACCCGTGAAGTTAGTGTTCAATATTTCGACTGTTTCGGCAATGACATGAAGTTTTATTTCTTCTTACCTTGCCTTCTTGCTTCACGTTCTGATTTTGTTCATTGAAAAGAAAAAAAGAAAAGAAAGAAAAATTACCGATCAAAAGTAATAATTTTGCATATTAAAAATCCCGGTGAGCAAAAAGAGACGCTTGTACCGGGCAACGATCCTGCGGTGAAAATCATCATCGATATGATATCAAATTGATTTTCAATTCCTCAAAAATTACGTTGCGCATTTTATTTAGTTTCTTGATACATTATGATCTTTTCTTTCCGGGAAATACGTTAAGAATTGAGGCCCCATCGTAGATGATTATCAATTCTTTTGCGGTTAAACGCATCGAATATTATCATAATTGTTTGCAATTCTATATCTCATATGTATTAGATAAGCCCAATTCCAATTTTAGTACAAGATGTAGTATTGTTGACAGTGTTGATCGAGGCACTGATGCAAGAAACACATTGTCACTTATAACGGTATAACCGGCCGACTTTGGCTAGACGTGCAATTCAAGGGCACGTTTAAGATATTGTGAGTGAAGGTTATACGTTTTCAGCTCACTCAATCAATAATATGCAGCGCATCAACATTGTACAAGCCCTGTGAACCGATAGATCAGCTTAAATTGAAAAATTGAATCATTGAAACAGAGAATTCATTGCCAAAGCGGAGGTCGCTTTGAACTGTGCTTGATACATGTCATCCAAAGTTCGCTTGTTCGATAATGATGTGGTGACTACCAACGCATTAATTAATTCAAAAAAAATACACATGTCCTCAATGTCCTAAAAAAGAGAAGATGGACTGATAAGGCTCAACTACCTAACCGGCTAACCGCGGTGTTATGCCCAAGGTCAGTTTCTGCCATATCCTATCTCCGTTCGGCTCGTTCGGTTTGTAGTAGTATCGTATGTCTTAACCTGGTGTGTACCTCTCCCTACTTACGGTCTCCAATCCGCTATGTTTTGTTTTTATGAATTGAATAAACAAATAAGGCGCAAAAAAAAATTTAAGTAACTTTTAAATAAATGTGAAAATAAATTTGTTCTTCTTCTTAGATTATTTTTTATCAAAAATTAATAAATAGTCGAAAGCTATATATGGTAGGAAGACATTCTTCCGCCCTTGAAAAAAAAAAAAAAACAAATTGTTGTTAAACTGCATTAAGAAAGCAAGAAGACGTCTACAATAGTTTCGCTATTAAACTGTCCTCGAAAAAAAAAAAAACTTAATACTATTATTGCTTGCCAGCAAAAGTCATTGTTGGTGAGGTGACTTGGGCAACTTGATAGCAGTCCGACGAGCAGAAGGAAATCCTCACATTTCATATAAAATTTCTTATCTGTGAAAGCTTCTTATTTGCAAAAAATGATATCACTAGCGGTAGGCCTTTTCAGAAAGAAACGTTACGCATCGATGGGCACACATTGACAATATTGCACCAGATTATTTTCCTATGAATTGCCGAATATGTAAGCATCGCGACCACCAAGTTAGTGTTCACGGGTTTAAGTGTCAGTGCGGGTCAGCGTTTACTTTCATCGCAGTTAAAGTGGGCGTAAAGGTATAACACTGACCGTTTTGGGGCCAACAATATGATCAGGCTACGGTCGCCTCCCTACCTCCTTTTCTCTCCTCACTTCGTCCCCCTTCTACTCAAATAGCGGACAATTCCTGATGATTGCCGAGTGGTTACATTTGCAAAAAAAAAAGCAAAAAAAATTCAAAAGAAGAGACAGAACGTTTGTGCGTGTGCACTCAAAAGGATAATGTAGAAAAGTAAGTAGACGGAGAAAACATCATCACACATAGCAGAAATAGCGAAATGGCCTCGGCGATGCGGTTTATAAATATGGAGTTGCACCCTGTGCAAAGGCAAACCGCTCATGAAAGCCGTAATGTAATGCCGAATGCCCAAAACGTGAACTGATTGATTTGAGTTCCTTTTTGGCGATTTTATTATTCATCAAGTAATTTGATTATAAAATGCAGTAAATTGCATTTTGCTACAAAGGCTTACTTAGGTTATGAGAGCGTATATGTTATAGTTAGGGGGGGTCTAAAATAAAGTTCTCCATGTGATTGATAGGCGTCAAAGTGTCATTGTGGACGAATTCTCATCATAAAATATTACAAATTAATATTTTTTGCCAGGTAAGGCCTTGCTTTCCATGAGAATATTCGCATATGTGGTGGTGCTTAAAATATAGATCGACTTACTCTAAATTTAATACACAGCTAATGTTTATCTCAAATTACTGCTATGTTCACCTTTTTTGATAATAAACTCAAAAAAAATTAAACAGTTTTGGTATATAAAGGCTTACTTTGCAGAGCAGTGGTGTATTTGGGAGGGCAATGCAGACAACTGCCTTTTCACATCAATTTTCAATGTCGAGATACCATCATTCACCAAGTGTTTTAAAAAAAAGGGAGAAAGTTGTCGCCAAATATTTCAAAAATTTGCAACCTGTAGAGAAATCTTAAAAAAGTTGGCCTATTTATTATTATTTTCCGAATTTCACATTTACACGCGTACCATTATATAAATGCAATCATTTGAAGTGTTTTTTAATTTTCTTTTAAAAAAAACCTCTTAATAAATTTTGATGCCACGTTCCCATGCTAAGATACATATGTATATATATATGTGCACATCCATAGGGTAAATTTTGCTATACATGCATAAAGTGCACGGGCCTCGGATAGGACAAGCCTGTGTTTAAATGATTGAATTCAAATTAAGAGAGCAATGGTATACCAAATCAAAGTTGTTTTAAGCTATTTATAAAACATCTCTGCTGTACGCAGAAATATTTCTCTCTGTTTCTCTCTCTCTCTCTCTCTCTCTCTCTCTCTCTTTCTTTCCCTCTCTCTTTAACTGTTCTTATGTTTTACTTTCTGTGATATCACAAGCGCGGAAAAATTTGGAACATGAATGTCAATGTAATCAGCGACGCATATCCCTATGAACATATTATTGTATATTGATTTAATGAATGAATGTTGAATTTCCTGTCCCGTCGCGTATTGACGGTGTTGCAGTGGATTTTAGTTGATTTTCTTCAGCTAATGCATTAATAATATACGTAAGTAATTGTGATGTGATTGTTTTCTCTGTTAAATGATCGCTACGTTGACGTTACTATTTGTTGTTGATGTTGTTGTTCTTGTTGTTGTTTCTTAGGCAGAGCGTTGTTTTTTTTTTTTTGCTCTACGTTACTTTTTCTTTGCATTCAATACACATTTCTATATGGACTGTGTTTACGTCTGCGATCAAACATTCACAGCAATAGCAACAGCAACAGCAGCAGCAACCACAGCACAACATCTTACAAGCTCAGCGGAGCATCGACCAATCGATCGTACAAAAGTTTTCTTTCAGATTGAACGCACGTTTATAGCTGGGGCGATATTAGTTTTGAGTTGGCTACCAACGCGAGCGGGTCATTCTCTTTGCGAAGCGACGTTTACACACGTACATATTTCATATATTATATTTTTTATTAATATAAAAATATTTTTTTTTTTTTCCAATACGAATATGTTTAGTTCATGGATTTATTTAAACGCACATACGCATCAAGCCTTTCTATAGTCTAGATAAAAAAGAAATAAAAAATTTAAATAATTTTTTTTTTTTTAAGAAAATATATCTTTTAAAAATTTGCACCACAAAAATATTCACACATAGATATTTATATACATATGTATGTATGTATAAATACTTACATAGATTTAAAAAACTTGTGTGAATAAAAATACTCTTAGTATTATACAATCAGTGAAAAAAAAAAAAATATAATATAAAAAAGTGGAAAACTTTTTAATATAAAATTTTATATTTGTAAAATGAAATTTATAGATAGATTATCCCAAAAAGATATTGATAATAATCATTTATCTTATAAATAAATATCATAAAATTTAAATGAAATTTTAAATTAAAAAAATATTAAGAAAAAATAAATGAATAATATGGAAATATATAAAAATATGTAATTAAAAATTTATTTAATAATAAATAAATAAATAAATAATTATAAACTAAAAAACAGAACAAAAAAAAAAAAAAAAAAAAGAAAGAAAAACAAAAGAAAAGTAAACGCAATGAAAACTTGATGAACATAAGAAACGTAACAAAATCAATAAATAAATTTACAGTTAAAAATAAATCTTAACTATAAATTCCAAAAAAAGAAATTGCCAAAAAAAAAAAAAAAAAAAAAAAATAGATAAATAAATAAATGAAAGAGAACTGAGATAATTTGCAATCAAAAATGGAAAACTTTGGACAAAAAACATTTTAAATATTTGAGAAGAATATCTAAAAAGTCGCTTAGGAACTTCAGATAAAGTTTAGGTCGAATGTCTATATAAAGATATTTGAGCAGTTTATGCATGAGACCTATCCAAGAAGCATTGAACAATGCGAATCAGACTCTTTGCAAATTTCTCATATGCATTTTAGTCAGACAAAAAACAAAAGAAAAAGCAATAAAACAAAAATACGATTTGCTTTAAAAAAAAAAAAATTTCAATTTTTCCAACAGGTTGAAATCAATTAATTTTGCCTTACAACAAATTCTTTTTAACTTTTTTTGTATATCTTAGACAAATGCAATTTTCCTTTTTGAGCTGAGTTAGTGGTCGAAATAGTTGACTTCCGTTTGGATGAGATAAAGCATAATGGCATAGGGCTGCATACAGGAACACGTGTTAGAGATGTCGTGGATTCTATAGATATGCAGATAGGGATTAAAGCTTTCTTTTTTCGGTTTGCGCTAGTGGTAGCAAAGCATCGATAGGCCACTTGCTAAATCCATCTTCTGCTGCAAGCGACTAAATAAAACTTCCCAGATAGAAAGATAGAAAGCTGATTAAATCTGATTGAAAAATGTATAGATTTCGGCAAATGAATCACAAAAAGTTTATAAATAAAAGAGAGACAACGAATTTTGAAATATCTACTAATAGTGGGGATTGAATCGAATCGGAAAGTCTTTAGCAGATCGTCGTAATTATATCGTATATAAGAATAAATATATATATATATATATATTTATATATAAATATATATATATAAATATATATATATATATATATATATATATATATATATGTATACGTAGATAATAAAATATAAAAAAAAAAAATCTCTTCACTTACGTTTCAATATAAAATTTTAAAAACAATATTTACGTACTACACCTTATGTGAACATCATTTCTTGATATATTCCCGAAGGGATCTAAAATGTATTGAGTTGATTTTGCCATTATCGGGCACTTGGATTTCCATGAAAACCAATTTGAATTGAATAATCAATCTTAGTACTCGGCTCCTGAGCCACTGAGGCGAACCTCTAGAGCTAGGTCATCCATCGGGAAAAGGTGGTCATTAGTGTACGCATACAACTCGCATATGACGCCTGGTGCCATCTTAATAAGGAATCCATCATAAATTTTCAAATGTATGAGTAACAAATGAATCCTTGTCATGACAACCACTTCAGAAATCCCTATAGACGATGTCGTCTGGATCGATATGTATATCGATTTTGCTGATTTTTAAACTTGATCTAATGAGTCTCCAAGTTTATGCTTCTAGAGAAACTTCCATTATCGTAATAACCTTTTAAACAGAAGGATCAAAAGGATAGATAAGAAGACTTGACTGTAGTGGTTGCTTTATTCTCAAGAACTAAGAATAAATACATACTCTATGGAGTCCGCGATGTGTGTAAGCATACGTGTAATAGTTCTTTGCTAACAAAACTAAGCTCATATATAGCACTGAGGCGATAGGCACTGTTTTGTCCAATTACTAAATCAGAATGTATCACTGCTACGCAGTGTAAAATTGTAATTCAATCGAAATCATTTTTATCTTCCTGTCCAATTTGATATTCGAATTGATAAACATAACCATGGCAGGAGAGTAATGTAAATGTTTGCACATCGTTTTTGATGACTAGAATGGTGAAGAAGTAAAAATACTATAGTGGGCGACGGTGCATTGTGAATAAATACCCTACGAAACCCTGCATTTAATCATATGACGACTTCTCAAAATAAGATGTGATATGGGAAATGGTCGGAAAAGTAGTTCGAGTAGTCCAAGAAAACACGATGGATAGACGGACAGAGAATCTTAAAGAAGCAGGAAGATGATTCTGAATCGATCGGTATAATAAAAGATGGGATTATTTTAAGTCTTTCTGGGTGTTGCACACATTCGCGCATACACACAAGCAGGGTAGTAAGAAAGAGGCTAAAGAAAATAGTGAAAAGGTAAAATAATTTGCCTGAAATATCTGTGGTTACGACAGAGACTCTCTCGCTCCTACTCTCAGAGAGTCTCTCAAAGAGGCGTCATAAGCAGTTGTTTATTGCAGTTAAAGAGTGTATTTTTCTTCTTTTTTTTTGCTTCTTCTTTAACATGGGTATTTAATTTATAGCATTTTAACAACATTCTGCAGGTTCTTCGCCAGCTTCTATGCACAAGTTTAAGATCCTGAACACTAGAACTAGAACAATATTCGTTTTATGGTAAATCTATAGATGCTCCTTAGCATAAATAATTGTTTTCTGGAGAATAGAAGTGTGGTGTGAAGCTGATTTTATTTCTTCTCGTTTTAATATCTCTAGACGGCCCTAACCGCTATACTGGTATTAATCTTAGGTTAATAATGAAAATAAGATTAAATAAAATTTTTGCAATTTTTTTGTTTCATTTATTTTTGGCGAATTTTTGAGCATTTTGCTTAGATTTTTTTATTCTGAGATTCCGTGCATCGTTCAAAGTCTTTCATACCCCATGCCAAGTGTAATAATGCATGAGGCGCATTGAATTGATTCCACCTTCCTTTGATTCTTGAGCTTGAGACTTGTGTGCAGATGCATATTTTTTTCTAATATATGACGTCACTTCATTAAATTATTAAGCTACCATTGCGACTTGCATGGTTCTAAAATTCGCATTGTTACAAATAACATAAGGAAATAAAGAGAGTTAACGCGAGATAGAATTTATTTAACTGATATGTAAATAATTTTTTTTTTTTAATATAACCAATCATTCAGGCAAAGTCCCCTAAAAATGAAGCAAGAGAGAAAGATAGGGGGGAAGGTAGTGGCCGCATTGTAATGCGTGCATGACGGCGAGTGCAGCCGGTATGTGTTATACCATTACCGACTAAGCATTCACTCATTATAGCTACAACCAAGCGTGTTCTTTAACGCACTAAGACTTGAATCCGCGTGCACTCGGCTTGGCAGTCGCGATTCTTTTGTACTCGACCACTTAGACGGGAGGCTTTCGAATTTTGTAAGTAATAAAATGTTCTGTAACGCGCACAGCGCAGACAACGTCGTCATGTTAACATAGGTATATTATTCAAGTACAAAGGAAAGCACTTTCTACAACAATAAAAATATTATCTTGATTTTATCAACAGTGTTTCTCCGTGGTTGATATTGATGGATGGACAGAGTGATACAAGTCTTCAACCATTGGCCAACTTTTTTTTAACGCTTTTTCAACATTAATAAGGCTATCAAGGCCATTTTGCTAACGAAATTGCATTTGAAACCAGAGAAATTGCTTCGGATTCTTGATGCGAAAATTTTGTTCGTAAAAAAAAGCTGGAAAGGAGAGAGGGTGAAAACTCAAGCGTAGTTAGTTGAGACCCCATTAAGCCTTATTAAGCTCTATTATTCAACATTTCTATTGAATTACTTTCGCAATACCAACTACGGAGGACTTTTGAAAGAACGATTCCTTGATACTTGTGTAACAGAAATACATATTGGTTCCGTCATATATTTTATATTTGACGACAAAACGATAATGTCGTTAATTGGCGTAGAATTTAAATTAGATTTAATTTAGGCTTTTCTACAGTTCTTTGCAGTTATGATGCATCTGAATGAATCGGAAATTCGTTAGATAGCGATTTGAATAGAGGTTTTTTCATGTTTGGGTACAACCTTGGAAACTTACTGCTTTAGATGAATATCACCGAAAATGTAGCATCTAGAAAGAAGTGTCAGAGACCGCACAAAGTATATGCACTCTTGATCGGCGTCAAATTCCAAATCGGTTTAAGCAAGTCCTTCTGCCTGTCTGTGCGTCTGTGTAACGTCTGTTGTAAAAATTCTCCTGGCCACAAAAATGGCACAAATATTCGAAGTTCTTACATGGAGGCTGTTATTAAAAATGGGCCAAATCGGTCCAAGGACACGCATACGGCACCACGTAAACTAAGAACATTTTTGTTTTTAAAAACGACATTACTCGTAAACTACAGTAAATAAATGTACAAAATTGTTGATTTGATATTCTATGAGGGATGCTGTAACATTTGTGCACAAAAAGGAAAATGTTGACCGCGTCTACCCAATATTGTGGTGTATTAAATTTTAATTGTTTTTTTAATAACTTTATAAAGCGCAGAAACAAGCTTCAAAGATCGTATAAAGTATACGAATTCTTGGCCAGCTTCAAATTTGGAATGCACCCAAACATGTCCGCCTGTTCTTCTGTCTATCGGTCCGTCTGCACTACTTTATAGTATATGTGGTAAACATTCTCCCGTCAGCAAAAATGAAGACGTCGCCTACAAATTTGCACAAGAATTTGGAAGTGACTTGAACTTTTTGAAGGACACGCCTACAACACCCACATGCCTATACGACAAAAACGTTTATTTTGAAAATTGAAAAAATCAGCTGCCCCCACTCCATATTATAGAGCATGAAAATTTGATTCTTTTACTTGTTTTGTCTTTCTTAGGATAATGGTGGTAGGTATAAAAGATTCGATCCCGACCGAATTTGATTTTCTTTACTTGTTTTAGTTTTTTTAGAATAAGGGTGACGGGTATAAAAGATTCGATTGCAACCGAATATAAAGCTTATTAGCCCGGAATTTGAATTCGTCGCTACATTCCTTATTATTTGATCTGTTGTTAGTTAGGTTCCTTACTATATCGTAGATTGGAATTTGTTGTAAATAGTAAACTATTATTGATTAAGTTATAACGAAAATTTTGTCTGTTTTCCAAGCTTATATTTGTTTTCCAATTATAACGGATGTAAAATAGGCGCAGTTTTCCAATTTGTTTTTTAGTAGAGAGTAAGACGGCTCAGACAGCCAAAAACAAAAAATATTATGCAACCGTTCTACTTTGATGTACTTACAAGACGTCTTCAGCTACAGTTTAACTCTTCCAACTCCTATATCGACTGTTTATGGATATCGTATTTGTTAGTAGACTCTGCACTAAACTATACTACTATACTACTGTAGTACTAAGCTATCACACTCCGAATGATTAATTAATTTTTTTTTTTTTTTTATTGAGATCAATTTTTATGCATTTTTCGCGAATTAATTAAAAAGTTAGTGATTCGTAAAAAAAAGAAATATAAATAAAAATATATAAAATATATATATATATATATATATAAATAAATATATATTGTTACGAAATTCGCTTTTATAAGATACAGTCCGTATCACTAGATCGTGGATATTTTGATCAAGGGAAATACACTTCAAAGTTCTTTTATTTTACTACCTTGTCTTTCACAACAGTAGGAATATTTATTTACAATTTATTTTTGGCCGTACTCTCAACCTCTACGTTCTTGCCAGACTAACTCTACTTTTCACGAATATTCTATGTATATACAATTTCACAAGCATCTTACTATACCTAAATTTATGCTTTTATTTCTAATCCCAGCCTGGTTTTCCTCTAATCGTTTTCATCGGCCTGCACCTGCATGACGCGCCTGCGAGTTTATTTAGGGAATTTATTATTACGAAAATTACTTAGCCGACACTAACTGAATTTGGGATTTTCGTAACAATATGTATAAAATAAAAACTATGTATATATATACAATAAATATATAAATATAAATATACACATAAATATAATATAGGTATGCAAAGGGTTATAACATTTGATACAAAAATTATCTTTCTTATATTCCCAAAATAAATTTTATGGATATACTGCGGAAGTATTAAAAAAAAAAATTTCAAAAGCATCTAATCAACCCTTATACCCCTAGGAACGAATGAATTAAACATTCATTCATTATTCTGGTTGTGTTACATCGCCTTGTTGAATTCGATTCCAAATAACCAGATAGCTTTGGCCAGGGAGTGACTATTATGATCTTGTCTCTTTGTTTGTTGCAAAAAACTTTGGTCCGATGACAACATCGTCATAAGCTGTAAGAATTTTGATAAAATAAGTCCATATTAGGTAAAGCTTCAGAGTTTAGTGTCGCATGCGATTGGTGCGATAAATATTAAACGCATTGACATGAATATGATGCCTGAAAGCCGATGCGCGGTTGCTATAAACTGCGCACAGTGCTCACTCGGTTTCAGTTCCTTAGTTAGCGTTTCTTCACGTAAAGCATGCATCAAACAGCCCACAGTAGGAAAGCTTAGCTTCCGGTCCTTCTGCTGACATTGAAAATTTAAATTTAGATAATTTGCGTAGAAGGATGAAATACCTACGTACGATATCATGGGAAAATAATACTCTTCGATTTTAAAATATAAAAAAAAAAAACAAGTGAAAACACTATGCTAGGACCCCAGGTTCACCATTAAATCCCATACACCTCTTCGCTTAATATAGTTATGCATATGAGGACATTCGTATGAGAAGCGGTCGAAGAAGTGGTCCGATCCAAACCACTTGCAGTAGCTTTCGGCTCAGGGTCAAAACACGGCGATGCAATAAATTTTATCGAAACATCTCAAAAATTGCGGCCTTTAGGTTGAACACAAGAAAACAAGACAGACAGACGGACAAACAAGCGTATATCGATGCAGAACGTGATTTTGAATCGGTTGGTACAATAAAAGGTGGATATGTCTTAAGTCTTTCTAATAATAAATGAAAAGTCAAGCACGAAAAGATACAAAATTTATGAAAATTGTTATTGTTGTTCTTAAAAACATCGTAAATGTCCGATCTTGACATTGAGAAAATATCACACGATCTTTCAAATTTACTTAGCTTCACATTTTAACTATTTCAAGCGTGCACACTCACGTATTTAATTTGATATGTATATGTACAGCATATATTACGGTATTACGAATGTAGTTTACGATATTGTCAACGTTCACCTGGGGAAGACATAGCCAGTATATCGCCGCTTTGCGATGGGGGTGTAAAAACATCATGTTTAAAATTATACAGTAAAAAACAAATGTTTTTTTTTTAATTTTTTAGCTTTTTCGAAAAAGAAAAGCATTTCACCACGACTTTTGCAAAAAAAAAAAAAAAAAAAAAAATTGTGAATTTCGTAAAATTTCTTATTTATTTTTTATTTCTGCATCTTTTTTTTCAGAATTTTTAATCTTAAGAATACAGCGAACGAAACACAGTCATTGAAAGTTACATTTTTTATATAATTTTTCTTTTATTAAAAAATCTACCATCCATAGTTTGAGAAGTAAACAAATAATTATATAAAAAAAGAAGAATAAAAATAAGAATTTTTTTGCTTTATTTTCCAAAAATTTGTTAAAATTCTATCCACTCGTTATATATATATATATATATATATATATATCTATAAATTCAATCGCATAAACCATTAAAAATAAAACGCCAAAAATATTAAACCAGAAAAAAAAAAGAACAAGAGAAAGAATTGTGAAAAATATTTAATATCAACGAAAGTAAGATTTATATTTATTTAAATTTTATTAAATAATAAAAAAATTCAAAATTTAGCGATTAATCATTAAAAAAAAAAAAGAAAAAAGTTTTTTGTCAACGTTAACAATTAAAACGTTACAATTTTTAAAATATAGTAAAAACAACAGAAAAACGATAACAAAATGATGATGGAGAATGGTCTCTCCAGTATGGAGTACGGTGATGGTTACATGGAGCAAGAAGAGGAATGGGAAAGGGAGGGCCTTTTAGATCCGGCCTGGGAAAAACAACAAAAGAAAGTAAGTGCAAGAATCTCTATTAACGCCTATTATATGAAATTTGAATAATCCCTTATTAATCAAAAATATCGCAAAATTGATGCTTAGGTGATAAATTGAAAGAAAATTAAATGCGATACAAAAATGATAACAAATATCTTTTGATGTTGCTTTCGATTCACGCTCTCGTCTCGGTTCAACATTCAACATTGCGAATTTTTCTTTACAACCCAGATCCAATATTATCGTTACAAATAATGTTATGATACATTTATTATTATATTTTTATCATATTTGAGAACATGAAATTACTTAAAAACTATTGGGGTGAGCTTAATACGACGTAAAAAGGAAATAATATATAGATAGATTTCATGCTTATTCATTTCATATGCGGGAAGAAAGCATACCGAAGCAGTTAAGATCACTTCCTCCCCGGCTTTGTTGTGTTTATAAATGGGCCGCGTTGCCTGCATTCATTTCAATTTACTTCAAACAATCATGATAATTGGTTCAGTTGTTGATAATGATATGAAATCGGCAAAGGTGAATAGTAACTAATTGTTGCGTGCACTCCCAGCAACTTCACCTTTAACGGAATATTCAAAATGTTCACTTGTTTTCACATTTTTTTTTTTTCGTTTTTATTTTTCAAAAATCCTTAATTATTTGGTTTTCTGAATATCCATCCAAACAGATCTTCAGTGGACTTTAGTACCTGATCTTTCGAACATTTTTAAAAAGTTTAATTTTACAAAATATGACAACAGATTTTCGACAGATCGAAAAAATAAAGAAAAAACCGAATAGATATGATGAAATAATTTAAAATAAGGCGCATTTTCACATATAAGCCGACTGATGCCGATCTAAGTGTACATTTAACTAACATATGATATTCCAACTAAAATTCCTCTATCGCTTTAGTAACTTTTTCCCCCTAATTACCTCTCATAATGAATCGTTTAGACCTAAAGAGTATTCGGTGTTGTATAGGTTGCCCGAGTTAAAGAAATTGTTTTAACGTGTGAATCAGTTCGTTTCCTTAACTCGGAATTTTCATCAAACAAATTGCGAACGGCGCCCGACTTCAAGTTCCCCATTTTATGCGTACATGTTAATTTGTAAATAATAAATTGTTCGTAGTGCTAACTAAAATGTTTTTCAATATTTTTTTTATTATTTTAATAAAGCTTCAGCTTAAATTATTAGAGCATTTCTTCCTGGATAAATTGCGATTGAAAAGTTAGAGAGTTTCTCGCGAAACAAATGAGAATTTTCATTTTTTTTTTTTAAATACTTACTAATATATTTAATCGATAATAATATCGTGGGTAGTGTATCTTGATTATAAGTAAAGGACTGTGACTTAAGGAAAATTGATATGATTTATTATTAAATTCTTTAGTGTTACAGTGCTTTATTATAACATATACATATATTGGGAGTTGTAACACATCACTCGATACTTTTCGTAGGGTAATAATATAGATGTCCGTTTGATTTTTACAATTTCGTTACATTCCAATGATTAGCTTACAAGTTGGAGTTGCTTTAGTGAGGCTGCTCTTGTTTGTATAAAACAATTGAAAAATCTGAATTTCATATGTAGTATCATAGGCCGTTCAAATCTAAGTGCGGCAGAGTTTACTTTTGGTCGTAGCTATAGTAAGTGTTCAGTCAGTACAACCAAAACACTTACTTGATTGTGGCCACCATCTCTCTGTTCCTTTCTTTCTGTCTTTCACTTTCCTCTTCTTACTCTTTCTTACCTCCACCTGGTTACGCGAATAGAAGACATTCCCTGAGTCCGTAATATTTCATTTTATGTGTAGCTGTCAATCGCACGATTGCGATCATTTTCTGTCATAGCGACTTAACAGTCTTTTTACCATGAAGTGATGAAGATTAAGAAGGATGAGAAGTAGATCACTTATATATTCCTTAAGATAAACATTGAGCGGAGATGGTAGATGGCCAGCATAATGGCATTCATGTGTTCGTACAAGCTTCTGTTAAGTATGCATGCCCACGTACCGCACAGACACACTACTGTAATTCGTCGTTCTTTGACTCCAGGCATTTCCACTTCCAACCCAAACGTATTATTCCTCTTACTCCTCTATTCTTTCCTATATATAATAATCCTTGCTGGCCGGCACCGCGTTCGAACATGTCGGGGACATGCCTTGATTGGTTGGTTTCAAAAAGCAAATTATGCTGCTTAGAACAATTTTTATACCCTACAACACTTGTGGTACAAGGGTATATTAAGTTTGTGAGGATGTATGTTACACCTACGCGCACTTTAGAGAGACCCATCGTTTATTAGACCGATTGATTCAAGATTGATTTGAGCTTGTCTGCCCCACATATATTCTTGTGTTCAACTTAGAGAATAACTAAAAATTTACTGCAGAAGAAGACAAGAAATTTTTTATTAGATATTGTATTGCGAAACGCTCTCAAGGAAATTAAGCTCATTACGAGTCGACTTTCTTGACTCGACTGACTATGTCTTCCGCTAATACTCGGCATATATATTCTTTTTACAAGCAGATTATTAAAACCAGATTTCATTGTCACATTTTCGTGCTACTCTCTTTTTACCTGTGAAATGTTCTGCGAATTGTTCTTAATCCTTCCATCGCAGCTATATACTCATAAATTGTTTATTTGGTTTTACTCTACACCACTTGTGGTGCACGATATATTGAGTTTGTGCGGACACAGAAGAGCTTAAGGTAGATTCGGCTTTCATTACACCGATCGATTTGGAATCATTTACTGAAACGACACTTTTGACTCAAGGACAAACACCATCTAAAATTGCGCGGGTCGTTTGAGATTTTCGAGCACTCGAAAAATGGTAACTTTCAAAATTGTTCAACAAAACTCGTTACGTAGTAATATTTCGACATCTTCAATTTGGAATTACATGAATCTATTTCTGCACTCGATATCAAATTTCTTGTAAACACTAATCCCGCCAGAAAAAGGTTTAATTTTGATTATTTTGTCATGAAAATTTCGCCATAGTAGTAAAGTAACCGAAGAAGCTAACAGTAAGAAATTTGAACCACATAGGCCTATTTTTTTGATCCTAACATATAAGGGTTACCATGAAATCAAGTTTTTATATGAAGAGAAAGTATAATTTCTGGTTTTCTGTAGCCGGAATTGAAAAATAATAAAATTGTTGGGAAATAAGTTAAGTTTGCTAAAATTGGGATCACGTCATACGATGTTTTGGGCATCGTAAAATATGCGGACTTTCGTGGAATGCTGGTCTTTGCATGACAATCATGTGTGATTTTCGGTGTCTTATTAGCAAAACGAGCGAATAATTATACTGGGAGAAGTAGTGTAGGGTATTTAAGGGTCGGCCTTGCCTGACTACAATGTTCTTGTTTAGGATTTGGTTTTTTAGAAAATCGGTTGTTTTTTATTCAAACTGGCTCATTTAATCCAATGCGGCATTTTCGTAGCGAGATATACCTGCTCTAGATTTAGTGAACACATCGAGAAAAGATTGCCGTAATAATTGCCCCTTTTCGCTCCTTGTATTTCCGTGTTCTTCCTTTTCATAAAATCACACTTGACTGAAAATCAAAACGAAATAAAAAGTAAAAAAAGTTTCAATTCGAGCGCATTTTTACAGAATTACTAATAAGGAATGGTTCCATGAGGGCGGGTAGAATGATAAGAACAAAATCAAATTATGGAAAGAACATACACAGACTTTGCCTCAAACACTATATCATTCGAGAATTTTTAGAATAAGTTTAAAAAAAAAAAATTTTTTTTTCTCTTATAGATTTATAGCAAATTCTTTGGAATATGAGCATTTATACAAACAATTATACCATACATGCGGTATATATTTTTGCTTCCAAAACGGAAAGATACGATGTTTATTGTTCCAGTTTTATGAACAAAATCAGTATGGGATATAATAATTTTTCTTCTTTTTCTTATCGTAAGAAAAAAAAAGAAGAAAAATCTCTAAGTTTTTTTTTTCTACTTTGAAATCGCTAAATAACAATTTTTTTCATCCAGTATTTATGAGCCTCTACCGAAATAAATTTCTCCAAAAAATTTTCTTTTATTTATATTTTTTTTTGCAGTTTTGTTCTGTTTTACGCACCAATGTGCGTGTACATGTGGTTCGGATATCATCTAATAAAAGATTCTTTCTAGATTTCGATAACATTTCAATATATATATATATATATATATATATATAGATATAGATATATGTATATATTTATTTATTTATTTATTTATTTTATTTATTTTTTTTTTTTTTTCATTTTCTTATTTATTGATTCTTTTGCTTGTTGCTTTGTATTTTGAAAGCTTTTTTCCGTTTAAAAATAGAACGTTTTTTATTCTGCTTATTTGCTAATCATGTGCTATAATGTGCTACTGGTTGGCACTAGTTTAGCAATAGATTCTTTATTCGCTTCTCTTTTTTTTCACATTTGCTTTAATATTTCGAAAAACTCGAAAAAAATATGCACATTTTAGTTTTATTATTCATTCACCATTCCTTAGCATATATGTATATACAGTCTTCAGTCGTCAGTCTTTTTGCCCACAAATACTACGATATATGATATTTCAAAACATTTCGATGTTTACTTAATTAAATTCTCTTTATTAACCCATTCAAAATCTATGGTACAATGCGTTTGGCCTAAAACCATAAAAAAATAATCCAAAAAACAAGTAAGAAAATTAAATTCGGTCGGGACCGAATCTTTTATACCTTATCACCGTTACCCTAAAAAGACCAACGAAGTAAACAATTTAAATTTTCATGCTCTGTAATATGGAGTGGAGGCAGTAGATTTTTCTATTTTCAAAATAAAAGTTTTTGTCGTATAGGCATGTTGGCTTGTTGTAGGCGTGTCCTTCAAAAAGTTCAAGTCACTTCCAAATTCTTGTGCAAATTTGTAGGCGACGTCTTCATTTTTGCTGACGGGAGAATGTTTACCACATATACTATAAAGTAGTGCAGACGGACCGATAGACAGAAGAACAGGCGGACATGTTTGGGTGCATTCCAAATTTGAAGCTGGCCAAGAATTCGTATACTTTATACGATCTTTGAAGCTTGTTTCTGCGCTTTATAAAGTTATTAAAAAAACAATTAAAATTTAATACACCACAATATTGGGTAGACGCGGTCAACATTTTCCTTTTTGTGCACAAATGTTACAGCATCCCTCATAGAATATCAAATCAACAATTTTGTACATTTATTTACTGTAGTTTATGAGTAATGTCGTTTCTAAAAACAAAAATGTTCTTAGTTTACGTGGTGCCGTGTGCGTGTCCTTGGACCTATCTGGCCCATTTTTAATAACAGCCTCCACGTAAGAACTTCCAATGTTTCTGCCAAACTTGAAGTCAATAGCTTCATTTTTGTGGCCAGGAGAATTTTTACAACAGACACTACACAGGCGGACAGACGAATATGATTAAATCGATTTAGAATTTGATACTGATCTAGAATATATATACTTTGTGAGGTCTCTGATGCTTTGTTCTCTGCGTTGCAAACGTGATGAAAAAATGAATATACCCCTCATACTTCGGTGACGAGTATCAAAAATACTATGGTGAGCCACGAGTCGCGGTTAAATACCCTTCTCCACCCAAGAATTATTCATACAAAAATGTAACGAAATAAAACATTATATGAGAAGTGGTCAAGAAAACGGTCCGATCCGAACGATTTTCAACGGTGCTCGTTCTTGAGCCAAAAGTTGCCAGTGTACCAAATTTCATCCAAGTATCTCGAAAGTTTAATTTGTGGATTGAACATAATAATTCACGGAGAGACGTCAGACAGATAGACGAACGCACAAGCTTAGTTCGAACCAATAACAGAAAATGATTCTGAGTCGATCGGTATAATGAAACGTTAGTCCATCTCAAGTTCTTCTCGGTGTCACAACCGTCCGCGCAAATTTAACATATCCTGTATCACAACTGGTCTCGGGCATAAAAATGTTTATATCCCCAAAAATGAGACTTTTTAAACATTTCAAGAAATAGAAATAATAAAATTTTGTCAAATAAATATCATGAAGAATTGTTAGCTGTTAATGGGTTAATTTTTATCTTGTTGCGTTTCAAACATAATATGGAGCAATAGTTCCTCTGAAGTTAGTCTACGTACATGAATATATTTGTTATACAATTAACGGCAAAATTGTTACAATTATGTGACAACAAAGATAAGAAACATGTAAAGAAATATTAATATGTTTACAACGAAGCTTGCATACCAAACCATTTAATTTACATATTAGATTGACGGGAAATTTTTTTCGTATTTTATTATCACCGTACATGGTATGAGTTCCAGGAAACAAAGCCGAGCATCGGATGCTTGTAAAAACTAATGACACGTGTTGGGAACCGAAGTTGTAAATGTTCAGATTTGCTAAAGATGATTTGCCAACTTTCGCTCCGAAGATTTTCGTTTCAAAATTGATCGTCAATCTGAACGATAAGGACACTTTTCCGTCCGTGTTGTAGAGTGACCCACATCTAATTACTAGAGCAATTGCAAATCGTAAGAGAGCCTGCTCATTTCTACTCATTGGATACAACTTAGAACAGCTTTCGGATGAACTCACTACGGGAGAAGAAAACTAGATCCTTTGCGAGAATATACAGAGAAAAAAGGTTCACTGCGAACTTGCAACAACTGTCACAAATATTGCAAAAGCGAATGTTCATCGATGGAAGTTGATGCTTTGTTTGTCGTGCGGTACGGTCTTGCTAGAGTACTAAGAGCTACTTAAACAGGGGCAAGTAATCAATGCGAAGACTTGGTCTAATCAACTTGATAAAGTAAATACAGCTGTCAAGGAAAAGCGGGCAGTACTAGCAGTCTGTTCCGCCTGGGTAATGCAAGACGATATACTGCCACGGTAATGCAACATAAATTGAATGAGCTTGAATGTGAAGTTCTTAGTTAGTCTTAAACTGTCTCAGTCGCACTTTTGGACTCGAAGACGTAAACTTCTACGCTAGCCGAATCGATAAACGACCGGAAAGATGGCATGGATGGGGTTGCAAATAATGGAAATTATATTATTGATTAAAATATAAATAAACTTTATTAAAACTGATTAAAATTCTTTATTTAAAACGCGAAAAAAACTTTCCCGCCAATAGATAGATATATATATATATATATATATCTACATATACACATTTTTGATTTTTATACAAACAAATAAATGCCTTGTGCTTGCTGTACTTTGCATTTACTATAAAAAGTTATTCTGGTTTCACTTGAGACTCTAAGCAGTCCGAAGGAGCATTATTTTGCAGTAAATTCTTTTATTCATTTATCGAGTCATTGGTAATTTTCTAGTTTCATTGGCAAAAGGTATCGTATTGTGATACAAGTTCCATATAGGGCTACAAATATTGCTTCCATTTTCACTCAGAGAAAACGTAGGGATGTCCAAAATGTCTAAAAGGCGTCGAGCTAAATCTATTTCTCTCATTGGTATAAGTTTCGTTTAAAAGTTTCGTTAGTTAAGTCCTTGTTTTGTAACGGGATGACTGCCAACATATTCAGAAATCATAGCATTAGTAACGATAATGATATCTATAAATCCATCAGCAGCAAGCAGTCCTTTCGTCATGCGATAACCGAAGGAAATAGCTACGGAGCTGAAAGGAGTAAATTGTCTTTTTATTCACATTACATTACATCAGCTATAAAAACAAATGTCCTTTCGGAGTGCTATTCGGTAGATATACTTACGACAGAAGTGAGCAGAAGATAATTTAAAAATTAATTATGATTTGCTTAAGAACCAAGAAAACCTATTCACCGCTTTTCTCTCATTTTCATAGATTGAATTGCATATTTGATTCTATAAGTAAGTAAGACATGCATACAAAATTGTGTATACCTAACGGTTATTATGATTGAACACTTCTTCAAAATTTATTCACCTCTGATGATACTAACTTGTCATCAGTCAGGTTAAGAATGAAAAGATCTTTTTTTAAGAGAACGACAACTACTTCTTAATTAAGAATGCAACAACGACAATAGCATAAATATTAAATTTATATACGGACGCATGCAAACATACAAGCACGTTATCATATGTAAGTGGATTCATATGTGACTAAGTAGTTCATACTTACTTAAGTACTTTTACGTACATCATCTAAAAATTCATTATTATTATTTTATTAAGTGAGAAAACGAACTTGAACTGATGGAAAATCTATGTTTTTGAAGATAAAAATAAAGTAAATAAAATCCATTGATAAGATGTTCAGAACATTAAGAGAAGAAGTAGTACAAAATAACTAAATTAGTAAATAAATAAATAAAAGCAATACATTTGTTCAAGTAAAGCAAAAAAAAAAAAAAAAAAAAAATAAATAAATAAATAAAATAAAAAAAAAAGTAATTCAATAAATAATAAAAACAATAACCAGCAAGAAAATTAAAATGAAATGCAAGTACGGAAAGTAGCGAGAATGTAATATCAAATTTCTCTCTCATTCATTTCCGAACGAATGTAATAAGATGAAGAATGAATGGGTCGACAATCGTACGCAATAATGTATGCAAATCAAGTGACAAATGGATATTTCTCCTGGCAAGCGGTCAACATGCAACAAACACGCAAGCATACATTTAACCGTAACACATATGATATTTCGGCTGACTATTCCGTCCATCTGTACAGTTTTACAATTATCGAGCAACTTTACTGCCGCTACTTAGGTGTCGTTATAAAAATGAAAATACCATTCGAATGAGCAATAAGTCATTTATTGAAATCTGTGTTAATGAAAAGGGGTAATGTCTGCGGGGAGGATAGGAGGTTTTAGGTTAGAAGTGTAAGCGCGCGATATAATGACTCTTACTTCCCAATTGGATTAGCTGATATTGATGGCTTTCTTTAGTGATCGTTTCATTTGAGAGTGCGAACCATAGTACATCACTTCTATTGGCAATGTTAATCATTCGCCTAGTTTGCATCGTGGCATCCACTATTCACCCCCCAAAAGCATTTAGCTGCACACTGTTCTTCTAATTAGAAAGTTTGTTGTTTCCCACTACTTTATTTATTGTAGGTGTTGTAGATTTTACCACAAATTATAGAAATTTTTCTCAAGTCGAGCTCGGTTTATTGCTTTTACATTTGGGCCATAGGCGCTCTATTCACCGTTCATCATTCAACCGCAAACGTAAACAATTCGAACAAATAATTCGATTTCGTTACCTATTAGTATATATTCTTTAGTGCAACATTCTTGTCGATTGTCGTCAATAGGGGATTTTATCACATTATCGAAGTTCTTCTCGATTCCAACATGGCCTCTTGCGCTATTGGCCATTTCAGAACATTCAATCTTTTCCGTTCGTAGGCAAGCATTTCATAAATAGCTTGAACTCGTTACGTTTCCGCAAGCATTCCCATATTGAAAATTTAATTGAGTTATTTTGTATTGAGGGAAATCTCCGATCGGACTTCTAAACCGAAATGGGTTTCTTGTGTATGTATTCAATTTTATTCAAATACCTCAACAGTGTTGATTAATATATTTTGGTATCGGTCATAATCGGTCACAATCGTTAGACAAAGCATAATGAACGTAAGCCATATTTTGGCTGCTGCCCGCAAATCTAAAAAGTTTTGCTCGCAAAACGAATAATGTGCTCAAAGGTTTTCGGCGATTGTTACGAACATTTTTAATCCTTTTCAAATTTCTTTTTATATAGGACTTTGATTAATAGATGCCTATGCCCATTTTTCCAAAAGCGCTGCTCTCTTCTTCCAATTCGTACACGTGTGCCTTATTTGGCTCATATCAGCGAATTTTTTTAAAGGGAATTGTTGACGTATAATTAATAATAAAATTTAATGAGAAAAATCTTTGTAATGCTAATTAACCTAACATTTCATTCTTTTTAATGGGTCTATCAATATATTGTCAATTATTTCTATTTCACTAAGAAAGAAAGAAAAATCTGAGTGGGAATGACATGTGTTTTGGCTCTCGCATAAATTTCTATATCTGCTTCTGTCTACAACATCAACGACAATAACAATAGCAACAACAGCGACGACTATAGCGACAATAATAACAATAAAGAGAAGAATGCCGATAACATACTATCTCGCGATTTATGTTTACGTTACGTAAGTGTTTGTTGTTGATTTTTAAGAATACAATCCGTTCATGTGTTTTATTTTTAATTATTGCTATAAAATTATTTTTATTATTCAATGTTCAATGCATTATAGTATCGTTCGCATATTATTTTAAATATGATTTATAAAGTTTTCATCATTCAGTCGCATTGACCAAAGTCTTCAAAAAGTGTAAACTGTTTTTGTCTCTGCATTATTTTTTCTTTTATTCTTTTTCTAAAAGTCGTTTATTTTTTCTTTTTTTTTTTTTTTCTTAAATCTTATTAAAAATATGCGTTTACATGTACGTGCTAATGTAACTAACCAATATTTATTGCGTTCGTTTCAATATATTTTATATTAAACGGTTTGTTTTTAATCACACTTAAGTAATTTGTGTTTAAACACATAAAGCTGCGGTACCTATGTGTGCGAAAAAGTTGGAACAAAGTCTAAATTTGCGAGTGACTATTAATCACGTGAGATAAGCAAAGAATGTAAAATTGATATGCAATACACTTCGTTCTCTACTTACTTAATCAGTTTCCTTGAAAGATATTAAAAACAAAGACGTGAAGTTAGATTCGAATTCGATAATATCACTCCAGCGGCCTAAAAAAGACGACAAGAAGGCTATTGACGTTCTTTTTTTTTTTTTTCTCTTTTTTTTTTTGTATGAAAGGAAAAGTAATAGAATAAACAATTTATATTAATCCATTGCACTCGTAATCTGTTTTTTGTTTACCTACCAATCAATCTCCTTAATCAATAATTTTAAATAATGTCATGTCAACTATCTGTTGACATAGGTTTTATGGTAAAAAGTACAATGTGTACACATATTCGACATAGGAGTACCCAGGGTTAAGCGTACATGTAGGCCTAAAAAAAAAAAAAAAAAAAAAAAAAAAGATTAAGTGACACACAGCCCAGTATTACGTAATTTACAATACCTCGCTTAATACAATTATTCATATAAAGAGCTTTCAAAGCAAGGTAGGGATCGAAAAATAGTCCAATCCCCACCATTTGCAGTAGCGTTTCTTCTTGTGTCAGTAAATATCATCAAAATATCCATAACAATTGCGGCTTACATTGATTGATATAATGAAAGGTGAGCCCGTCTCAAGTCCTTATCGGTGTTGCATGCATCCGCAGAAATTTAATATACCCTTGTACCACAAATGAGGTAGGGTATAAGCAAAAAAAAGATTTTTACTTACTCTTATCCATGTCGGTAGCTGGTGAAATAGACAACGCACTTTAAACATATTACTTTCCATATGATAGGTGGGCTCTTGAACGGGAAAACCTAATTTGTGGGAAGAAAACTCCATCATTTGTTCAAGCAACAATGTTTAACACTATTTCCACCACGATTTTGTGCATACCTATCTCGACTAAACGACGTCTTCGGACACCTTTACGTTTGAATGCAAATAATTGCAAAACTCACGCGATTTCAAAGTATCAATGGTTGCTCTACTAAGCATTACCATGCTTAATAGTTTTTGCATCGCAAGCGCGTCCCCTCGTGCTCTTTTACCTGAACAACACTTTATTTGGCAGTTTTTTTTGTACACTTCGTAAGTTTTTCTCCTAACTGGTATACGAAATCCTGATGTGGAATATTTTCACTTGTCGTTTCTTTGTGCAGAATCCATGGGTTTATGCCAGCTGATTCGAGGACGTCGTAAATTACATGCATACGCTATCTACGGCATTTACGTTTCCCACTATACTTCCTCCCCACTTGATTGGTCGCATTTTTCATAAGTTTATTGGCTCTTCTTCCTGTTATATTATAGATTTACATCTTGAGCTTAGCAGATGTACTTCTTTGTTCGGTTCGCTTCTGTAGCTTGTTAGAGGGAAGTCATTCGATGCATAAAGCTGAGTTGCAAAGCGATTTATTTCATTCTATTGTCTTTTTGAGGATTTCGGCAGTGCTCTTCTATTTTGACGGATGGCTCCAACTGAAGAAAGCTTTGTTGTTCGGAAGGAACTTGTGAAAAAATTGATGGTCATACTGGTTCTGGCGCACCCAGTAAATGGTTCACCCAGCTTCAAATTGTCAGACCCAGCCAATGAAATTGATATCCGTCTCATTTCATCCTTGCCTTAGTACATAAACTAATGCACAATATATTTGCTAAGCACATTAGACGCCAACCAGAATTTGATGCCAAATTTATCGGTCTTATACGGCATGTATTGGGTGGGCCTGCATCTAGGCTTTGTTTGGGAAAAGCTGTTCATTCACTGACTGTTTTCCATGAATGCGTTCCATACGCTTGGTGCCAAAGTAAATCTGTCTGTCTCGAAACGTTAGCTCCGCACGTTTTTTTTTATCAAAATGCAAATCATAAAATCACAGCGTTCCCATCAAGCAATTTCGGCTCATGATATTCGTAAAGGATGAAGGACTTCATTTTTCATTTCATTAAAACAATGCATTAAAATTTTTTGTTCATATGCACCGCGTACATGTAAAATATCTACAGACGCGTTTAATTAATCTCGCGTTAAAGTCTGTTCTTTTCGTAAAACCCTTCCGTATACTTCGTCCATTTCCGTACATTTTATATGTATTCCCTAACGTTATTGTCAAATACTAAATAAATTGCGTTTTCTACTTTACCTATCACAATATTTCGTTTTTGGAAATGGTACGAAGAGATGATGTGTCAGGAGAGAAACTTGTTTCAATATATTTCCAAACTGTTCCATCAACAGCAATTTAAGTATTTTGCCGTTCATTGCTTTCTTTGCTATATGCATTGAAATTATGTTCCTCCTTATGTTCATAATGGCTATCGAATTCGTCCTCACTTTCGAAAGAGTCATTCAGCTCATATTCACTTTCAAATTGTGAGTTTTCATCCTCATCGTCATTTCATTCATTCGTTCTTCGCTTATTTATTTTTTGCAATAACTCCCTCTGCAATACTAATTTTAAGAATGTGTTTTTCAAATTTGTTTTTTGAATGCGAACAAAATTCGCGTGTACTGAATATACTATTCGAATTGGAAAGCAAAACGCGTTACCCAATTATTTTAAGCAACAGGTCACTGCAATGATTTACAGTGATATGCAAAGCGGGGAAAAAAAGAAAGCAAATATCCAAGTATCTTTCGTTCAGGATTCCCTAATCAGATTACAATTGATCGATATGATCCTGCAAAATCGCGTTGATATTTATATGCAAAGTGGTTTAAAATTAGACACTGTTATGAAATCCTTAAGGTGTCAAAAGAAATCCCATGATAGAAATAGGTATGCCATATGCATATGCATACCTATTTTTAGATCCAGGATGAGCAGGAGGAAAAGTGCTGAATAATATCAGTGAATTAATTTAACAATTGTTGCACAAAAAGTCAACAAATTAATTGTAGAGTAATGATAGATAGATTAGAGAACAATATTAAGTTGAAATTTGAAAGGTGTCTTTTGACACTTCTCGGTAGAAATATGTAGTGTTAAATGAACTTATCGCAAATCCCTCACGTATTTATTCATGTAATGTCATTTTATGTGAAAGTGAAAATTATTGTTGAGAGTTGCATTGCTGCCGTTTTGAAAAATCGTCTTTAAAGTTTTGAAACCTTCTATTTTTATTTCATTAGTTTTTACCACTAATATGCAGTCTTCGGCCCATAAAACTGCTTGTCCTTCGTCGTTGTCCAATATTCTTCCTCATTCTGCTCGGAAGTGCTTTTTGTTTGCAACACCTTACACAAAGATGATGCAAAAACTCACAAAATAAACACCAAGACTATGTAGAATTCTTTAAGCTAATTCGTAATCAAGACTAAGAACTTGATTGCATTCAAATTATGTGAAGCGGAATGAGAACGGAACGGAATGTGACATATCTTTTACGCGAAGTACACTTAAGGAATCTTTGAATTAAAGCATTTTGAAGCAAATCAACTACTGTCTCTTCTTGGAACTATTTTTAATAAATGTTCAAAATTTCATGTTCTAATCGAACATCCGTACATGTGCTTTTATAACATATCTTATCACGATTTGCCTCTCAATCTCTCATGAGAATCATGGGTATAATTAAAATAAAATACTATTGCTTTTGTTTATAGTTTAACTCACTCGCTATTATTAACAGTCAAATATATGCGACATGCATGTACCAATCTAAAAAATGCTGGACGTTAGTAGGTATTCGGCCAGGAGACCGAGTTAAGGTCATTTATTTTTCCATGCAAGTTATAGATAAACGCAAGATATTTTACTATATATAGTTTCTGATTTCGAACCATGTCAAAGTCAGAAAACAAGTCAGAAAAATTGATTTCGACTGCGACGGAATCTTATACACCCGTCACCGTGGCTGCTTTATTGTATTTTTTTAGAATCAAAATGAGAATTTATATCGTTGTTCCGTTGTCCTCATTGTGGTTGGTTTCCAATAATTCCAGTTATCCCGCCAACTGTATAGCGTGTCGCGCCATCTGCTTAAAATGCAATGTCAAAAACAGTTAATGCTTACAATTTGCGAGGAATTAGTTACAGTTTGAAACAAAAACCTGCAATTTGCGTAAAGTTAAGTCAGTTGCACATGCATTCCTTCTTTACCTTAACGACTAACGAGTAAGCATTACTTACGCTTATTATTATTTTTTTCCCAAATTTCGTCTGTTTACTTATTAGGGCGATAAAAAGAATCGCAATTGCCGTAACTAAATATGAAATTGTGATAGCTTGCAAACTTTACTTAAAAGTGTGTTCCATAATGTAATCAACCGATAATATCTTTACAAACCGTATTCATTGGAATGCACTACAGTTTTCATCTTTCGAAGATTGGATTTGATTCTTCCTATACTAAATCACATGCAAATGCAAGAAATTATTGGAATCCTTGATCAAAAGATTATTAAGGCGAATATAAATAAGTTTCCTATTTATTCTGACTGCTACGACAAATATAGCTGTGGGCGGATCATGACCATTTATAGTGCCCAGAAACAAGCTTCAAAAGCATAATAGAGCATATACATTCTTAAACAGTGTCAAATTTCGAAGACGCCTAAGCATGTCCGTCTGTGCAACTTTTAATCTGGCCGCCTATCCGCCTACACTGTATCTGCGGTACACATTCTTCGGTTTCCATAAATGAAGTTACAAGTTTTCAAAAATACTAAAAATATCCCAAACTGGTGAACGGCCGCAATGCAACGTAAACGGGGAGAGCAGCCTTGATTTCCATGTTTTTTTGCTCATTACTTATAAACAACAACATATTAAGCATCTTTCTAATTCGATTTTCGAATATAAACGTTCCAATGCTAGACAGATAAGGCAATAAAGGCACGGACGAACGGGCGGACGTGGGTAAATCGCCGAGTCGACTGCGCGGCAGCTTTCTTAGTCAATATCGGAACATAAGCTTCTCTACGGCAGACTGATAAGGTAATGGACGGAGGACCGAACAGGTGTCGATAAATCGGTCCAGAAGCGTACGACGATAAGGTGTTCTTCCATCCTTCGCCTGTTATTACACTCTTCACAGCCAAACAACTCATTTAGAACTTTAACGCAACAAAATTATCTACGTCAACACAAAAATCTTTAATTTGCAATCTCTACAAGAAATATTGAAATAGAATGTGATAGATATGCTTCGAAGCGTTAACATGATGTAACATAAATTCTTGTTACGCAATCTAAATGCTATCTGCTTTAGATAGGGGTGCACATAATAATTTATCTTACGCAAAAAAAAAAAAAGAAAAAGAGAAAGGGCACGCACCACATAAAGCAGATTTTAGATATTGATCTTAATTATTACGGACGTGTGTGTAGATTGACTAAGAAGATACTATTTCCATTAAAGCTGTTTTTATTACGTCTGAGATTGACATTTTTGACAGGTTTCCAACCATGGATAGCACAAGTAAGATCATTATAGACGGGCGCCAATTCCCCCGGTACAATTATTCGCTCACTTTGATAATAATACACCAAAATTTACATTTCATGAGAGTCTTTATATGAGTTGGTAGGAGACGGGACAGATGGGACAGATGGACAGAAAGTAATTGTAAGCTTCTCTGTCTGTCTTATTTTCGTGTGTTCAACGCACATGTAGCAATTTTTAAGATATTTTGAACTTATTTCGTATGCTGATGTGTTTTGGATCAAAGACGAAAGCTATTGAAAATGGTTCCGATCGGATCACTTTTTCGGCCATAACGTCTCATTTTGGAAACGTCATTTTATGTGTAACTATAGGATGGTATAGGATGCTTAATGGAGTTTTTACTTGTTCTTAATTTGTGGTACAACTTAAGTTCAATATGTCGAATGATACTTCTATTGTTACATGTGTGTGTTCTATACATTAGAGAAAGAAAGTAAGCGTAATGTGCTTAATGCTAATATATCTATATATTCTTTGCATTTATTTAGAATACAAAATTTTGTCCTATTGGTCAGGCATGCAGACAAGAAAAATATTAAATTGCTTTACACATATAAAAATGATTTATTTTCTTATTTTATTTTATTTATTTATTTATTTATTTTTTTTGGCGGTTAAACAAGTGCGGGAACACCTGAAATATACTACTCTCGACTCACGCACATGTATATGAAAATGATTTTTAGGTTGCCACATTCTGTACATTCTGTAAATAAAGCAATATTAACGATTGCAATGACATTTAAGAAAAATTATATATCTTTCATATAATATATTTACTCGACTTGTAGAGAGAAAGCGATAGAGAAGTTTACCTAAAAAGAATGTCTAATAATAGGGAAATTTATTTTTTATTTTTCTTTTTAGTCTCGAGTGGGTGGATAAAAATGGCACCGTTTTGTGCACAGCACACATAAAAGTGCTTAAGAAGTAAAGAAAAGAGAACTTGAATCATTTTTAATGCTACGCTAAAAAATTATATAAGATTTGACAAAAGTTAAAAATAAATTTTATTAAAAATTAAACGAAAAATATTTGCTTTAGTTGTACTGACGTTCAGAATAATTAAGCGATATATTTTAAATGGATTGACATCCTTTATAACGTATTAATTGAAAACACCGGCCGACCGAACGTCCACAAGTAGCGAGATTTAATGAAAGGGGAACTTTTTTTTGTCAGATGTAAATTGAGTTTAAAGAAAGAAATACGTCATAATTATGAAAACGACGCAAAATGCAAATTTCATTAAAATTATTATTTACATGCGTCGCCCTCTGTACAAGGCCTCCTCCTTTGAATGCTTGTAGTCGATATTAAAACAACGAAGCAACAAAGAAATTAGAAACTAGTTAGCGGCGATTTTTTTGACCGCTACTTTAACTTGTATGATTTCTTTTGCAACGAATTTCGATTATTACAAGGTCCAGTATTTCTAATTATATACATACCTATATAATGAAGGAATTTTGATGAACGACGACAAAACTTGACCAACAGATTATTGTCTTCAAATTCTCTTTTCATTCTAAGGCGTTTTTTTTGTATATCTTACACCACTTGTGAGAATAAGTTGAGATAGATCTACCTTTTACATAGCGGCTGATTTTGAAAAGACGATGCATAGGTTAACCGTAAAGTGGTGTACAGTTATTTAATGGTGGACCATGCCTCACTATAATGTTTTCACCAGTTTTTTTTATTAAACATTAGATTCTAGACAGACCGGCTTAGTATCACGATTATATGCGTTGTATTGTAGGGATCCTTCTAGACGGGAAACTATTCAAACGACTTATGTACATATGTATGTATGCACATAGTAAAATTATTTGAAGAATTATACCTCCTGATATAGAAAAATGGAACCGTTTAAAGAAGTTAATATAACTACGTATGTGCGCTGATAAAGCAAAAAATAAATATACATATATATGATTCATCTCGTATTCAGTGACCTTGACCTATGACGCATTTATCGAGTTACTTACCCTTAAAAGGCATTCATCTAAACCGAAGGTCATGGCGATTAAGAGATAATTAATATAGTTAATCTTCTACGTGAGAAAATAGAAAACATTTGTTCAATTTTACAGTGCAATATATAGACTGATTTTATAATTAATGTAAACAAAGGGAATAATTTACTTTACATTGTTTTTCGACTCTCTCACCTCAAAGAAGAGGCATTTTTATTATATATATTTTTCATTTCATCTCTACAATTTAGAAATAGATATCTCAAGGTATCATTAGATAGTTTCAAACATTTGTAGAACTAAGAATGTAAACCGATCCACGAAATTGTGATTTAAGCGCAGAGAAGCAAAATATCGCATTGTTGATGTTATTGCTAAAAAAATTCGCGAACATTTTATTTCACGCAGTAAAGTAATATTGTATTCAACAAAGAGCTTCTATATCGTTTCATTTGGCACTTCTTCGATGCTGTTTCAGGGTTAGAAAATGTATTCATAAACTACAAGCAAGGGCATCTTAACGTTAAGAAGCGTTGAAAAATTTTCCGAAATGTGGACATGAACAACAAGCAATGTAAGAACATTGAATGTCTACTTGATCAGAAATTTTACCTAAAAATCATTTCTTGTGTGATTATTAAGAGCAAATTCTGACTGGAGCAGTCTAAGAAAAGCAATTCTTTGAGATGGAAAGAAGAGCAACAGGATATTAATGTTTGACGAAATTATATTAAAAATATTTTGAGAAAAGAAAGAGAAAGGATGCCTGCAGCATCTTCAATTTAAAAATTGACTGTGTAGTGAGTAGAGTAGCTGGTTCAAATTTACGTTTAATAAATAAAAAAATGAAATAAAATAAAAGCTCACTTACTCTACGTGTTTACAGCTAGCGAAAAAAACGAAAATATTCAATCTTCGCCAATTTTGGATTAGAAAAATCAAAAAACTGTTGACCAAAGCAACTAAAAATTTCCATTTCTTAGGTGCGATTTTCATTACTTGCCTATATTCTTCCTTAGGTATCTCGACGTAAAAAAAATGGGAAAATGGGTAATACCGGTGACACATATACAGTAGTTTATAGTATTGCCATCAAACATCAGTCTACCATTATTTTAAGCTGGCAGGCAATATTATCGACATATTTTGGACGCTTCTTCTCTTCAAATTTAAAAAATCCACAACATTTTATTCACTGTGTTGAGCACAAAATTGTTTTTAATTAAAGTTTGGTTGATTCCGAAAAACTATCACGACAGTCAGTCCCTCTGCCTATCATAATAAGATTCTGAAGGAATTTTTAAAGAAATTTATTAAGAAAAAAAAGAAAGGAAACACGAAAAGGAGATAATTTTTAACGATAATAAGTTGAGTTTATTTCGCAATCTCTTTACTGTTGGCACGATTTGGAGAATTCCGAACTACAAAGTGAATTCACCTAAAAAAGAAGCTTTAAACTGTTAACACCAAAAAACGAGAAAACTTTTCAAGTCTATATCACCGCAAGTGGGGGTTATATCTGTTTACTGAATCGAGAAATGCACATGCAGCATGAGAGTTTGGAACGACTTGATCGTATCCTTTTGTCTGTCTATTCGTCATCGGTTATAGAAAGGAACACTAACGATTGTAAAAATTAAGGTATATATCAGAAACTTGGCATATATATGTGTTTTTAGTTGTCACAATTAGATTTTGAAAATAGGAATAATTTGCTCACAACACATATTGGTTGTAATCTGTTCGCGACAATTCGTGGCAAATATTAGTCGAAAACTCATTAGCGTCGATTAGGAGATCAATCTGCAATCTCCGTAGAAATAAAAAAGTGAGAGATGGGGGGAAAAGGCGCTATAAAAGCATAGTTTCTAAGACCATCTAAAAAGTCCGATCTACCAACTCGCACTTTGAGTCGTTTGCCTGAACACTGCTTATTTCTTGGCAGTCAAAAACGCTAAGTTTCCATACTCTCTAATAGCGGTATTTCTTCTTCTACTTCGTCCCCATTTTTGTAGTGCATACGTAAATAATTTTACAATTTCATCTGCTGCAGCTTTGTGAGTAATGGAAAAAATTCCCAATGTTTTTGGCTTTGGTAACAGAAGCGTTCTTAACTTATGTGGTATTGTAGGCGTGCCCTTTGATTTCATTCCTTTTCAATCGGAATTTTTATGCAAGAACTTGTCAAGTTTTTGCCAAATTTTAAATCGATTACCTTCTTTTTTGCGGGCAGGAAAATGTTTATCACAGACAGACCGATAGACGGCGTACTTAAATCAACGCAGAACTGTGAAAGTTGCAAACGTCTTGGTTGAATGGATATGTATATAACCCCGGCACTTAGGAAGTGGGTGCAAAAAGACTGGATTTTCTGAATTTATTTCAACTCTCTTACTACTGAAAAGTTTATCAGTTTCCTTCCAACAAAGATATTTTTTACTAAATATCGAAATCTATGCAGCCTCAAAACCGTTCTATACTCCAAAATTATTATTAAGTCTTGTGACAAAATAACAATAATGCTACAACGTCGCAGTTAACAATAAAGTTGAGTCAAGCATAGTCATACATAAAATGATATTAAATTAAAAAAAAAAAAAAAATAAGATCCACTTAGATACAGGCATATGTTTATAAGCTATTGATAGCCATAGTATGCTAAATCAGCAGCATCACAACCATCAGTGTTAGTAGAGTCAAAAAAAAAAAAAGAAAAAAAAAAGGAAAAATTAAAACGAAAATGAAAAGGAAAAGAGAGTCAAATTACATTCAGTCTAAAAATGGATCAGAAGCAAATTGATGGTACGCCAGTCAAAGCTTTATAAAAAGCAATCAAATCGCAATCGAAAAGCTTTAGAATCTCTTGACCGACACATTTAGTAAATTGAGAAAGCTCTCCATCCAATGTCATTCTGTGTCTGTTGTGCGTATGGAATGCATGAACATCACAGCTGTGAAATCATGCTTATGGAAGCAAAAATTATACTCAAGAAATTTTTATTTAATTCAACTTAACTTTAATTATTTTGCGCATGCGCTTTATAGTGCAGGCAGGAACAGAAAGAAATGGACCTAAATAAAAGCAAAAAAAAAAAAAAGAGCGAGCACGAGCGAAAGAGAGGGAGAGAGTATGAAAAATTTGAAATTAGGAGAAAATACACATTTATTCTTAGAATATAAATTGTGAAAAAAAAAAATCAACAAATACATATACATAGACAAATACATAGAAATACGTACTATGTATCGCTGTATCTTCGAAAACATTTTTACAAAATTGTGTAAATTTCTATGCAAATTTGAATGTATGTGCGCGTGTTTCTATGCCACCGAACTGGGTATTGCATGCCGATTGGAATTCTCAATGTTTTCTTCTTAATGGCGTACGTTATATATATGTACATATATATATACAAACACAGATGCATATATTCACGCACACTCGCACGTACAAATCTTACTCTATAGTCGAGATATGCTTAAAATTTATTATCACTGATTTTCTGCCCGTTATTCGCATTAGGTTGGGATAGCTTACTTGCTTTGCTCTGGCCATGATGCTGAAATAATTTCGTATATTCATTTATTTATTTGAACGCTGACAATTATGTCAAAAATTTTATGATTTCGTAATATTTTTATAATTTCTTTAAACATTTGCAAACAAGTGAATAATCGTGCATACATTCATACATTTAAAGCTATATATTTTTAGCTCACAGGTTTTCTTCACTACGCTGCTTGATTGCCACAAATGCACATATTCGCTATTTTTATGTTAAAATTTTATTAATAAAATCTTTTCTCTTCGGCAAGATTGACCTCTAAAAATTGGCCATTTATATATGTATAAGGCGTATTATACATTTAAAACGATTCAGAATTTTTCGAAATTATTTCCACATATGTTACATTCTTATCTATTATAAATAAATTCAATTTCAATGATAAAAGAAAAATGTTGTCTATTTAACATTTTTGATTATAATTTAAGGCCAAAAAAATCTTTTTTTAACTTCATTCAATGATAATGATATTATAAACATCATTACTTTGCTATATTTTTTCAAATTTTTTAATTAAGGTTTCTTGTCACGCCTCCTTGCAGCGATTTGATCAGAAGAACTGCGAATATTCGCTACATGTTCAAATATGTTTTAAGCGGACGTCACACTGATACATGGTTTAAATAAGAATCAGCACTTTTTAGCGAGCAAGGCAGACCTCGCCATTTAAGAGCACTTCACTTCTTCTTTGGCGCTTGAATGGGGGGCATGGGGAGACTCATCTAATGGTTTAATAGATAGCGTCCAAGCGATGTTGCTTTCATGAACTTACCTAAAGGATCGTTCCCACCTCTTGGGACTGAAGCGCTGTTTTACTTTACGCAGTTTATGGCCGTTTTGATTATCCATATATCCTACCTAGAATACGACCCAATGTTTATCCAATCGATTTTCTAAGCTTACGAAAAAATATCAACCCAGCAAGGTCATGCCTTCAGCCCTCGATCTATTTCTCAGGTCCATATTCCTAACAATCTTTTCATCAAGTGCTAAAAAACCTCCGTCATCGTGTGATTAATATAATCGCGAAACAAAGCTTTCGAGAAAACTCGAATAACTTTACGTTGCCAGGAAGTATGATCATTAAACAGAATAAGTCCATATCGTGCACGTGAGCGCCCTCTTTCTCATTCATCCACGATAGCGATTAGTTCTTGCTTCTAACATGAAGTAATCCATGAATTATTTCAAATTTAGATAAATCTTTATTTTGAACGAGTCAGATCTCGTCTATTGCCATTGCTAGTTGTTTTTACCATGTGAATAATAGATCTCTGTTTCTTTATTCTTCCAGAGAAATGTACCCACTTCGCTTTTCATTAGTTATCATCAAACAACGGGCTTCATTATCACCCTTTGCTGCTTTAATGTGTACTATGCCGAGATTTTTATATATGAATGCAGTTTTGAGCTGTCATATCTTTATCATATTACACTTTATTTTACCTTTTAAAACGGTTCATAGACTTTAAGCGCATTTCCTTTTACATCTAGAATACTAGATGGGTCGAGAGCTTTTTACTGTACTTATATTGATTTACAATCGCTTGATAGTAAATAAATGCATACTTTCCAATCATATACCTTTAAATATAAAAGACGTGGAAGAAAAGAGAGTCGTTTCTGTCTGAACGTAGCTGAAGTATTTCAAGACGTAATGCAATGCATTAAGAAAGAACTTTGAAGAAAATCATTTCCATAGCGTAACATTCTTAAAAGATTATTAACTATAATGTTCTTGTCGAAGGCGTAAAACCTTGAAATGACAATAAAAGTAAAAAAATCACTACCTGCCAGGCGCAAGACTCTTCAAGGCATTTTTAAAACTATTTTATAAAATATTTCTTAAATAAATTGAAAACAAGTCAGGAACTTTACATCGTATAGGATATAGGATCTTAATAAGATCGTCGGCTATTACAAAAAGTTAATGCTTTAAATTCAATCAGACTATATCGATCATAAGATTTATTACTACTTTACTGCTAATGTATGGCAAATCCGCTGAAAACCAAAAATGAATCGCTGTGAAAAAGATGCGATAAATTACGATACGAACTCTCATCGATCTTCTCTATCTGATAGTAGGGGTTACGTAACATAGTACCATCGCCACGATGGATGAAGACATTTTGTTTAGGCATTAAGCGCCCACCGCCCCAATCCATAAACAAACACGCATTTGTGTGTCATTCGAACAACTGGAAATATTAATCGTAACAGCGACTATTGCGCTCTTAGACGTGTTTCATTTACGCACAGATAAAATCTTTAAAATAAACGTCTGTATCATCGCACATGTTATTCAAATTAGTCATCACCTAAATACGTGTGTTTCCGCTCTCTGAAATTCTTTACTAATAGCAAATCATTGATTTATACCAATGGATTAACCCATGATGATTATAATGATTATGACGATGATAATGATAATGATAATGATAATGTAGACTTATTTTGTTATTTCAATTGTAACGTGAGCGACCCCACGCATTAACTTGAATATACACACGAATAAGTTTATCACTAGCGTTCAGAGGAGAAAAGGCGGGAAATATTAATAAGTTTTTACCATATCATGCTCTAAAAACAAGTATCAGTGTGATATTTAAAATATATTTTCTCCTGTTTCGGCAATGAAATAAAAAAGAAGCTTATGCTTATTGCAGAATCATTTGTAGGAGAAGATGGGTATCCGAAATTCGTTTCAATGTGCAAACAGAAAAAAAAAAAAAAACGCTTGCCTTCAATTCTTTTCTATTTTCGAACAAAATCCATAAATTGTTTGAATAAAATTTTGGGTTAATTGTTTACAACGCCGCACGAAAGCTGTCTTTTAATTTTTTATAAAAAAAAAAAAAAAAAACTTTTTGTGAACGAATAAAATATTTAATCTCGGTAATAATATCAGATAAATATTAGGTTCGTGCTGGATTATGTTCCTTTATAAATAGCGATTATGGTATTTTGAAGTTGTAAGTCAGTGCGGAAGCAATCAATACATTTAGATAAAAATGGATTTGTACTCTTAACGAAATTCATCAATTTAGGGCTTGAATCTTCAATCTTCAATTTTGGATCACGCTTATCATCTGTTAAATAGTCTGCAAGTAGAGCAATCGCCGGAACATTTCGACCTAAAAACTTTTTATGTAGCTGTATATAGGCATGCTCGCATGCGTGGGCGGATTTATCACTTATTATTTTCGTACTTAATTCGTTAAACTGAATTAAGAGAATATGTGACAAGTTGCAGTTTTTTATCTCAATTTCGAGAATTGTTTGCAGAAAAATAATATCATACACGCAAGAACCAGAATTGAAGAACTTCTCAGAGTTATTACATATGCATAAGCATGCATACGTGCATGTATATATATATATTATTTGTTGATAACCTGCTGCTCTATATATTTGATTGTTCGAGACAAACGGTAAAACTTAAATGAAACCGGCTTGAATTGTACTCTGAACTTTTGAAGCAAGCACATATATGCACAGCGAATACATTTACTGATCTATGCTTACAGACAGGCATGATTACGTCTAGGTGTGTGGTTGCGGGTATATGTATGTGTATTTAATTATTGAATTTGTAATTTAACCAAGAATGTTGTTTCTATTTTTTACTCTACTTCCTACTTATACAAATTCTGGTTTTGTCATGTCATGTCTCTTACAAGAAGCACAGAAGAAATTATTTAACATCGCGTGTGTTATTGAGTTGCGCTGGTTTTCTTGTTCTTTTACCACAGATAATTTAGTTGCTTTGCTATAGGAAATGTTTAAATTTTGCATTTATTTTGTTTGTACCCATTTCCGAACAATAGGGATGTAATAATTTTATTTTCCCCTTTGTAATATGTAGCAAAATACAGAAGAAAGAGAGCGAGAGAGAGAGAGAGAGAGAGAAAAGAAGAAGCAAAGAGAGAAAGAGCCCATTATTATTACAAGATTTATAAACTATGTGCAAAAATTTGCTTTTAATCTAACATGTGGTCAAAATTAAACGATTGAAATAATTGAACCAAATAAATTCGTAAATTAAGAGCAAAGCACCAAAGTGCTCTACGATCTACCGTTAAGTACCTTGCACCGACCTATAGTTAGTCATATAACGGCCTTTTCAAAATGAGTGATCGAGCAAGTCGGCTGAGCCGAACCTTATTGAAGATGGCTCGTCCTTAGGCCAAAAACGCGTCGGTGCGCCAAATTTGAGCAAATTATCTCAAAAATTCCCATAGACTTATAGATTAAACATAAGAAAACCATGATGGAGACAAGCTCAGAGAAAGAAAGTGATTCAGAAAAGGACCCTGATTAGATTGGCATTATAAAACGCTGATCTACCTACGGAGCTTATGAGTGTTGCATACATCCGCACAAACTTCATATACCCAAGTGCAATAAATATAAAAGCAATTGTTTTTTTTTTTTTTTATAGAGTATAAATATTTTATAAAATTATGTATTCTCCATTTGGGTCCATTATCTGTCTTTGGCCACGTTTCTGGCAGTAGCATATTTCCAGCCTGATTTTGACATCATTAGCCTTAACTGGCTTTTGAGACTATGGTGAGTCCTTAGCACGGGAGTTACCGAAAATAAATTTAGTGAGTGCGAGCACTTTCAAAATTAAGTTAAGATCCACCAATTGAGTTCATAAATCTGTTAAAATGTTTGCAAAAAAAAAAAGGAACTTATTATGAATAAGAGACTATTTTTACTATGTATTCATAAAAGAAATTATTCAAGGTAATTAATCTTTGGGGTGGAGAAAAAAATGAACTCCACTTTTAACAGCTCTAAGATTTGGCGGAAAATCGATCAAACAATGAGCGCAGAGGCATGCGACACTAGCCCATTCATAGCCATAGTTAGAATTCAGATATTTGTAAAAATTGAGATAGAAAATGGAAACTTAGTACTCTATGCTGTAAACATTATAAAAAATATATATCTAATTAACTATAACATTTTCGTTCAAAACAGATCAGATTTCACTTTAGTTGTTCATATCAATCGCTTATATCAACGGTTTGGAAGTTTACACAGACTGCTAAGGATTATAAGTTGCAATGTTTTACCCATTAGTGATGGATTGCGAGCAGAATGTAAACGTTTTTAAACTTAATCTCTGGCCATCAAGTTGGAGTGCGAATATATGCGAATGTTCATCCTTTAAAATGAATTTTTGTGGCTATAAGCATTCCAATAATATATGACGCACAGACTGACTCACGAATAAACCAAAGGACACACAAAGATAAGCCAAGATAAATGGTTTCAAACTCAACTAGATTGATCAAGAATATGCACCGTTCGTACCGTACAGCGAATGTGTGCACATTGCAAGCAGAGGAACAACTTTAGTTTACCTTCATTCATGGGCGAGGGCTATAAGAACATAAATATAAATTTCAATATTTATTTGCTAAGAAATTTTGCAAGAAAATTTGCCGGCCGTCTTGAAAACGTATTATGTAAGATTATTTTAAATAGTTAGGCGGAGGAACATCCGTAAGCAATAAGGAATTTTATAATTTCCAGTCGTTATACTCAAATGGCAGACATTCAGAATTCAGTTCAAATTTCTCTAGTTGAAGTAGAAGTAACATGAGTTACCAATTAGAAAGTCACTTTATTTCTATTTAAAGTAAAATTATTGAGGGTCATAGTTAAGATCGTCGCAGCATTCTTCGTTTTTCTCTATGCATGCATCTTCTCTAAATCATTTTTTTCGTTCACATATATATATGTATATATAACTGTCAAGTATTGATAAATATTTGCTAGCTTCTCTAACTGTTATTACACAGTATCAACATGGTCGTGACTTTGACACTATTATTATTATTATCATCGTTCTCCTGTTGGTTGGCGTGAAGCCGGTAAAGCAACCTTTAAAACAGCGGCAAAACATGTTTTCATTTGACTGTATAAGAGTTGTTACTCTTGTTTAAAAGTTTAGCTTAGTAATATATTAGTAAAATATCTGTTATATTGAGCTCCATGTAAAGTTGGTTATGTACATATAGACATATACATATATATATATATATATATATATATATATATATATATATATTGGAGTTAGTCATCTTCAATTGATATTCATGCTGTGCTCTTACTTGCGTTATCGGTAACTGATTGTTACTGTATTTGGTGATCATTAAAAATGACCGTTGCTCTCATGTACATACATATGTTAAGTGTGGCCAACTGTTGGTAAATTTCTTTTTCACTATTTATCATAATTATTATTAAGACTATTATTATTATTGTTATTGTTATTGCTTTGTGATAAATTTTTTTCTTTTCAAAATTTGAAAATTCACGCCTTCCATATATGTTTATCCGATATTTTATATGAAATTCATTCGTTATTTTGCGTTGAGCATTAGTTTTCGCTCCGGGTGAATTTCACAGACGATTCTGACAATAATATGCAGTAAGCATATTTTTTATTTATTACCATTGTAACTACCAATCCATCGACTGATGTACATAGCTACAAGATGTGTAATTATCATATATCATAAGAGAGCACTTTTAAGCGATGAAACTTACAGATTATAAATATTTAAAAAGCGCCAACTTTGTTATGCGCATACATCTTAGGTGGATCAAGTGTGAGAGACTAATCCTGCAAGTGCATTGAAGCGGGCAGTTATGTGTTTAAAAAGAAAAAAAAATCTCCTTGACAATTACGGAATACACATATTGGGCTCCTGGGCGAGCGCACCTAGCAGCCATATCCGTGGCATTGGTATCCTTGATTACGGACGAAGCAATCGAAAAGATTGACCTTGAAAAATGTATTAGGAAAATAATTAAAGAGAAAATTGACGAAGAGGGACAACAACATTACTATCCAAACTATTCGCTAATGCTGATTATAATCTCGTTCCACCACAGTAGCCAATCACTGTGTCCAATCAGCGTTGGGAACATTATGGTCAAACCATTTGCAAGAATCCGCTTTAATCGCATCATTCAATAAGTCTGAGGTCTAGCTAAGAAAAATAATAAATAAAAGTAAATTTTTTTTTTTCAAGCTTTGTCGTTATTCATCAACGTCTTCGCCTTTAAAAGTGATGGATTCATTTCAAAACGAGCTCCTCAAACATTTCGATGTTTTTTTCTGTGGAAAGATTCAGCGACCAGAACGTTCAACATGATCAGCGTTTGTATGACCGCCTTTAAACTCACCATACCAGTCAATAATAATTGATTTCTCTACTGCATTATCTTCATAACGCTTATCATGCCATCGTTTAGCTTTGATAGTATATATTCTTACCAAAAAGCAACATTTAATCAATAGAAGTGATTCTGTTTTATCCATTGTTTTGGAAATTGCAAAACTAGGGCTAAACTAAAGCCATTATAACCTGTAAACTAATTGTCAGAATTTCATAAAATTTTGACATGTATCATTTGAAACCTGGTACTATGCAGAAGTCATACGATCTCTTAACAGTGTTGCCATGCATTTGCCGCTGATCGCGGACTTATTGAGAGAGCATACCAACATACCAATGAACTCTTAAGAAATTTACTCCGCCAAAGTGCAAATGTGAGCAAAATCTTATGATTAAACTCGTACTTAGTGAATGGGGAAACCTTTTAAATATTCGAAGACTCCTCTTCGTAGCGTTTTACCTTATGGGCATATCTTGAGAGTACCTGGAGAATTTAATATCAACAAAATATTAAATTTTATTAAAGTGACTAGACTAACCGCCTGGTTTATCTTTCAAAACACAAAATCGATTGTTTTAGGTGCTATTGCTCATCCTACGTTTAGTCTAATAATAATGACATATTTATATACGACGTGCAAAGGGACCTGAGATAGATCCAATTTTAGAATTGCTTTTTGAGTCTGAACCTGTCCGTCTGCCTAAAATGTTTTAGTGAATTTTTATGCACTGACCTGTTTTGGCCCATAGATGAACGCTACTAAAAACTGCTCGTATCGGACGATTTTTTCTTTCACTCCCCATATAACGACATATTTTGGAAAGCGCTCGTATGAAACAAAGTTGTATAAAGCACTTAATGGATGGCTTACCTATTTTTTATTAACGCGAGAACAAGTAATAAATAATGGGGACCTTTTGATTAAATTGGAATCTGGTAATCCCACAGAATTAAAATCTAAATCGCTCTATTCAAAGTAATATTAATGGAAGAAAATAGGAGTACAATTTTCGTCTCAGTTCTGTACAACGCGACGGATTGCACGTGTTAAAGATGCTCATTCTTCACAGAGTTTAAGGGATCAGTGCCGAGTAAGTGTTTGTGTTTAAAAGTCGTACCAGGTATGTGCTTATGAAGCTGCTATTTTTGTACTGTAGATACGCGTTGATTGTATGAAAAAATGTTCCAATTTGTCCGACAATTTGTGGGTGATATGCCACAAACGCTGTTGCTCTTTTTAGGCAAGCGACCTATCAAGCCAATGTCGTAAGAAGTTAAGCGTAACGCGAGTTACTCATAAGCTGCGTGTCGCATCGATACAATAATAAATAATAATCGAAAGAGCTAAAGTTTGGTTAGTAAGCGACATGGCCTAACAATTGAGCGCTCGAACGAACCGCTAATTGATTTTGCGTTTGGATCACATGGATATCATCTAACAAAATGCCCTTGCGTTACCTTTTTTGATATTTCGCAAATTTTTAAAGCAGTGAAAAGTTCAAATCGATTAATTGCAGTTGGCACCGCTTCATATTACTCGTTCCATCAGATTTTAACAGCTAATAAGAATAGGCATAGAATGTCGTGTTCTTGATAATACCGAAGGTACGTTTAGATCTACATACGAGTTCTATTTTAGGATTGTCAAAATAGATCCGGTTTTCATTCCCGGCTAGGATGCGATGCCAAAAAGAGCAAAGGAGAAATTCTCTCGACTAATGCTCTTTATATGGCATAAAACTGCATGTTTTCGTTGTTAGGTAAAATATTTTTGCTTTGCGACATGTGCTACCACTATGACTACTTATTGCTGCCAAATGTCTAAGCTGCAATAAAAAACCCGGTATGGGCAAGTTCCAGTCAAACGGGTTCAATACGCAAGTGCTGCATTTCTTTTATACCATTTGCTAAATCTTCGTATTGCATAAAAATATGCATTGGGAACAATCAGTGCACCTGTTAAAATAGGTATTCCCTCAGAGCCTGATTTGGAAGCATAAACTCTGTCTTAAATTTTTTCTTTCCACAGCTACGTAATGTGTTATGAGTCGGATTGTACGTTCATCACAAAAGTGAAAATCTCTCCATTTCTCTTAAAATTATAAGCTCAACATTATAGATAGATAGAGAAAGAGTTCGCATCACTTTAATTGAATCAAGGATGCGCCCATATACAAATGAAGCGGGGTAAGTTGGTAAATACGCTTTATAGGTTTTATTAGATGAATGGATGTGCCGTCTAAGTTACAATCAAATGTTGTGAATAAGTAATTTATGAATGTTAATAGATTTAGGCTAAGACGATTACATTATGCTCTCCTGCGTTAAGGTTCTCCTTCTCTTCTCTTCTCTTCTCTTCTCTTTCCTTCCCTTCTTTTCTTTTTCTTGTGTTTTATATTGATTTTTTACTTACAGTAGGTGAACAGAAAAAATTAAAACAAGAGTAGAAAAAATAAAGTCTTGAAGTATTAGGCATCAGAATTAGCGGCACAGAAAAATTATTGCCAGGGAATTTCGAGAAAAAATAGATCTTAGATAGATAACAACAAACAAATCCTCCTACTTCCTGCCACTAATATTTTATATGAAAAAGAAGTATGCTATTGCAAGCTTACTATTCGTTAGCTTGACATTCGTAGCGCTATGTAGCGTTTTCTCAAATTTCATTTCAGTTTTTTGCTTTTATTTTTTGACTTTCTTCCTGTAAGGTTTGTTGACTGATACTAAAGCTCCCTCGGCCTGCGGTATATAGGCCTTGGGTGCGCTATAAAAAGAGAAACAATTACAAATCTCTGTGATTATGTGTATGAACGTTAGATCAGAGTCCGTTAATTAAATTAAGTTAAGGTTAAAAGCCGCCTTGTTTACGGTTAGCAATCAATTAATAAAATGATTGATTTAGTATCAACTAGTGCAGCTTGAGAATTAATGTACAATGAATATTGAAAATCTATCGTCAACCAACCTGACCATATAAGTCTAAAAAAATAAATCAATTTATTAATTATAATAATACAATATAAAAAGCAAATGTTTGCAACGAATTGCTGTTACCTAACAGCAAGACGTTGAAGAACGAACGCATCGATAAAAAAAATAAAAGATTTCAGCAAAAGCCATACTTGCTGTACGCAGGAAAATAGTACTTGTAGGAGATATCATGACAGGTGACTGACTGTCTTTGAGGGTTTATGTGCTACGTGATGATTTACAGAGACGTAATAATGCCATAACATTCACATTCATATACTTATGTGTGTTACTTTTTTAAACGGAATGCAACGTAAGCTGAATAAAATGTCATCCTCTGGTCGCAAAAATACAGATGAATTTTCAAGATGTAACAAGTGTTCATTTAGTCTCTTAATTGAATTGCAGTTTAACGGTTTCATCAGTACAATGAAAATACTTCATTGTTTGTTGTAACTGAATTCTCCTTTCAAATCGATCTGAATTCCCGCACATGGGTTGCGTAGAAGCGTATTGCGTAGAGTAAACTTTGCTCTCATCATCTATTTAGGCTTTATGTCAATACAAAGTATATTTATTAAAGGAAATCGGAGGCGCATCTCTACGCAAACTTTGTAGGCAATTGAGAAAAATTAATAAACCAAACAAACGTATGCAGTTATACTAATAAATTTATTTATGAATTTATTATAACGCGCCCTTGTTTTGAATAACGTGAAACTATGCGGCAGCAGCTTGACAATGCACTTTATATATATGAAGTAATATCATTATTGAATGTGTGATTTAAACAAAAGAAAAGCAAATTGCATATATATATATATATATATATATATTTACATATTAAAATATATGTTTATGGAATTAATGTATGAAAAATGCAAGAAAAGCCAGACTTGGAAAGTGATTAACATGATTCATTTACTGCGCAGCCGAATCGAGTCAAGAGTTATATACAGTTATTCCCACAGATGGTGTTACTACTGTTACTACTATAGAGCATCCAAAAAATGTGCACCTTCCGCCCATTGAATAAGAAACTTGAGGAGCATTGAGTTAAAATGCAGCAGCCCGTAATCAGTTAGGTTACTCCGATGATGTGTTCTTTTACTTGAATATAGGTATGTTGATCGCATTCACAGTTACACGATAAAACCGAGTTGGGTAAAAGAAAAGCCGGTTTTTTTTTTTTCTTTTTTTTTTTTTGTTCTTTACAAGAACACAGAAATTTCTGTTATATGAACTGGTTTCGTATAAAAGAAAGAATCAAATAAAACCAGTAGAGTTGCTTTGCCCTCCTTTTTTCTTCTTTTTTTTTCTCCGTGTAGCAGTAGTTAATATTGTTACTGTTGCTGTTGTTGTTCTCATTGCTGCCTGCATACATAACAGAATTCTAAATTGAATATAACTGCATGTGGCAGCTTTAAATGCATCTTAGACGCCGCAGCATGCGCAGATAGTACAGCTTAAGTTTGATAATATAATGTACTGCGTAACTGTGCACTCTGACTATGGTTCTATGTGAGTTAGCAGTTAGTTGTATACAAACTACGTCAGATTTACATTTGAGGTCGTATGCCTTAGATGACAGTGTCGCGCTATCACTTATAAGCTTTATAAGGCTCGTGCGCACACGCCACTCTTTTTTTTTTTGTTTTGTTTTGTTTTGTTTTTTTACTTTTCTTTTTTTGTTTTGTTGCTTTTTTTTAAGTCTACTGGTTTTGAAATGCGAATGCGTTTTTAACTACCGGCTGTTGTTGGGTAATGAATAAGCAGACCGAACAACTTATTCTTCGCATACATTTCGATATTTGCATTTGAGCGTACACACATAGATCCGTCAGAATAGTGTGCGGGCACGCGCGCATACAATACAATATGTTCCGCCTCAAAAATTCAATAGTCGTCTAAGTGATTGCAAAATCGCTGGGAAAAATCATATTAACATGGAATAAGGATTTACAAGTCTTCTAAAAGATTAGTGAAGTGCATTAATAATCCAAATTTAAATCTATATATCTATATATCTATATTTAGATAATACTTTTAATAAAATAGATCTTAAATTGCACTTGTGTAATGATTTCATGTAACTCAATGAATTTAATTCAAATTTTAAACAATATAAACACATTTGTTTCGTGGTCACGTGGATGAAAAACAAAATGCCTTATATTAAGTATGAGGTAAATTTCCCCCTCAAAAAAAAAAAAAAAAAAAAAAAAATTATCCAGTTTAATTCCGAATAAAGGAGCTTTAAAGCTCCATGTAGTTCCATGTAGCAAGTCGGCATGCACGAGGCTTCACTAGCACATAGTTTGTCTTCGCGTGCAAAAAACTATTCAAATTACGTTTAATTGAAAGTAGACGCGAAATTACCGAGAAATTTTAAGTTATATATATTTTTTTTAATTTTACTCGTTGTAGGGAAGTGGCATCCCTTTTAAATGAACACAAACTTGGTTGAAGAATGCTAGTTTCATTTTTATCAACACTCGCATTTCAACAACAAATGCATAGAATATATGAAAAGATACGATAAGAACACAGTAAGTTCATCAGATTGTTGATGTGTATTAGGACCGTTAATATAACAGGAAGATTGTTTAACGGGCGCTAGAACCTACCTAGAATTTAAACTGTTTACTATACCCATCACCGACGCATGAAGGATATATTCATTTTGTCAAAACGTTTGCAACGCTCAGAAGGAGGCGTCAGAGACTCCACACAGTATATATGTTCTAAATTGATTTAGGCATGTCCGTCTGTCCGTCTTTGTAATGTCTGTTGTAAGCATTCTCCTGGTCGCGAAAAATTAAGCAAAAATTTGGCAGAAACATTGCAAGTTCTTACATGCAGTTTGGTACTGAAAATGGGCCAATTCGGTCGTAGGACACACTTACAGCTCTACGTAAAGTGAGGGCACCTCTGTTTTTCGAAAGAAATGAAAGATTGGTTGTAAACTATAACAGATAAATCCATAAAAATTTGTCTTGGATGTGAATACTACGGGCGATCCTGTACCAGCATGTCCGTTTCTTTATCTGTCCGTCTACTCATTTTCGCAACTGTGTCGTATCTTTGCAAACATTCTCTATTTAACTAAGATATCGCTTACAAACTTGCAAAAGAATTTCAAAATCATCCAAATATTTTAAGAACCTGCCTACAACGCGAACACGCCAATATGTCAAAACTGTGAACTCCTTCGTTTTCCGTGCTTTCCACTTGCAATTCATAGAGAACTCATCATATGAATTTCGATTTTTATTTTGAATATAGAAAAAATCAGCTGCGCCCACCCAATTTAGTTCTTTTCTTCTTTTTTTTTTTTTTTTTTTTGGATCACGGTGATGAGTATAAAAGATTCGGTATATAATTTTCTTACTTCTTTCCATTATGTTTTTAGTCGCGCTTAGTCTAACGGTGATGGGTATGAAAGACCCAGTCGCATCCGAATTCAATTATCTTAATTGTTATAGATAAACATCTTTTCCCATACACAAATTCCCCGAATTTTTCTTGTTTCATTTTATTAATCATATGATTGTTCTTATTAGTTATTCTGTCAGTTAGACAACAATTTGATTCAAATAAGACTTAGAGTGAAAGGGGTATCGTAAAATCGGTTTTCTTTTAAATGAAAAATAAATTTATCTAAATTTCAACGGAAAGAAATAGCCTATACAATATATATATATATATATATATATATATATATATATATCTTTTTTGCTCATTTCTTCTTACTAGATATAGAATTTAAGAAGATTTGTTTACAAGTTTAAACGTCAGTGAGACAAATGCCAGCCAATGCAAAGATACTAGTTCTAGCATAGTATAATCTCCTCAAGTATCAATTTCTTATTCTTAATTTGCGGGTGAAGATAGAAAATACGCTTTTCTCTGTAAACTATCGCCACCGCCATATGTTGAGAGACATCACAGAGATCAGAAAAATCACAAGGTACACTTTTCTATGTGATTTGTGGATGTAAACAACCCTGTTGTGTGACAAAGCTGATATCGATGCGTCCTCTTGTGATTCAAATCAATTACGATCAAAACAACCATAACAAGAATATATATTATTTTCTTTTACGGTCGGTAACCGATTGCAATGCCAGAAAGTATCCCATACTTTTAAATATAGAACCTTAATATTCTTAATATTCCAATCGTAATTTGTCAATATGAACGGTCCCATATATATTCCAGAACACAATACCCATAAACTTTGTGAATGTCATTTTAAATACCAATCGGAAACTGAGTATATGTTCTGTTGGGCCCTGTGGCACATGTGCCATCTTATCGACAGTTAGCGAACTTGTTAAAAAAACCCAAATAGTAGCCGAGCAAGTAAGAATCAAATCTGCCAAGTTAGTAGTGCTTGCAGCCTCGTATTCCAAGTGACGTTCGGCCGTAATTGGTCGTATTTATGGTGGGGGCTAAATCGGTGAAGGCGTAACACTTAGGGATTGGACGCAACACACTCATTAGGATGCAGCCACCGCCGCCCTACCTCATTCTCTTTCGTCACTTCTTTACCACGGATAAGAAACGTTTCGTAAGTGGGTGGTCGTATTGAAAAAAAAAAAATGTAGTAAATAAAGAGAAAATGCCTCCATTGAAATGCAAACTTCCTGTGCTTGTGCAAATCCTGCACACGTGATTTTCATTCAGCATATATTTCTGCTTAGGAACGTAAGACTATGTGTTTTCTATTGCGGTCTAAGACTAAAGTAAAGATGAAAAGCCGTCTCGAAAAACGTTTTCCTATTTAACACGTTGCAAATACGCAAAGAGCAACGCTTGTTTCTTGTAGCCTGGAAGAAAAAAAAAAAAAAAGTACGAGCAATGTTAGCTTGACTTTTGTGGTTAATAATGTCAGCGAAGTGCCACATTAGTAGTAAATTTTGCAAATCAACATTTGAGAGTGGATATAAGCTGACCACTAATCTGCTGTAATCAAAAATTTTAATCCCACCAAAAAGGAAGTTACAACAGATATTGACCATGTTGAACTTTCGCAAGAGAATTATTCCGTTTGCCAGATAAGATGGTGAACCAAAGACGTATCGTATCTATATTTTGATAATTCAGAGACTATAAATTATACAAAGAGTGGAGCCCGTTATTATACTCTGCACCACTTGTGGCAGAGGGGTATATGAAGTCGGTGCGAATACATGCAACAGCCAGATGGACTTGAACCAACCAACTTGAACTAGACCAACTTTTTATTATACCGATCGATTCAGAGGCGCTTTCCGAATCGATCTAAGGTTGTCTCTCCGCTTGCCCTTCTTATTTTCTTGCGTTCAACCTACAGGCGACAATTTTCGAAATATTCTGATGAAATTTGGTTTACTGAATTGTTTTGGTTAAAGGACGAATGAAATGCTTTTCCGACAACTTCGGTCATAACAATTTGTTTTGAAATGCCGTTGTATGAATAAACTAATACGGTCATGTCGGACAATTAATGATGGGCCGTGACCGACCGTAATGTTTTCACTTGTTTTTCAATTATGTTGGATGCAGAAGTTTTATGTAGCAATTTGTCTATATGTATGAATTTTTCTTAATTTTTTTGTTTTTTAAATTTCTTTCGCCTTCCAGACATTTACTGCTTGGTGTAACAGTCACTTGCGTAAAGCTGGGACCTCCATTGATAATATCGAAGAAGACTTTCGTAATGGTTTGAAATTGATGCTGTTACTCGAGGTTATCTCGGGTGAGACATTGCCTAAGCCCGATCGCGGCAAGATGCGTTTCCACAAGATTGCCAATGTGAATAAGGCTTTGGATTTTATTGCTTCAAAGGGTGTTCATTTGGTATCGATTGGTGCTGAAGAAATTGTTGATGGCAATCTGAAAATGACGCTCGGTATGATTTGGACAATTATCTTACGTTTTGCCATACAAGACATCTCCGTTGAAGAGATGACCGCCAAGGAGGGCTTATTGTTATGGTGCCAACGCAAAACTGCCCCCTACAAAAATGTCAATGTACAGAACTTCCATCTGTCATTCAAGGTAAATAAAAGAAAGAATAAAAAGTTATAAATGCTACTCTAATGTAAAGAAGAATTTTTTCATATGACATAACATACCTAACTTGTATCGCTAATTTATAGGACGGTTTAGCCTTCTGCGCTTTGATACATCGCCATAGGCCCGACTTGATTGATTATTCCAAACTTTCCAAAGACAATCCATTGGAAAATCTCAACACTGCCTTTGATGTTGCTGAGAAATATCTTGATATTCCACGCATGTTGGATCCCGATGGTATGTTTATCACATATATTTTCCGTTTACTTTAAGTAGATTTATTAAAAAAAAAAAAAAAAAAAAAAAAAAAATGTAGAAAACAATTATATGTTTTATTTTATTTGAAATATTTATTTAAATATTTAAATTTTTTATAAAATTCGTATGTATGTTTTTTTCTTTATTTACTTAAATAATTGTATAAAATGATCATAAAATTCATATATAAATAATAGATTTGATCAACACACCCAAACCGGATGAACGTGCCATCATGACGTATGTCTCATGCTACTATCATGCCTTCCAGGGCGCTCAACAGGTTGGAAATGTGACGCATGTACCCGAACCCACAAGACAATACACCTACGTCCCGAATTACAATGTGACTAAAATTCACATTTCAATACACTTTTCAATACAATACGTTATATACTGCTTTTCTTTATCTCTTAATACCTCTCATTATCGTTACGATATCTGGCCGTGTGTTGAATAACTCTTATAATTAAATTAACTTCCTAAGCAGCTTATCTTAAGCGCGCGTTCTTACGTATACGCGTACGTGTGCGTATATACGTTTATGCGTATATGTATAAACTAAAATAATTATCAAACCGGCATTTGTATGTAAAGGCAAAAAGGCGTTAATTTAATCTTAACGTTAAGTAATCGCTCATAATTAATCCTTTTATTCTAGCACGCATATAAAGGGCAATTTTTTTTTTTTTTTTTGATCTAAATTGAAAAATATTACGCTTTCTATTTTTCTCTTTAAAAAGAAAAAAACCTTTACCTTAATCTCAACAATGCATTAACTGCCTCAATGGTCTCAATTTTCTAGATAGATAGATAAGAAGTGAAACGAAACGAACACTGAATAGACAAATCCTAAACAAAATTTCAATTGCGAGGATAGGCTGTGGTTTTTACATATTTTCACTTGGTTACATCTCAAATGTTTTCAAGATCCCAATAACCATTTTTTTTTTTTTTTTTTGTGAAATTACAAAGAATAATAATATAGTTTGGAAGAAGGATTGATTTGCTTTATCTTGTTTTGTAACTAAAAAATTTAGATTGTGATTAAAATGAATAAACCTCAATAATATAGGATTCGTTCGTTTTCCTGTCTTCTACTCATCAAAATGAGACAAAAGTTAGCGCTCTCTTCGCTAAACGCACATTGAAAAGTATTGCAAAAATTATAATTCACACAAAGCATATATAATTCGAGAGAGCCACGGCTCAGCGAAATCGACGACTTTCACGGATAGATGGAAAATCATAAGATACGCAGTTTATTCATTTCATTTCATTTAATAAAGCGTGACATTCGGTTATGAGCTCTTAGCGGTTTGCTTTGGACTAGGCTTGCCTAAAAGGTAACGTAGTCTCTTATGTCCTTTCTTCGTAGTTATATGAGACCAGCTAAGAATACATTCAGTTCACTTTTAATCCATGCCCTTTGAAGAAGGTCTCAAAAATATATACTTGTATTAATATTAGTTCAAAATTGGATTTTGCCGGACTTTTAAACTTTACATTAAATGAGGCATTAAGGTATTTGCGTAATAGTTCTAATAGTTCTTCTATTTTATATACAATACATACTCAATATGTAAACAAAAGGAGAAATAAATAAAAACCAGATAAATATATTATAGCGCGCTATGGCCTACCATTAAATATAAAAAGTGATGCAATCCGAACTATTTTCAATAGCGTTCGTCCCTGGGAACCAAAACACACATTGGTGCCGCCAATTTCCTTTAAATATCTCAAAAATTGTGCCCTTTGGGTTGAATATTAAAAAGCAAAACGGATCGATTGAGAATGTGCCTCCGAATGTCATTTTGAATCGATCAGTATAATGAAAGGCGGGTCTATCTCAAATCGGTAATGCCTTTCAAATACATGTTTTTAGGATAAGTCCTCCACCAACACTATAAACTTTTTTCACAAATTCAAATATTTCCGTGCTCATCTTTCAACTCGACTTGAGTTTGTTGCTTCATACCGTTTTCGTAAACACATAACAAAACGTGTACTAGCAACTTAAATACTAATAAGTGGACAATCTTTTGATGCATACCAATAATCTATGTATGATAAAGATTTAAACTTTGATAAAAGAGATGGTAATCTATATTAGACCATGTAAGTTTCGACAGGCTATTGCAAGAAGACTTTCCCTGGAAATACGATAAATGAACCTAATTAAAAAAATTGAAAAAAAAAACCGTTAGTAGATTGTAAATTGTAGGAAATTAAATTTCAAATATTATGACTGCGTTGAGTCTTATGTCACTTAAACCCCTTGTGTTAATGGAAGAAATCTTAAATAGGGTTAAAGAAAAGAGAAGAGTAAAAATCCAAAATGCGCTCTAAATGGCAAACATATAGGCCACCGCCGATCAGTATGGTACGAAACCTATAAATTTACGAAAATTTGCAAATTGTTCATCTAAGAGATAGTAAGTCTAGTAATAGACCACGGCATTCGTTAACTGCAAATGTCGACCTCCGAAACATATCATACTTTTATATATTCCCTTCAGATGATGATTTCTTAGTTTATATAAAAGTTTTAACAAGAGGTTGAAAATCGAAGGAATAGATCATGAAAGCTGCTGACAGTAGCCAAGTAGTAAAGAAGCGTGACTAATTCAATCGACATGCCAGGGCTCAATTACCAGCGCGCTAAATTCATACCGATCAGGTACACACCTCCCAAACTGAGACTACCCTACTTCTATTTCTATTTCCTTTTTTCCCACTTCTTTCTCACCATCACCGTCTTGCACGCATTAAGGATCTGTAACTTGTTTTACACATTATTATAATATCTTCCTCTTTAATTTTGGTTTTAGTTGACAGATACTCAAAATTCGCCATGAATTGCCTACATAGATAGTACCTCTTATTTCGTTTCAGAAAAATTTTCCTAGTTTTTATAAAAATTATTTCGTTAATATAATTATGTTATTGAAATTTTTCCTATGCATATATATTTCCAAAGAAGAAAAAAAAATAAATAAATAAAACAATAGATAATCAAATTATTTTAAATTAAAAAGAAAAGCAAAAGAAAAACCAAATGAATAACAAAACATGTCTACACCTGCATCTGAAAGAAAATAAAAGACATATAGAAAATGATTCAAGAGCTTTTTCGTAACTATTTTTAGTAACAAAATTTTCAAACAAACAAGAAAGTTAACCTTCATGAAATGAAATAAATGAATAAATGAATAAATTGATGCATCATCATCTTTAAAGAAATTTATGTGCATAACTCTGTCTTTTGGGTTTGCGATATATATAAATAAATTTGCATATATTAAACTTGTACTCGTATATCAAAGGCACTGCTTACAAACTTTCTATATATATATATATATATATCAGTATATATAAAATTTTATTGGTTTATTTTTTTTTATTTTTTTATTTTTTTTTTTGAGAAATTAATCAACAGGAGTTCAATTTGCAATACTTTATCTTTGCATACACACTCATACATGTGTGTATGCACAAACGACCCAATTTCAAGCGTAACGAACAAATTAGCAAATCTGTAAATAACTCGAAAGCATTTTCCTTCGCATTTCGCGCGGTTTCAATAAACTTTAAAAGAATATCTTTTTTCATTCAATTGCCGAACATTCCAAGTGTTACACTTACAAAGTACACTAAACTAAGATGTTGATGGTGTGTTCGGCGTGCATCGAATTTTTACCGCCCACCACTTACGTATTACGCAACTATTAAGAATTGTTTTACAAAAATAACATAATAATAATAATAATAATAATAATCATAATATCATTAGCAGGTAAATTGGTATGAATAACGTTTTTTAAGATTGTCACACATCCCTCTGTATTCGTTCTGTTAATATGGTCGTGTTCGCAAAATCTGATCAACTTAAAAAGATGGACACTTGTAGCTCCATTAATTAATGATAAATTTATGGTGGAGTCGGAGGTCTCCAGATTTCTAATAATCAGTCCGTACGTATGATTGACATATAAAGCTTAGGGTGAAGTAAGAAAATTCCATCTTCTTTCATTTATATTAAGCGATAGGACGAAAAGTATTGACAAAAACTGCTAACGCAAATGGTGGCGATAATGTACATCTACATCCCCTTCTAAGACCACAACTTCCTCTTAATGCATAAAATTTTAAGAAGATAAAAAAGAAAAAGTCAAAATTTGTTTATCTAAAAAATCTTGTTTGTTTGAAGAATGCATTTCGCTTGCATGCCGCCCGTGGTTTAAATATTTATTTTACAATTTTTTTTCTTTATGTTCTGTGTTCTTCGAATTTTCTTTTTTTGTTTCATATAATTATGTATAAGCATTCGGATGTATGTTTGAATGAAGTATCTATTTTTACTTATGCAAATGCAAGTATATAACACAATTGTGTCTGATTTTATATGGTTTCCTATTGCTTTTGTTAAAGTTTAATTTTTTTTTTTTTTTTTTTTTTTTTTTTCTTTTCTTTTATTGAAACTAACATTACATCCATATGTGTTTGTTTATTGTTGTTTACTTTTATGCTTCTAACAAACATGAATAACAGACCTGCAGAATACCGCTTTGCCAGATGAAAGGGCCGTCATGACATATGTATCATCATACTATCATTGCTTCAGTGGCGCCCAAAAGGTTAGTTGATGTTTTTTTTTTTTTTTCTTTTTTTTTTCAAAAAGTACTGAAGACTTCACGTTCCGCTAAAATGTAATTCAACTTGTATCGAATTTTATATCTCGCTATGCAATAAGTCGAGTAAAATTAACAGAATTCGTTCAGCAGGCGAAGAGAATCAGTTCAAAAATGCTAAGCTAAACTTATTCATTTCAAATCGATTTAAAAAATTACAATTTTATTTAGTAGACTTACCTGGTGAAAAGTTGAAAAAATCATGGCATTCGTAGAATGAAATTTTAATTCCTGTCTTATGTTACCGTCACTACTAGTAGCTCTTCAAGTAGGAAGCTTTTAAATCATCTAATGTCAACGCGTGCTATCTTCGTAATTGCTTCCAACTCTATGTTTTCATAGCGTCTGGAAGTCGATTTGTATTTGTGTTAATTAACGATCTTACTATCATAAACTATTTGTATGATCTAGCGTTGGTATATTCCTTTAGAGAGCTCTTCAAATAAAAATTTAACAACAACCATTCCATTCTTACGGTAAAATATTTCCATACGTCATTTAATTGTCATTTCTTCCATTTAATAACGTTAGAGTATACGCTATCCGTCCTTACGAAATTGAAATAGAAATACCGCTGTAATCGTAAGTAGAATTACAATTAGGTTAAACGTCATTCTGAGGTTGTAGTCGTCTTCCTGCTGTAATTGTAATCGATTTTCGCATAAATAAGGAGCTTTACCTGTATTTCTAAGAGATTATTTTGAAGAACTGAAGCCAAGCGACCTTCACTTACGCTTCAGTGTCAATCCATAAGCGTTAAGTTACAGATCTACAGAATTATCTGTGGGTTGTACGATCCATACCACGGTATTTCTTCAAGACCCTTAACAGCGTTGTTTGTCAACTTCTATCAATGCTTCAATATACCGCGGGTTTCTTTTTGGAAGTAATCAGAAGAATTCAATACGATTCCAAGCTGACGGAGCGACATGTTACAGGCCGTTAATGTAAAACCCGCCTTTAATATTTCTTCTTAAACGTTATTTCTTTATTGTATTCTCGTTTGGAGCAGACTTTTAAACTTTCCAAACTTTAAATTCTGTCTACAATTCTCCCCACAGTTTTCCGCGCTGCCTCACTTTCCCGTTTTTTTTTTTTTTTTTTTTTCTATTTACTTACACTCATCACAGAAGGACGTAATTATATTCATTATGTGAAAATGTTTGCAATATCCAGAAAAACGCTTTAGAGACTCTACAAATTGTATGCTCCTTGATCAAAAAATAAAGTCAATTTACATTTTTGTTCTTTTGTTCATTCTTTCAAATCATAATATTCTTTGTTAAGCGCATTGTTTTCAGTTTTGGATCCCCTTTTGAACGATATTCGCTCGATTGATCGGTTGTTTCGAAAGTCGTACGCATACATTCCAGTCTCGCCTCCCATAATAATGCCTTTCATGATAATTTTGCAATTTTTTTGCTCAACCAAATACTTATCGTATCGAATGACATTTATTATGTGGAATTTGACATTTAGTGATTTTAGAATTTTTTTTTTTTTAAAGTAAAGGTGACGGATGCCGGCGACGATGGAACACAATTTTGTTACTTGCTTTCAAGTCTAATCTTTCCATGTTTTCTGTTTTATAACGAATCACTCAGTCACTTGTAAGAATAAAAAAAAACCTCTAAATAGAGATAAAATATTATAAGCCGGCCATCAGAAAATTTACGTTCTAAGTTGAAAAGTGACCCAAAGATACCATGTGGTAAAGCTAAGGATATAGAATAGAAACGATAAAATTAAAGAAAAAATTGAGCATAAGTCCTTGGCAAACAAAAAGTAGAATATTATTCTGAATGCGAACTAATGACCGCGTAGAAATCGATTTGAATTGCTCACAATATTCGAGAATTATGTATCATACTGTTTCCGCTACAAGTACATCAGAATTCGTTAAACTCCAGTTAGACAATAAAATTTTCTTTGCACTTCCAAAATTTCTACACCAAAATACTCAAAATCTTAAAAGTACTTTCTCAACACCGTAAAATTGTTTAGTCTTCGTATTATTTTACATTCGTAACAGCAGGCGCAGACATGAATTGTTTCAAGTTTGAAAGAGTATTATCTTTGTTTTCCAAAACACTGATTTAACTTCCATTGAAATCAAAATGGTTTAGCGGGGGCTTGGGACTTGGGTGCATTTTACCTTTGCGCAATTTTAAGTTACATTCCGACCATTTGTTTGATATCTTCGAAGTAATAAGGAAGAGTAAAATAATATTGCGGAGTTAAATGTTGTTTGATAATAGACCCCGATAAAAATTTTGCTGCAATAACTGTTAGATCTTGCATTCTGCAACTGTGGCTTTTCGCTATTGAATGAGTTACGTTTAACAAATTAAATATGAAATTAAATGCTTGCTTCTGTAACGTTTTTATTTACAAACGTTTTTATTTCTAATCTGTTCCTTTAAAATTCAATTCCTTGTGAATTTTGTTTTTTTTTTTTTCTTTATTAACTTAAGCAAAATTTTGTCAAAAATACTTTCTCTCAGAAGTGTAATAAAAAAATTTATATAATTATTTTTGATTTCTTCAAAAACCCTAAACAATTTAGGCGGAAACTGCTGCTAATCGTATTTGTAAAGTCTTAAAAGTCAATCAAGAGAATGAACGTCTCATGGAAGAGTACGAACGTCTTGCCAGCGATGTAAGCACAAAGTTTCTTATTTAAAGAAAAACAAAAAAAGAAAAACAAACGTTCGTTTATCTTCTAAATTAAAAATTAAAAATTTAGCTTCTGGAATGGATACGCCGCACTATGCCTTGGTTAAATTCGCGTCAAGCTGATAATTCTTTGGCAGGTGTGCAAAAGAAATTAGAAGAATATCGCACCTATCGTCGCAAACATAAACCACCACGTGTCGAACAGAAGGCGAAACTCGAAACCAATTTTAATACACTGCAAACCAAATTGCGTCTATCCAATCGTCCCGCTTATTTGCCCACAGAAGGTAAAACCGTAGCTGATATTGCTAACGCTTGGAAAGGTTTGGAATTGGCAGAAAAGGCTTTCGAAGATTGGCTATTGGCTGAGACGATGCGTTTGGAACGTTTAGAACATTTGGCTCAGAAATTCAAACATAAGGTTATAAACAATTAATTCATATCTCAAAAAGAATGAAATCTTATCCATTTTTTTTTACAATTTGTAGGCCGACGCCCATGAAGATTGGACACGTGGTAAGGAGGAAATGCTACAGTCACAAGATTTCCGTCAATGCAAATTGAATGAGCTTAAGGCTTTGAAAAAAAAACACGAAGCTTTCGAATCGGATTTGGCTGCCCATCAGGATCGCGTAGAGCAAATCGCTGCTATTGCTCAAGAACTGAAGTAAGTTTTCATTTTGAGTTAACTGAATTTTGTGCGTAGAGATGTGTATTGTTATTTATAATAATTATTTCAAAATAATTCCTTTCAAAAAATGCTTACCAATTTTCCGTTCACATACTACTCTAATGGTGCTCAGTGTGAGGTTTGCTTGAATATAGATAACATCATTCATATGTCATTTATTATCAATTACACGATACCATTTTAATGAAAACTTTAAATTTCATAAAAGTAGTAAAATTAAACGTTATTAGTGTAGTTTAATGGAGGATTATGCACTCTTACGGACGTAGCGGGCAGGATATAAAATGCTGAACAATCTTATTTCATATATACATGTACAACTCTTTTTTTATGCCGCAGATTGTGTAAAAAAAATCGCACAAAAAAAATCGTCTAAAATTATACATACGCTAGATCGTAGATTTAGGGATATGTTTTGCAACTTGAACACAGCTTTAAAAAATCGTCAGAACGTTACAAAATTGTAGATATTTCTCCAAAAAACCGTGCAAAAAAGTAATAATGAAATGCACATTAAATATTTATAAAACGAAACCAATTTATTTTTATTACAAAAAAAAAATCCAACTAATGTAGAGTAAAAATTGAGTCCAGAAGTGGAGCATATAAATATTTAAATCGAAATTCAGAATAAATATCAACGTCACGATCATACGTCGCTACTTGATAACAAGCGTCCAGTGCGTTTATTACGCACTGGACTATCATTAGTAGATATCTGATATGTCTAGTAAGACTGTCGCGTTTGGTTTAAATGAAGAATTACATTTATTAGCAGTAGGCCAAGTCATTAAAAGATGTGTGGGCATAAATCGCACTACTTCTGATCACGGTATTCCCTCAATTGTATTTTGCTGCTGTATACCTAAGTTTCTATAAGACACTGTCAAAATGAGAATTAAAAATAATTTTTTGGGATTCGTACTAGAACGAAATATTCGTTTAAAACAGTATATTCGTTCTTGTTGGTGAACCGTGTAGTTTTAAAATCACATAAAAGAACCGTGTAAAAAAAGAGCTGGGTATATATATCTATTTCAAATGAAATAATTAGTCGTGTCGAAAAACGATTAAGCTCCCTATTATTTCCTTCGTGCATGACCTGCTTTTTAGATTATTGCTCCGATTTATCCATTTCGATATAGCCTTTGTTGCCAATTGAACTAAAGTAAAAATATTCACATATTCGAGTTTCATTCTCATTATTAATCTTAAGTTATTAGGTGTACTAAAAAATTCCGCGTATTGATATTGGTTGCCTCATAAAAACTGCACGACATATACAGTTTTTTCAAAATTCTGGCCATATATAGCTTAGCATCGCTGCTTGTACGGTCAGTCATTTACTAACTGTCATCCAGTGCATAACGAAGCGTAAAGAGACACGCAGCATTTAAGCGATTGCTTGTTATTCTTTTTTAAACTGGCAAAAGATGTAACTCCAGTCGCTGAAATGGTTAAGTTGGCTTGGTAATGATGATGCAGCAAGCTGTGAAACAGTAAGATTGTGGTTTAAGAGATTTCGTTCAAAAAATTTTAGTGTTGAGGACGATGAACGTCCTGTAGTTTAGCGGGAGTTGTTGGATGAAGAAATTCAAAGTTCACTAAACGAAAGTCCAAGTTCAAAAAGATCTTGCTGTACAGTTAGTAATAGGTCAACAAGCGATTTCGATTCAATTGCATACAATTCGAAAGATGCGGAAGGAGCTAAAATGAAAGCTAATCAAAAAACACAAATATCGTACAATTAACATTCGCTTCCATTTGTTAAGTGCGCTACAAAAGGACGGATTATCTCCGCAAAATTATTTTGGGCGATAAAAATGGGATTTGAGCAACAATCATAAACGAAGAAGCGTACAAATCCGATAATGCTTCATTCTGTCTTTCCTGTCTTTGTACTTTGATGTAGGCTGAACGATAGGTTGTGCAAAACTGAAACTTATGCCGTAAAAGCATCAATATCCAAGTTGCCTATGCCCAAAACTTGACAAGTTGCCTATGAAAAAATTGACGAACTATGTTCATTGTATAAAGCAAGTAATTTAAATATATAGAATCTATTAGTACGTCCTTTCATTTCGATGGTCGATCGGTTAACGCAATCATTCCTCTTCGGTATAAAGGTTTTATAGTCGCTCGCTAGGTAGGATTTCACTATACACTATACATTACCTTCATTGTTTCAAATTGAAATTTTAGAAGTTTGTTTTGTTTTTTATACTTTATCCTATTTTTCAATTCTTTCACACAGCACTCTTGAATATCATGACTGCATTTCGGTGAATGCACGCTGTCAACGTATTTGCGATCAATGGGATCGCTTGGGTGCTTTAACCCAACGTCGTCGTACGGCTTTGGATGAAGCTGAGCGTATACTCGAAAAGATTGATATTTTACATCTCGAATTCGCTAAACGTGCTGCTCCATTCAATAATTGGTTGGATGGTACACGCGAAGATCTGGTCGATATGTTTATCGTGCATACCATGGAGGAAATCCAAGGCCTGATACAAGCACACGATCAATTCAAGGCCACTTTGGGTGAAGCGGACAAAGAATTTAACCTGATCGTGAATTTGGTGCGTGAAGTAGAATCGATTGTGAAACAACACCAGATTCCAGGCGGTTTAGAGAATCCTTATACCACACTTACAGCCAGTGATATGACACGCAAATGGAGTGATGTTCGCCAGTTAGTACCACAACGTGACCAAACGTTGGCTAATGAATTGCGCAAGCAGCAAAATAACGAAATGTTGCGCCGTCAATTCGCCGAAAAAGCCAATGTAGTAGGTCCCTGGATTGAAAGGCAAATGGATGCGGTTACGGCTATTGGTATGGGTTTGCAAGGTTCATTGGAAGATCAATTGCATCGACTCAAGGAATATGAACAGGCCGTATATGCCTATAAGCCTAATATTGAAGAGCTAGAGAAGATTCACCAAGCCGTACAGGAGTCGATGATCTTTGAAAATCGTTATACCAATTACACTATGGAGACATTGCGCGTGGGTTGGGAACAGCTGTTGACCTCAATTAACCGTAACATTAATGAAGTAGAAAATCAGATCTTGACCCGTGACTCAAAGGGCATCAGTCAGGAGCAACTGAACGAGTTCCGTTCTAGCTTCAATCATTTCGACAAGAATCGTACTGGCCGTTTGACACCCGAAGAATTTAAATCATGCCTAGTTTCGTTGGGTTATTCGATCGGTAAGGATCGCCAAGGTGAAATGGATTTCCAACGTATATTGGCTGTGGTCGATCCCAATTCAACTGGCTACGTACACTTTGACGCTTTCTTAGATTTTATGACACGTGAGAGCACCGACACCGATACCGCCGAACAGGTCATTGACTCATTTAGAATTTTAGCCGCTGATAAGGTAAGCAAAAGTACTTTTCCCTTTTATACCCACCGCTAAAGGATGCAGGCATACTCAGTTTATATTTTTTCATAATGTATGTAACACCTAAAAGGAGGTTTCGGAGACCCTATAGAGTAGATAAATTCTTGTTCAGCGTGAAATTCTGAATTGATTAAGCCATGTTTGTCCGTCTGTGTGGTGTTTGCTGTTGGCACTCTCTTGGTTGCAACAATCAAGAGACATTGGAAGATTTTGCACGCAGGATGGCGTTGAAAATGTGCCAAATTGTTCAGAGCAGAAATCCGCGGCGAAGCGTAAATTGAACGCTACTTCATTTTTTTAAGTAAAATTTCTCCGCGCTTGTTCGTCATTCAGAAGTTATAAAAGTCAAAACACGTACGCTACGAAACGCCATACCCTTTACGTACAAAAATTGAAAAAAATGGGCCATGCTCACACAAAGTTACAAGTGATTAAATTTTATTTTATATACTTTTTTGAGGTTCTATGTTTATTTATCGTAAGGCAAACAAGGGACAGAAGGTTTACAATTATCTTGAACATTCCTCAAACGAAGATGTCGTATCTGCCTAAAAATCGGTTAATTTTAAAATGAATAGGGTAGAGACCGCCATCAGGTGAATTAATTTTTTCTTAATAATACCTGCGACATGGGTATGAAATAAAAGAACTTGAAGAGTAGAAAGCGGCAAGGTACGTGTGTTAATTCTAAACTAATTGTGATAGATGTGTCGTGCTATGGTGGAAAAATTCGGAAGTATTTGGAGATTGGAATGGGAAAAGCTAAATGTGTCAATTCTAAATTAATTATGATGTACGTTGCGGCGTGGTAGATTAATTCTTCTTAACAATAGCTTCTAATGAAATAAAAGATGAAAGATAAATCTTATCCCAGTCAGTTTTTGAGAATGAATAAACGCATGGGGCGCCAAAGTTTTTAACGGCGGTGGGTATGCGAGATTCGGCCCCAGCCGAATATAATTTTCTTACTAGTTCTTTTTCGGAATATGGGTTATTAATACAAATTTTATTTTTAGCCTTATATCTTGCCTGATGAATTGAGACGTGAATTGCCGCCGGATCAAGCTGAGTACTGTATTCAACGTATGCCACCTTATAAGGGTCCCAATGCAGTCCCTGGAGCTTTGGATTATATGTCATTCAGTACAGCTTTGTATGGTGAAACCGACTTGTAAAGAATCCACGGTCTGTACGAAATAATGTGCCACTAATAACCGCCGCCGCCGTATATTTACAACAAAAACAAAGTGAAATGCAACAGAATGTTTTTAAGTGAATTTTCTTTTCTTTTTTATTCATAAAATTGGTTTTCAAAGTGTGTAAAAAAAGCAACAGCAATAACAGTTATTGCATGTCATCATAACTATATTACTCTATAATGCATATATATTTTAAAAGAATTTTACTAATACTGCGTTATTAAATTTTCAAAAGGAAACGAAGAAAACTAACCTCAAAACAATTGGCAGACTAATATAATACTTTAACCCGATATAATAGGAATGTAAAGGCGAGAAAGAGATATTTATATATATATTAAAAGAAAAAAAACAAACAAAAAAAAAAAAAAAACAGCAATAACAACAACAATACAAAAACACAATGCACTCCTAATGTACTTATCATAGTCCCTTGTTGTAGGCATATGCTTTCTCCTACAATAGACTACTATCAGATCACACGTCCATAGCACTGTAAAAAAAAGTAAGAGAGATACCTAAACGGAGGGCTAGATGAAAGCGAGTAAAATTGATCGAAAGGAAGAGAGATAGAGAGAGCGTTCATAATATTACCCATATGATAAGTGTGAGACAAATTATAGTTAACATCATAGAGAGAGCATTCGTTGGCAACTCTTAAGCGAAAAAATTAACTTACACAACGACATTAAACTTCATTTACAATAATACAATAGTAAAAGAAAAAAAAAAAAAAAAAAAAGTAAATAAATAAATCATTAAAAGAGAAAGATATTTGTAGCATGACATATTTCATCTGCGATGAATTGCATCATATCTTAAACGTAAATTTTTTTTTTAATATTTTGCGTTTTACTTGATTATTTGTTTTTTAATATACTTTTTTGTTAAATTAATAATTAATTTATTTTTATATATAAATATATTTTTCTATAATTTTTTTTCACTTTTTTATAATTTTAATTTAGTTTTTTTTTCCTTAAATTTAAAAAAAATTCTAAACATATTTACTTTTCACCTACATATTGCTATAATACAAAGTAATATAATGATAATATTACATAAGGCATAACAAATATTTTATTTAAATTTATAAAAAAAAACAACAGAAAAAAAAGAGGAAAAATAAACAGTTAAAGAAATTTAGAAAAAAATGTAATCGGAGATAGTTTTACACCGAATTCATTTAAAAAAACATATGTCACTTAATTTCTAATGTTAAAGAAAAATAAACACCAGCTATTTTGCATTAGATAATACATAAAATTATTTTAATAAAATGTTTTCAAAGGAAAGAAATAGGAATTTATGTTTGGTTAAGTTTCGAATTCTTTTTTGGTTGGGGGGTAGGTTGGGGTTCCACACTCTGAGTAAACCCAACTCTATGTTAATGATCGAGTAGCGATCGATTTATGGCTATCGACGGTTGGTGGCTGTCGACGGTGAGAGTAGTGAGTTCATATATTCGATATAATTAATGCATATAAAAAAAATAACAGAAATCAATTTAAAAATGTGTGGGCAACATAAAAAAGAAAATTGGAGGGTTATAAACATATAATTAAAAAAATATATTTTTATTGTTTATTGCCTATATGCTCACCTGTATTGAAAATTCTACACTTGAGATTTGAACCTGGGAACATTGAGCTGTTAGTCGCGACACTTTGTCTACACAGTTGCTCCTATATATAAATTAAAAATAGTGGATTTGGATTATTGTTTTGCTTTCTTCCTCCTTGCATTTATTTAAATGTATATCCTTCATTCGACTCGACACGGCAGCCGAGCAATATGAACTCACATCAACACTGTCGAAAAATATGGTTGACTCGAGTGGGCGTTCGACGGCGACAACCATAAGCCTCCGATCTTGTTCATTATCGGAGCAGATCTTGTCATTTTCACCGTTTCGGTATGAACTTCCACAATAAATTCTAGGAAATTGCAATACAATTAAACACAACTTGTTGCCGAGAGTATTTACAAGTTGATGGCAGCATCATATATAAGTTTAACGGGGCTATATATATATATATATAAGTTATAGAAGCATTATATATTTCTAATATCTCTTCTATTACTTATTCAATTTTTACACCTACTGCATAAAATTCATTCAGGAAAAGTTTTTACATTTTTTATATCCATCACCGAAGGATGTATAAGGAGTAAATTCATTTTGTGAAAACGTGTGCAAAGTCCAGAAAGAATCATCAACGACCACCCAAAGTATGTATATTCTTGATCAAAATCAAATTCCAAATCGTTTAAAGCATGTCCGTTAGTCTGTCTGTGTGTCTGTCCGTCTACGTACTGTCTGATTTATAATTTTCCGAGGACACGCCTGCAACACCCAGACACCTATGCAACGAAAACTTTTATTTTGTAAATAGAAAAAGTAAGCCGAGCCGACTTGTAGAGCAATTTTTTCAGAACATCTTTTGTCTTTTTTAGAATAACGGTGATGGGTATAAAAAATTCAATCAAGGAAGACTAAAATTTTCTTACTTGTTTTTTTTTCACTTTTCATCACATTTCTCTGTACATTTGTATTCAGATTTACCAGTTGATAAGTATGCACAATATATACAAATCGAAATCAAAATTAGGAATGAAAATCAGTTCCCCCATTATTCATCGCTACTAGACAACGAGCATGCACATTTATTGCGAACTGGATCAAAAATGTTTGCACAACTGTCGGATTTGATTCAGATGAAAAATTCGGTCCGTTATTGACTCTTTCTGTTAGTGTTTTTGTTGGCATAAGGTTTGTGAAGCATTGTGTTTTTTTTGTTGCTCAAGTTGCTTATATAATCCTTGATATCCAAGTTTCCGGAAGGCACTGCTAAAATTAAAATGAAATTTGTTTTGTGTATTCTTGACTGTTGCTGTTTACATAAGTTTCTATAAGACACCGTCAAAACTAGAATTAGAAAGAAATGATTCTTTTGGCATTCGCGTTAGACTAAAAAACTTCGTAATAAGGAAATGTTTTGGTGAACTGTCTTATTTCAAAATCGTGTAAAAAAGAAGTTATGTCTGTATTCTAATAGAGAGAACCAAATACTTGGAGCACTCAAAACATGTTTCACAATAAAAGCTAATACGATCTCGAGGAACGTTTGTGTTTCTGTTCGCAATAACACAACATACCGCTGTTACCTTAACAGCCATTTGACTGCTTGTTCTTACGTTATAATTGCTTGTATGTGGAAAATTTGTATTGTATTAAGTGCTTCTCAATATGCCACATATGCACACCTGTGTGATTTTAAGAACACACATCCTTTGGATGTATAGACGACTCATATTGAAAATTTTATATTTTATGTTTGTTGAATGCTTCAATAGATTTTAATAAAAACATTCTATTGATATATATATTTTTTTCGAAATGCTTCCATTTGCAATCTAAAGTAACATGTAAAAAGTGAAAACACCAATATAATATAACAGAACAGTGAATTTCAGTGAATTTCACAAATATTACATACATTTATTCAATTTTTGACTCTAGGTATTGAGCACACATTAAGAGTATCAGCAATGTGTCTGCATGGAGGGCAGGTCGAGTATGTTGAGTTTTTTTCAATTTTCATTCTTCATAACTATTTAAAATATAGCTAAAATATTAGGGTGGGGGCCCAATTTGTTTAAGTAGTTACTGCTACTGTTTAGCTTTCAATAGATCAAGATTGGTATGTAAATTGTGATTGCTCACAATCAAGGAGTACTTGTGATTAGTCTTAAGGTCTTAGATTGATATCTCTGTAATATTTCTACGCTAGAGTTGCTGGATATCTTTCATAGCCGGATGCCATTCGTCATACGTAGTCACTTTAGAATAGTTTCATAGGGTAAAACTTTATTCTTGAGAGTAAGCTTAGATTTTAGTCCTAAAAGGCAGTAAATTATTCTTGTTTTCATATTTAGTTCTCATCGCTTTGTCGGTATACGCTTTTTCCAAGTTAATTTTCTGTCGCATGCTTAATCGCCTCTTGATAATATTTGAAGCGTGTGTAGGCCAATAATGTCGTATCATTTGCGTAGGTAGCAATTATAACATTGTAAGAAATAATTGCTTTAACTATCCAGTGGCATTGCTCCGGAGTAACGTGATTACGCCGAAACTCAAATTGCTGCTGTCAGTACATTGTCAGCGTAATGACAACTTCCAGAATTGGAAGCAGTTTTTTCAGAAAAATTTTTCCAAATACTTTGGAAAACGCAGGTAAAAGACGCAGGGCTTTCCTGGACCCTCCGGGCTTTGGAACCATAGTAATTTTTGCGCACTTCCACTGAATATGAAAATGCGAAAGTCTTATGAGTAAATTGAAAAAACGCGGAAGGATGAGAGGTATATTGATTTTGTTAAAACTTTTACAATATCGAGAAGGAAGCTTCAGAGACTTCATAATGTAAGCACATATATTTATATTCTTGATGAGCATCAAATTTTAAAACAATTAAATATGTTCGTCTGCCTGCTTTTATGTCTGTCCGTCTGTAATTTTTGCGTTTTATGGGTTGCCTGGAGAAAATTAACAATGGTTTTCCATTTGTGAGAAGTTTAATGAAATTTACTTAAACGCGCCTCTGCTGTGTGATTTCTTTACTAGAAGTATTATGTAGATTCAATGGAATCCGTTCAAAAGTAACTCCTGACGTTTGTACTTAGGAATTCGCGTTAGGAGACTCGGTTGTCTCTTTGCCTCCTCCTTATGATGAAAGGTTGCTTTTGATTGCCTTATGGGAGATCACTTGAGAAATGTAGATTTGATATTTCTTTGGATTTTTTTACCCAGTTAAGCTGATAATGGTTCTATTAACTTCCTGGCATTACTAGGGTAACGATAAGCTTCCATGTTTCTAATTGTTTTTCTAGGAATATCATTTTCGTACAACTCAGCCAGCTGTAAATGTAATTAGAAGATTTTCAATCGATTTAAGATCGTTTGCAAAAACCTAAATGATATCGATTTGCAATTTAATGTCAATAACGGATTATTCCAATTCTGTCAAAATAACCCGTCTTAACACACGTGCTTTGTCAATCCTGTCTAATCTAAATTAACTTTTAACCTTTATCCTCCTTCGTATAATTCACAAATTAAACTGAATACATTCACTACTACTATCCAATATCAATCTTTTATATGTTTGCCAATTCCGATCTATACCCGTTGCGAGTGTGCCTCTGTGGTACATATGTGTGTATTAATTGTTTTTCCCCTTATTTTTCTATTTCTATTTCTGTAGGGCTATTGACACCATTTTCATACTTTTTGGATTGTTGTTACCTTATAAGTTTCGTTTTGGTTTCTTGGTTTCTTGTTTCTTTGAATTAATTCAAAATTTGGACATATTTTTAATTAACTTTAGACTAACATATCATTAAAAAATTCGTAGGATGACATATACGTGCGGCCACTATTAGCACCAAGTCCATATGATTTTTAGATAGTACCAGCTTTGAACCGAAATGTGTCAAAATATCATGACATTCCGATGCTTGTAATTTTTTTGGTTTCGCTACTTTTGTTGTTGTAGAACAATGAAACAATATGAATTTCGTTTGTTAGTAAGAAAAAAAAAAAAAAAGATTTATTTTTAACGGGAAAAAAGAACATATTGAACCAAAGCAATGGCTTGACAAATGCAATAAGGTTTCTGCTCCATCCAGACAAATGATAGCGAAGCGCCACCGGCAAACTCGTTCGTAAATATACCGATGATGCTGGACGCTCTGATCGATCGAATTCGGCAATTGTTCCATTCAACATAAAAACGCTTACAACGTTTACAAAAAGTTTTTGGGATGAGTGAATCGTCCAGTTGTTTGAGGTAATTGACAGTCCACAAATATCAAAAGTCAGTCCAACCATCAATTTGACATGATAATTTTTCCGTCAGAAAACTCCGTCCGAAGTGATTACCGCGTTGACACACTTGTGACCCAGAAAACACAACTATTTGGAGTTTTTTACCCGAAATAAGAAGGATATTTTCATGCGGTATATGACAATAGACAAAACACGGATTCATCACTACATTCCAGAGTTAAATCGGCAATTAGCTTGGCGAACCTTAACTGGCGAAAGCCGTCCAAACCTTTCTCACAATGCAACAGCCGCTCTAGAGAGTTATGACGTCATCATTTTGGAATGTGCATGATATAATAGTATACATCCAGTATCTTGAAAATGGACAAAAGATCACCAGTGAATAGCACATAAGATTATTAGGGCGTTTGAAAGACGAAACTGAGAAAAAACGGTTCCAAGTGAAGAAAGAAATGTTGTTCCACCAAAATAATGCGCCATGCCACAGGTTGATCAAAATAATGGCAAAATTGCACGAATTCCTTCCACATCCACCGTTATATCCAGCTTTAGCCGCCAGCGACTATTATCTTTTCGCGAGTGTTAACAAAAATTCGCTCACCAGAAAGAAAATGTGGTTCTAATGAAGAGCTGATCGCATAAAGGTGCAAAGAGAAATGAAAATGAAACGGGCGTATGATTCTTGAAAGCGAATTTCGCCTAAAAGTAGTTTTTTTTATCAGTAATCCTACAAACTTATTGAGAGGTGTATTGAGGTGTATTTTAAATTTATTTCTATAAATTTGGTAATAAAACTTTATATTGATTATTGTAATGAAATGTGGGCTATTTCCATAGCCGCGACTGTATAGATTGTCGGCGCGTTTATGGGAGACGCTTGCTAGCGACATGCAAGCGTTTACCTATTAATTATATTTATAAAAATTTTTTTTTTTGGAAACCATTCACTATTCACTATGGAGACTAACGGATCCAATAAAGAGTGAAAAAAGCAGTCACATATCTGCACTGGCATCCATTGGACACCTCGTAAATTCATAGTTATCCGTTTATTTATGATCTGATCATAAAATATCAATTCGCACAACTACAAAATATGAATAATCTTTTCGTACTTTTTTTTTTCTTTTGTTTTTGCTGTTCATGTTCTTTGTCTCTCGGGTCAAATCAATTAAATATTTTATGGCCTCAGTTACAGTTCTCAGTTGTCTTTAGCGTTTCAGGCGTTCAGGCTCACCTGTTTTCGAGGTTCTTATTTATTTGAGTCATACTTTCAAAACAAATTCAAGACATTAAATATATTACGGGCGATAACAAATTTCGCGTCTGCCTGTAGAGGAAGTAGCTAACTAACCAGCAGTTAAATTTTAATATTTATTGATTCCGTTTTCATAAATAAACGCGACAGAGAACGGAGACTTGGAGATTTTTTCTTTGCACTTCTGCTTAAGATATGCAAGTTTTTCCAAATGTCATCAGTGATTATGTCGTTAAGTGAAACGCATTTTGAATTTGAGTTGAATGACTTAAATTTTTTTATGATAGAAAGTGTTTTTTTTTTTTTTTGTTTTCTTCTTTTTCGATATTTTAATTTAAATGAAAGGCAGGCTGGACGGAGGCTCGTCCTCTCTTCCTTCTTGTTAAGGACAAAATATAGAAAGAGCAAAAAAAAAAAAAAAAATGCAATTTTTTTATGAAAATAATTTGACCATCTGTTCTTATTATAAATTTTTTTGTTTCGCTTTTCTTTTTCTCTCTTTCTTGAGCTGTATGTATACATAGTTAAAATGTTGAAATATATGAGCACCATCCACCATCCGTCCATGGCAAAAAGTTAGTCTATGGATGCGCTTAATAAATGAAGAAATTAAATTGAAATTGAACTTTAAAGCAGTTATTCTTTCAAAAAAAAAAAAAAAAAAAAAGGAAGACACAACAGGTGTGTTTTAATTTCATTACAATCAATAGTTGAGGGACGTGCTCCTATTGTTACTACACATAAGGCACCGGAAATTATTTTTAAAATATTTTCGAATATCGACAGTTGGTTTAATATCACACATCATATTTATATATATATATATATATATATGTTATCGAAGTAATAGGTTACACTAATTTTACTCTTTCGTTAGTGTCATCGAGAAAATGGGCATACCAGGCAGACAGATCTGCAAATACCTATATATTCACATATTCTTGGTAAATCCATTAAATTTGTCTGCATTCTCGTTCTACTTCGTTTCTTTTCTTTTATTCCTTTATTGTTATGCCACTAAAACAATGAAGATAGAAGATTGCAAATATTTGTTACTTGGTTGAAATGTACACACATTGAGTCTCATTAATATCGGGCTTTTTCGCTCGACAAAAAATAAACGCTTGTCAAACCTAATCCATTGTCCAAAAAAAAAATTTCGTTTTACTATTTTGTACTACTAGAGAATATATATTAAAATTGAAAAAAAAAAAAAAAACGAACAAAACATCATTCTAGTAGAATAGGAGTAATGCGAGAAAACACGTTTCTAAGTTCATTTTTTCGTTATATTTATTGGTGAGACTTAATATAGCGCAGTTCAGTTAAGAAGTGGGCGCTTTCTCGCAAAATTGTCGTTTTTAGCCTTCTACTACGTTCTTGTACGAATGGCTTACGGCATGGCAATGGTCATGTTATAGTTTGCATATGCATTGGAGACAATAGAGTCGGCAAATTGATTTTTACCGACGGCATTTTAAAAACGTTGGATTATTTAAGGATATTGAATGACAATTTGATAGAAAGTCCCGACAAACTTGGTATTTTGGAAACATTAAAATTCTACCAAGACAACGACCTTAAGCGTAAGTCCCGCTTTACTCAAGAATGAATTTTATATAACTGCCGCAAGGTGCTTCACCCTCTTCCCCAATCACCGGGAATGAACCCCATCAAAAATACGTGGGATGAATTAGACCGCCGTGAGATGCGAAAACAGTCAATCTCTCCCGTGCAAGATCGTAGACTACAAGAAGATCCTTGTTCACAGACAAGAAAAGTTATACAAAATACGTTAAAACATTTAAATGACGTTGTTACGCAAAAAGGATACGCGACCAAATATTAATTTTTTATAATACGCTTTGTTTTTCTTCGTAGCCTTCGTTATATGAAAAGAACCTAATGTTAATGACGCTTGGTGTTTGAAGTTATTTAATTTTTTCGCCTATTGGAATAATGTTTTTTTTTTTTTTTGTTTGACGTACTCCATCACAGTCCGCGATTAAATACTCTGCACCGCTTCGTTTAACACAATTAGCCATATAATTACTTTTCAAAGTAAAGTCTCATATGGGAAGTGTTCTGATCCGAACCATTTTCAATAGCGTTCGTCCTTGGGCCAAAACAAATTGGTGCACCAAGTTTCGTCAAAATATCTCAAAAATTGCGATACGTAAATTGAGCACAAAAGCGCTTGTTCAAACAACAGACGGACGGACGGACAGTTAAGTTAAGATCGATGCAGAAAGAAGCTTAGTATTTTTATTACTCTCTCGGCTTACTCCGTTACTCTCGGTTATTGATAGCTTCTTCAATAATTGCCATTTCACGTGGACTACACAAGTAAATTAAATTAAATGTTTATTATTTTTATACTTTTATTTAGGTTTTTACTTGTAAGACCTAATAATATGTATCAGAGATCATATATAACTTGTACACTGTAACATGCTCTGATTTATAGTCGCAAAAAGTGAACTGAATATTTGGAGCTTGGTCTACGCATTCTTCGTTACAAGCCGACTTGGGAAATTTGTGCTTTCCCTCCGTAACAACTCCCTCCTCGGGCAAGCTAAGCAAATGAATATAACAATAAGTTTTATTAAAAAATGTTTGTAATCAGTTTACAAATTTTACATCGCCAACAGACGGAAAATTGCTATTTTGATATTGTTTTAAAATTCGATATTCGGTATTTCCTAGAAAAGCGCCCGAATAGTCAGAGTAAAAATCGTCAAACTGATACGTCCATCTTTAACAAGAAATATTTTGGAATTAAAATATACTAAGTTAGGGTAGAGGATAACAGCGAATATATTTTTCCTTTTTTTCTTTTTTTGTATTTGAACAATTATTGTTACCGACGCTAATACAACTATAGATCTAGAGATCGTTGTTCATTTATTTAGTTAATATTGTATGTAGGCTGTTACGCCGCACCGTAATTTACATTATTCAAATACATTTATTTATAAAGAGTCTTGCAGTATATGCATTTGTTTGTGTGTCTCTAGTTGTAAACATATACAGCTAAGTTTGTAGCTTTATTAAATTACCAAGAAATGTAGACAAAATGGCGTTAATGTCAATTGTGAGTCCTTATCGTTTGTTCATCACAGAATTCGATCGGCATTAGCGTTTCTCTGTTTCGGCCACCATCGTCGTGCGATGCAATACCTATGGTTGTTTTCTTTGGACTTGTCCCAAAGTCTAGGTCTATGTCGACGAATTAAAACCTATCTAACATTTTGAAGCCGAACATTAGTCAGGATGTGCCAAGCATAACGTAACTAATATTGAATAGAGTAACTAACAATTGCAAGCATCACGTGCGCTAACAGGTTCAAAGGGTACCTGGAAAGTTGAACGAGTTTTCAATTCGAATATATATAACTGCGGTGAGTAGTCTTCAACCAAATTTCATGCCACTCTTGTGTCACTCTTAATAAAAGACCATTTATTCGTTAGTAAGCGATTTCGCCGAGATGCAACATTCTGAGCGTCTTTTTATTTCATCAATGAATTCACGGCTTTAATGCTTTCAATATAAAAATATTTGCTTAATTTAAAGCTTTGTAACGAGTTATACAAAAATGTTCTTTATGATTTGTTTTATGATTTAAGTCATCAGTAATTTAGATTCTTTACGCAGTTAAAGTATTATGTTTTATAAAGGATTTGTGGGTAACGTTAATACCGACACAATTAGTAAACTAATGTTATTGAATATACGATTAAATTAACTAAATGTAACGTTGTACGATTGCAAAAACTGGTTTACTAGCCGCCAATACATTCTAAAGAAAAATAGCCGAGTTTTTACACCAACTGATTTCATATAAGGAATTGAAAAATATTAAAACGTTTAAAGGGGAGTTAAGCTCGACTATTTCGTCTAATACAATTTTTTAACTATAACAATTTGATATTAAACTTTGTCGTCATATAAACGCTTACTATTAATGAAATCAATCCGTCCGTATGTGGACGTATTGAGGGAAGGTCGTGAAGCACGAAAAATCACTAATCGGGATTAATGATAATCTACACTACTCGTCATAATTTGGTGCAAATCTATACAAGATCCGAAAAGATTTGCATTCGATCCATCTTTTATATGCTGACGCAAGAACATTTTATGAATCGATTCATGTCCGCCACGAGTAGACCACAATATATGAGAAAAATTTCGACAAAATTGGGCTGAAGTATTTTTTATCATATTCGTGTAACGTCTTATTTTTAAAAAGGAGGTGTTGTGTGTGGATGAAACTGTGGATTGTAACTTTTCGAATTGCTCCACAAAAATTCGTGGAATAAATTGCTACGAAAAATTAGGATCGGATAAGCTGATGCTCGGAAAGCTCGAATTTTTAATATTTTATGATGAAAATTAGTCCAAAATAATTTGCGCCATAAAATAGAGGAGCAATAAATTTAGACAAAGTAGGTCGATTTTTTTTTTTTTTTTTATACTCTCCAATATAAGGCTTCTCACGAAATGTAGGCCTTTAGATGACAAAAAATTCGAATATTTAGTTGTTTATGACGCAAATAGTGGGAAAATAAGAATATAAGATAAGACGGATGAAAAGAAAGTCAAATGTGCTAAACTTCGACCACTTCAGCTTATTAGAAAGCAGGCAAATCAAGACAAACTTAATATCTGCTATCACGACAAGTTTTTTTTTTATCGTAGTCGTTGCATTATTTTAGCTCTTGTAAGCGAATTTTACGAATAAAGGATACTTGGGTAAATTTTCTGCAATAAGAGACAGAGGGACGTATCTCATTCAGTCATCGTTTTTAGCGAAATTTATATATATAAAAAAAGACAATAAAACTAATGCGTAATGCTCTTCTTGAGCTGTGCTTATAAAATAAGTCTATCGCATGAAGCTTGAAGTTGGCCTCGCCTAACGCATTGCATGACTTTGAGTTTTATCTTATGTAGAGTGGAGTATGCTTCGAATTCGTCTGTACGCGCGTATCCTCATTTCATTTATTAATATCCCATTTGAACTCTTTTTAATTGATTTATTAAAACGAGAGAAATAATATAATAATAATCATCCAACATGCACGTATGCGCAGACCTATCTGCGTGGTTAAAGTAACGAATGAAAGCTCCACAAAAGAAATAATATAATAAACGGCCATCAGAATAATTAACGAAATTACTCCACAATATGCCAGAAGGTAAAATATATTTTAAAAGCATTACTTTTTCACACTTTTTGAGGCCATCGATGATGACCATTTCAAGATAGAGATGTCATAAAACCGAAAACACCTTCGTAAATATATATGTATACATATATATATATATATTCTGGTGTAATAAATGTGAACGAGAGCGCATAAGCCACTGACATATGCTCGTGTGTGTGTGTGTGTGTGTGTGTGTGTGTGTGTGTGTGTATCTATGCGTGCCCGACCGAATGATATAATCCCTGCTTGCTTTGATATTTCAGAGCTGCAATTTCTGAGAACGACAGACGATGGACTTCATAATTTTTCAATTATCGTTAAGTTATTTATCGATATGCATGTTACCCGATTTGTTGTTGTTATTGTTATTGTTATTCATGCGATTGTTGCTATTATGTGTGCTTTAGCAACTGCAATAAAAAAAAGTTATGACGGGGCGTATTGAATTGAAAACAAAATACATATATTTATGGTTAGGTCGGTGTTAGTCGGTCGGTATAAGTGCGAGTTGTGCTATAAAAGAAGCTAAACGCACCATAAAATTTTGTTTTAGCTTTAAACGAAACGAAAACGTTGTGCAAGTTCAAATCACAGCCCGCATGCATCTTAATCCAGTTAAAAATGTATTTTGCCAAAAACGCTCATGCACATAAACATACACACACACATACATACATACATACATACACACACACACACACACATACATAAAGAAACGCGCATTCATAAAGACGCGCGCGAGCAGACTATAAGGACGGGTATAGAAAGTAAGTATAAAGTTAAGATGAGCAGAGTGGCAAGTAAGGCTTTCTCAGTGGGCGTTAACCAACTTTAATACATTTATTACAGCCAAAAGTCAAGACAAAAATCATTTTGCCTAGAACACTCACTCACTCACGGTGCCCGGTTTGATCGGGTTGCTCATAATTAACGTTCTTTTGCTTTTTGTTTTTCTTGTTTTATTTTTTGCGCTGGTGCATGGTTATCCTAATTTGCGCTCTCAATACATGGAGATAAAGTTGAGAAAACAATTTTTACACGCCACAGGACCCCTGCCAAGAACATCGTCATCATTAACATCATCATCATTAACATCATCATCATTATTATCATCACCATCATAAGTAGACCAAAGACCAGAAACAAAAAAACAAAAAAAAAAGACGAAGACGAAGAAGAAGAAAAGAAAACAATAAAAAGCGCTCTGTTCACAGATAGAGTTGTGCGAGCTTTGCTTGCTTGCTTGAAATGCCGCAAGCAGTAATAATGAGGGTAAACCATTAAAATCAAAACAGACATTCACAAACACTTCTGTCCTGTTTGTTATGCCATCGTTTAAAGAAATGCCTTAATATTCCACATGATCCCGTCCCAGTGTATAACTTTTAGCTCAATTCGGTTTTGTTTAGTTTCAGTTTAGTTTTGTGTTCACTTTTCAGTTTTACTTAAAGTCAGCAAACAGCTAAAGAGAGATTTTGAAAATTGATTTCTCACCTTCTCAGTGCACGTTTGCATTTCATTTGGTATTTTTGGTCATCTAGTTTTTCTTGGGTTGCTTTTTAAGTTTTTTATTTATATTTTATTCAATTTTTTTTCTTATTTTTTCTTTTTCTTTTACTCACTTTTAGGTAATGTATTTATTTCATCAGTCCGTTCGTAATATTTGAATTATCCGAAAATATAGTTTTTCAACTAGATATAATGAAATTATCAAGCGATTTAATCAGTCCCCATTACTTTTGCTTAGCTTTTAAACTTAACTCCGGTCTATAATAGGTTGTGTAGAAAAAGTGACCATATATGAGTTGTTAGACGAGAGCATGACGTACAATTTGATCGTCAAAGTGAACAATTTTTTCCTGTCCTTACTCTTCTGTTTTATGTGCTCATTAAGTGGTCGCCATTGAACAAGCTACAAAAAACTAAATCGGCGCTCTGTCCCTCTCCCTCCAAACAGGATTTCTTTTCGAGTTACTTTTCTATATAATTAATTAATCGTTATTCGTGTTAATATCTCTGTCTAGTTGTATTTCATTTATTGCATTTTTGTTTTTTTTTTTCGTTTTTGGTACGAAAGAAAAAAGTTAGGAACTCTGACATTAAAACGTGATTTCAACTAAAATTCAATCAAAAAATGTTTTTCAAAAACCAATGTATGTGTTGTATGTTTTAATTTGTTTTTGTAGGCGGTGTAGAGGGCTTACCCGTACTTTATTTTAGCAGTTTATTTTATTTTTTCTTTTCTTCTCTTTCTTGAATTTGAAAAAAAAAAACAACTGATGGTATTCTTTAATGAAATTATGAGCTTGATAAAATATAGGTAACTGAAAAAGAAATCATGCAACTTCAACCACTCAAGTATGACTCAATTCGCCGTTTAAACTGCTATTCAATTTACATCATTTTGTTTATTGTGCAATTTATGTAGAAAAAATAACGTTATACGTGACATTATACGATTACACGGGTCATGATTAGAGGTCCATTTTTTAACTTGATCGATTAGTTTTATCCAGTTTATATCTTAATATATTAATGCTGACAATGTTAAACCGTTCTCTGTTATCGCGCTCGTATCTTCTTCGATCTGATTCAGAAAACTTGGTTACGTGGTGCTCTCTAAATTTGATGAAACTAAATTTAAAAAAATGCAAAAATCTTTCGTTTTCAAGGAGGGCTGGCTCTATTCACTACTGATTACTTCATTGAATCAAAAAAAAAAAAATTTTTTTAAATAGAGATTCGTTCATGGACTTGGGGGTTTTCACTCGATCATAGTCTTTGTTTTAATTTGCTCATTATTCTCTCAGTGCTTGGTTCCATTAAATGGTGATCTAAAGAGCTTGACGATCTTTACATAACAAAAATTCTACACTTGACCTTGGTGGGATCAATACTTAAATATGCATTTGATTGTGTGATCCGCGTCCTAAAGGCGCTATGTACATTCAATAGAATCCGTTTAAAATCAATTACTGCTCTTTACTGTTAAGAAGTTATATTGGGACCCGTTCGTCTCTTTGCCTTCTTACGAAAATAAGTTGCTTTTGCTAGCCTTGCCGTCAGTTGAAAAACGTAAATTTATTCCCAGTATTTCCTTCTTAATTAAGTTATCGATCCGCCGACATTACTTGGGGAGATAAACTTCAATGTCGCGAATCTTTCTTTCTCTAGGAACTTTATTTTCATAAGGACTAGCAGACAATGTAGATAGAATTACGCGCTTTTCAATCGTTTAAGTGCCCTTTGCAAAAATCGAAGTGATATAATAATCTAAATAAGACTATAGTTTAATCTCAATATCGGATTCATTAAAAACTATCAAATCAAGTCTTGGGACTACGCGCGGTTTGGCAATATCGTATTTAGATTCTAATATCGATATCTTTATGGGATTCGAGAAGTGGACTACATTTTTTCACTATTTTCGGTTGTCAAGTTTTTGCATGTTTGCAATGGCTTGTGGATTCACACCCAACACCGATTTACGCCGGTTATGGATGTGCCTCTATGCTAGGTGCGTACATGCTTTTCACTTTTTCTTTTTCTTTTCCCCCTGTGTTCATTTATACATCAATTTTGTCTTTTTTTTGTTCTCATTTTTTTTTTTACTTTTCTTTAAATACTTTTTAATCGTTATTAATAACGATGCATAAGATGCATAAGATGCATATCTGAGAGCTAAATTAAATACGACTGTTTTCTATGTTAGTTCAATTTCGTGTGTAAATAAAGTATTATATAAAATAATATAAAGAAAACCCTTTACAAGTAAAAGTGTCGCGTGATTGGTCCACTCATTGTTGTGTTTGCATAATTGTTCTTCAAAAGAAAGAATGAAAAAAGGAAAAACTTAGTCTTTGATCCATTTTCCGAGCAATATCTGGGATACAGGGGATGGACAAAATAATATGAACACTATGCAATATAGTACAATGTTATTGCGTTTTGGCAACACTGATTTCGTGAAAATAGTGCGACGAGCAAATATTGCACAGTTTACGTAGCAAGTTTTGTAGGTCATATTTCACTGTATTGCACGCTTTGTTCTGTGACAGTTAGAACAAGCGATCGGGTAAATGTGTGCTCTCTCACACTACGAAAGATGGCAAATAGTACTCGGTACTCGGTTAGTGAGAGTATCTATGAAGAAAAGCTAGACTGTTTAACGTTTCAAGCGCGATAGTATCCACCGTAAAAGCATAAAAAACTGATACGGCAAACAGACAGCAGAACGCAGAATAATACTCGGTCGAGACCTTCGCAAAGTTAATATTCATGGAAACACTGCTATTGTGAAATTCTTTTTAATGGAAGCCGAAGCTAATCTGCGAAAGAGGTGGTGCCACGATCATAAAGCCTAGACAGTTGATGATTGGAAAGATACCGTGTGGTCCGATCAATCATCATTCGCAATTTTTCCTATAAACGGCCGGGTGTATGTATGCAGAGTCCGGAGAGGAGCCTACGGTCCGAATTGCGTGCGTATCACAGTCAAGCCTGAAATAGCTTCCGTTAATGATTTGAGCAGCTGTGACATGGAATTCAGTTAAGCGTCTCATTCACATTCCCATTGTCACATCACTAGTCCAATTATTGTGAAGTAATGTCTAGTCATCCTCAATGATAAAGTTCTCAAGATGGTTGGCGTATTGCTGCCTAGCACAACCATATTCTAAGATCATAATGCGTCTATACATACAGACAAAAAGGTTCAGTCTTGGTGTGAGGACCATTAGAGTATTATCAGACATCTTTCCTGATCAGTCAGTTATTAGACCTTAGATAATTGAACGCTTATAGGAAGTTTTAAAGCAGAGAGTGAGCAGCAGATTTCCATCTCCAACATCATTGAAGCAATTGTCGCAAGTTTTGGTACAAAAATCGGACAATATTTCCTTCCAATCTAACCAGACAATCTCGAGATCTATTCCACGAAAAATTGCAGGTGTTTTATTTGCAAATGGTGGCCCAATAGCTTATCAATAAATAAGTATTGTATGTATTTAAGGTGTTCGTATTATTTTAACGATGCCTTGTATATCGTAATTAAAACGCATTTTTTTATTGTTGCGGTTTGCGTGAGTCACTAACCTTGTTTTATAAAAAAATTGATGTTGTAGCGTTATTGTGACTACTCCTTGGGAATGTCAAAGTTGATGCAATGTCAAAAAAACTATAACCAGGAAACATACATTTCTTCTGATTAATGACCGACCCCATTATATATCGCACAACATTTGTAATTAATTAACAAAAAAGCGAATAAAATACATGTATACGAGTACGCGTCTTCGTTAAAGTAGATAGGCAAAGAAGCAAGTCGAGATTTTAGGTGTCTGTTAGAAAGCGTGAAAAGATGTCCGAAAAATCGAATTTCATTGCGATATCACGAGCCTCTCGCTATCAAAAACGCACGTATGAACCACCCATCAGAAAGAAAGAGAGAGAGAGAGAGAGTAAAATATATTTCTGGTTCATCAGCATCAAATTTCTAATCGATCTGGCCATATCTATCTGTTTGTGTGTTTGTGTGCATGTGTGTTGTTACAAAAGTTAAGATTTCAAAGTTTAAATTTGGCAGAAAAGCTAGAAGTTCTTGTAATCAGGTTAGTATTGAAAGTGGGGGCTAGATCACCCAGAGGAAACATTCACAGTGAAGCATTCTTTACATGAAAATACAATACATTGTCCTTAATTAAAAACGATTGAACACGCCCACGTCTAAAATATCAAAATGTGGTTGCTTTAATTTTTCATGTTTTTTACTCATTACCCTCAAATTTATTAGAAAGGGCATCGTGTATTGTGCAGATTTTTCACCTAAAAAATGGAAACAGGCGGCCACGATCATCATGTATTACTAAGTATTAAAAATGGTGGTGCTTACGTAAGAATCCATCTCAGTCGAATATAACTTTCTTAGATGTTTTATTAAAATGCGTGTCCGATGGATAGCGCCTCTCCTTAGTAAGAACTATCGGGCCAATCTTGACGTATGAGCGACGTTACGCTTCTATCTACTAGATCTGAGTTAAATGCTTCCTATAAGTAGGCAATAATCTTCGTATGAAAAATAGCTTTGGGAACTTTCGCGAAGTCAAAAACCATTGCATACATTTAATAAACACTACGAAAGTCCGAAAGAGCCCGAAAAAAAGTAAAATGAGTGAAATTGTCGACTTTTTTGCGACATATATTTGGGTATGCATGGGTATGCGTTTTGAATGTGTGTGTATGATAGTAAGCTATTCAATAGATGTGTGCATTAATGGTTTATGGCTATAGTAGAAGTTCTTGTGAGTGTTTCTCCTTGCGCTTCCTTAGATTTATGCTTGCATTTGTGTTCGTGTTTGTAAAAAGGACGAAAATCAGGGAGATTGACGTAAGTCAATCGGTATTGCTGCCTATTTATATTGATTCGCATTCGTTGAAGATTTCCAAATTTTATGCCTACTTAATGATCCAGTCTACCTTTTACCGTAGAATGGTTGTATTGCATAGTCTGAAGATTTATGTCATACATAATTTCACCATTTAATCATTTGATCACCATCGTTATCCCAAAAAGGCAAGGAGGCAGTTGATTTTTAATATTTTGTTAATAAAAGTTTTTGGCCTTTGTTGTAGGCGTGTCCCTTAAAATGTTTACGTAAATTGCAAATTCTTTTGCAAATTTTCACTTTCGCTAACGGGCGACTCTTTACCGCATATACTACAAGCAAGATGGACAGACGAACAGGCGGACATATGTTGGGTGCATTCCAAACTTGAAGTTGGCCAAGAGTTTATATAATTCATAGAAGTTTTAAAGCTCCTTTCTGCGCGTTATTCAAAAAAACAATTAAATCTTGATACACTATAATATCGGGTAGGCCTGGTCAATTTTTTCCAATTTTAGACAAAAAAGTTACAGCATCGCCCAAAGAATTTGCGTTCAAATTTTTATCCATTTATGAATAACGAACAAAAATCAATTTTTTCACGCTTGAAAAACATGCAGATGTTTTCAGTTTACTTAGCACTTTGGGCATATATTTTTACCAGTTTGGTTCATTCTCAAGTCGAATCTGCTTGTTAGCGTTTCTAATGTTTTTGCAAAATTTGACGAGAGATTTGTTTGGAAGTTGGGTTGGAGACCGTATTCTTCGTCAAGTTAACACATCTGTCAAGTGCAATATTGAATAAAAAAAATTTTAAGTTCGTTGCACGTCATCGATCTGACCAAAGCTATGACATCTAGGGTCTTTTAAACTTCGTAAAATGTAATTTCTGCTTCTTTTCTTTTTGTTGTACAATAAAAGTTGTTTTTGTTACAACAAAATTTGCCGATATAACAATAAACTTTACTCTTTAATCTACAGGGTATGATAATAAACATTAAAGCAAACGATAATAAAATACATTGAAATTACAGGGCAGTGCCCATTGTCCCAACATGAACTCGACATCTACCTGTAACAGAGTAATTTACACAGAACTGATTTGTACATGTTGAGACAATGTGCAATAAATGTACACAAAACCCGTATTTCAATAGATCATAAACTTGGCAAATGACTGAAATTAAACAAATTCAAAAATCAATTATTTGGCCTATCTGAGTTAAAAGTATGGCGACATACAATATATAGTACATATTATACCAAAGATCGGTCTTACGTCCTTTTAAAAAGAAGAAAAAACTATATACTATACCATATAACTGTCGTGGCGCTGTGAGCATGTTCTTTAACCCATTTTCGATACCAACCTTCATGGAAGAACTTGCAATCCTTCTGCCAAATCGTAAACTGATAGCTTCATTTTTGGGGCAAGGAGAACGTTTACAACAGACATTACTCCGACGGACGGACGGACATGCTTAAATCGATGCAGAATTTGACGTTGATCAAGCATCCGATTATTGTTTGATTATCTGAATATCGAAAAAATTTTTTAAAAATTTCTCAGGCATTAGATCCAAAGGTCTCCATTAAATTGATGAGCATGTACTAGCAGGTTGTGCTCGTATCCTATATATCTAAGGTTTGAAAATTGAATTTTTTTGTAATCGCCGCAAACACGTCAAGTAGTATAATATACCGCCTTGGTTTGATGCTGGCTATAAAACTTTGAAACTAAGCTAAAATGTATAAATTTCAATATGCTACCAATAATCTTTTTACAAATGGCGCATAACAAATCGACTGAACCTATAAATATATATCTTTATTGTTTACATGGAATTATATTCATACTTTATTTGAAATGACCAACTATCATCCAAAGATTATTAGTGAGATCTACTTTTCATTCAAATTGAAATCGTTTTTCACTTTTTTAATAGGAAATAAGTGGTGATTTTCGATGTCCTTATATTTTTAAAATACCTCGTTTGTTCAGAAATTTTTAAGGGAAAACAAGTAGAAACAGTATAGTCGATAGAGGCGCATCGTTCAATACCCTACACAACCTTGTTTCATACAGTAACGCATTATATGAGAAGAGGTCCGATTCGAACCATTTTCAATAGCGTTCGTATTTACATCGAAACACGTCGACTAAAATAAATTTCATCAAAATATCGTAAAAATGTGCTATCTGAAGTGTAAACAAAAGGACATGAGACTGCGAGACGGACACGGACGTGGTCCTGAATTAATCGATACAATACAAGTTTTACGCACTTTAATGAAATATTTTTATATAAAATATTTTGATAAAAAATTTAATAATTGAATTTATTATTTATCATATTTAAAAAAAAAAAAAAATTAAAACGAAATTGAATTGTGGTAAGGCAATGTTTATTTTACCTTTCCAAGTTGATTGGTTATAGTTTATTTTTATATTCCGAAAATAACTTTCTGTACAGTTTTCGGGAGCGTGTGTCACTTATCATTTTCATTCATCTACAGTTTAGTGTAATTATTCAATTCCAGTAATTTGTCATCTTTTAATTTACGTCGAGTCAAACGCACCTGCGATTACGAAAATTTCAATCTTCAAGTGCCATAACGAAAGAAAATATGTATGTAGCCATTGAACTATGCAACGTCTATTTAAATGCATTTATAAATATTTCTAAGAATTTTATTGTATTACGAGCAGGTGAACGAGCAAGCATTCATGTTTCATGTTTAGTGATGAAGTGTACTTCGCTCAACGAAATAGCAAAGTTTCAAAATCAAATTTTAGTTGATGTTCAACAATAGATGTGTTTTCGCGCATATCGGCTGTTGCACCATTGAAATTTGAAAGACAAATTTTCATATACGCATTGCCTTGAAATCGCCAACAGTTGCAAGATGAGTTTAAGAAATCCCAACCGAGAAACCAAAGATTGTAACAGTGAAGATGAAGTGTCTCAAAGCGAAACCATTGATTCAGGTTGCGTGTCAGACTCGTCGGATTCCTCTTTGGATATTGTGAGTCAATTTGTGAACAAAGAGAGTAATGATGATGAGAGTGAAGAAGAAAATTTAAATCTTGATCGGAAATTCGCCACCAAAGTTATGAGTGATTCTGGTTTTTTCTCGGACGGCCCAAGTAAGGAAACGGAATTAAGTGGCAAAGAATCCGAAAGCGATGAAGGAAAATCTTTATATCATTTAAATGATCCCACGTTAAAAGCAGAACTCAATGAGAAACCGTCAACAAGTTGGAGCGAAGCTTATCAACAAAACGATGATGGTAATACGAAATTGCATCTGGCCTGCGTTTCGTTTGATATAAATATGATTAAAACGCTATTATTTATTGCTCCTCATCCTTGCCTTTATAATACACTTAACTATGATTGTCGCACACCGCTACATTTGGCCACTCTTGCGCAGCGACCAAAAATATTAAGGGCATTATTATTAGCAGGAGCTAGCCCTACTATATGTGATCGTCAAGGTAATACTGCTTTACATCTTGCCTGTAGATCGGGTGTCGAAGAAAGTGTTCTCGCCATAATTGCACCATTTAGTGAAGACGAGGTAGCGGAGTTTTCACGCGACAACATTAATCATAACGTTTCCACTTGCATTTCAAAAGTGTTAGAAATGCGTAATTATAACGGTGAGGGTTGCGTGCATCTCACCGCTAAATTGGGCTTTATAAACATTTTACGTCTCCTCACTTCGCACGGAGCTGACATTAACTCTCGAGAATACAAATCTGGTCGCACACCGTTACATATTGCTATCGAGAGCGGAAACGAATTATTAGCCAATTTTTTGTTAGATGAATGTGAAGAAATTGACTTAGAAGTAAGAACTTTTAGCGGCTTAACACCTTATCAACTGTCATCACAGTTCAGGAGAACAGCATTACAAAATAAGTTAGTAACACTCGGAGCCGAAATCTTGTCAGCATCAGACAGCGATGACGACAGTAATGAAACAGATTCCGATTCAGATTCAGAAACGGACGACGCAACGGATAACGTTACCGAATCTTCTCGTTTCCCCATTTTCACAAATGGCCGTATCGAAATGGCGGACGGTTCAATAGCTGGACCACTCTAAATCAATTATTTCGACGTACTACATTTCAAGGATACAAAGTACTTTTGCTACATTTTTTTTGCAAATTCAATTTTATAACTTGCAAACGAACTCATACTCATAATAATAAATGCATAAGATGTGCCTTCAAAATAAATTATACTTCGGTCATTATGAGCTACTATGCGATTACTTGTGATTCTTTTGAGATATTTTACAAATTTTCTATCAGAAAGATTAAAAAATACTAGCGACAGAAGCGTTTTATTTCATGCGATAAAATATGGCTTTAATGTACTTAGTCTGTTAAGTTGTATTCTCAAATACGCTCTAAATTACTAAAGAAACCAGCAAAAGGAACCGAAAACTTGAATTTGTTTTTATTTGAATTCTTTTTTTGTTCGCAAGTATTTTTTTTTTTTTTTTTTTTGTTTTTTTGGATGGCTAAGGGGAACGTAGAAATCTCCTTTAAGTTAAGCTGATCTCTGCTTCAGCTATATGTTAAAATAAAAGCAGAATTCGAAATGTCTACAAGATTTTATTACGGTAAACGTTACCTATCAAAAAAAACATTTTTTGCCCACTGCGCCTTATTCCTTAGTAAATAGAAGAGCGTTAAATGGATCCTCAACAGGATACTCTGATATGCTGGTACATCGGTGTTTTCCTAACGCAACGCAATTTAAAATAAAGCGTTTAAGTTCAGGTCATGCATTCTTGATTGAATTTCGTAGACTCCTTCTCAAAATAGTCACATATCGCTTATAAATGCTTTGAAAAAAATAAATTATCTTATACATGTTACCCACGTTGCAGTTACAATAAACTGTTCTCAAATAAATTCGATTTAGTGGATGTTGTTGCGTTTTTATTTTAATTAATATTTATACGTAAATATTTTATCACCGTTAGACAAAGCTATTGTACATATTGATGCATTTCCAGCATATTATTTCATCATATTGAACAGAAGTAAAGTACGGCTTTATGCCGCTCTTTTGCGGTAACCAAAGAAATCAATTTTTATTAGGAAAACTGTATGAACGAACTTGCCTCGATATAAAGGGATAAAATTTTACTTCAAACTTTATGCTATTTGACGTTTTGAATTTAGATGTAAATCAAAGTTTATCAAAGTCTTGCTAAAATATCGTTTATGAAGAAGATCTAAGCTGCATGTGCCAGAAAGAATATGCGATTTTTATATGGTTAGATGGGGGGAGACAAGTGATGCGATTCCAATGAAAAGGAAATAAATCAAATAAAGTTTATCTTAATGTTTACGAAATATTTTCTTCTCTCTTTTACATAATCAAGTCAGATATAGGGGGATATTAAAGTGTCTTCTTAAATTCATTCTCATCACTTTTGAGGAAAACAAAATTATTTTAATAAATTTCATGACTTTTTTTCTGCTGCAGTTTAATAACATGTGTGAATGAATCCTGCAGGGCTTTTGATGCTTAATTTTCTTTTCGTACTTGACTTCTCAATAACATGCGTACTCCCTTCCAAACAACCGAACGCTGGATTCATTTACTTTACATGACATTAACTTGTTGCAGTAATTTCCAACAAGAACTTAAAAACTCAAAAAAAAAAAAAAAAAAAAAAACAAAAAAAACAAAAATTGCAAAGCATTAAAAACGAAAAGGAAAGAATAACAAAAAAAAAAAAGTATCCTTTTAAAAATATATATATATTTATATATTGTGCGCGCATGCTTTATATATATATATATATAAAAAAGTCTGTTTTATTTTTAATGTATATGTCATTGTACATACACCGTAATATACACATCAAGCAAATAAATGAGATGGCAACTCCTTTTAAGCACGCAGGCGTGAAACATTATTTTTACATACATTCTTACACTCTGACACCGATTAGAACTTTCTTCTAATAGACTAAAATACTGCGTGTAGATCGTGTATGAACGCGAATGTAAGAGAGCCAAATAGAGACTGAGACTGAGACTAAGGCACTAAGAGATAGATATTCATTTACACAAACCCCGTAAACAATAAATGAATACCATGCACAATACAATCCGTCATGCAGGTGTGAATGATTCATTAATTTCGCGCCTTCAGTTTTTAACGTGCCGTAACAAACGCGCGCGCTCATCACAAGCAACAACATATTACATAAATAAAAAAGGAAAAGAAGAAACTTGCATACTTTTACGATTAGCTAAACTGCTTTACGGGCTGCATATTCATATATGGATCTTTGCCAGCGAACTACTCGAAAGCACATTCATATCTGAATACATAGGGTAACACATATGCAGGCATTGCATTAACATCAAGTGCATGCAGCAAAACATCCAGCAGTAAAGCAAAACGTTCCGTCTGCAGTCCGGTAAACCAGGCAGCCATTCATTTTCTTTGACCGTACACAGATAACGTCTTTATTGTGCAAAGTCATCATCACCTCGAGGCGTTAATTCCATCATAACAATATCGTTTTAACCCTATTTCTCTCTCTCTCTCTCTCTCTCTCTCTCTCTCTCTCGCTCTCAATGTGTTTTTCGATGGCTCTCTTTCTCTCTTTACACTTCGAACGTCTTTCCACCAGCATTTTATCAGAAATTTCTTTGGATACATTACAGCTACAGTAATAGGTTTCATTCGTTTAGCTTAACTCTCAAGATATTGTTGTAGCAACAGTTGTAGTGGCCGACGATTTTTATTCATTCAATTGTAATTGGAAACTAGTGATTTGATTTTTATTAAATTACTTGCTATACATTTGATGATATGAGTTTTTCACTTACTTTACTTTATTATACCCACCACCACCACCGTAAGATAGGGGTTTACTCATTTTGTTTTGTTTTGTTTTTTTTTTTTTTTTTCATAATATATGTAACAACTAATGTATGTAACACATGTATATATATATATATACATTCTTGATCAGCGTGAAATTCTGAATTGATTAAGCTATGTCTGTCCGTCTGGGTGTCTGTGTGGTGTTTGTTGTCGGTCGTCTGCTTTGTCGCGAACATAAAGGTATCAACTTCAAATTCGGTAAAGACATTGGAAGATTTTGCACGCAGGTTGGTGTTGAAAATGGGCCAAATTGGTCAGAGGAGACGCCTGCAATGGAGCGGCCTTGTTTTTCTTAACAAAAATTTGTGGGATTTTTCCTCGTTACTCCGGAATTGTGAAAGTTAGAAGGCTGATAATTTGCCGCATTTACTTTACGAAACACTGTGCTCGTCACGTGCAAAAATGGAAACAATCGGCCATAACAAGGCTCACACAAAGTTACACACACACAAAGTTGTCGAATTTTATTTATTTTTTTTGGGGTTTTTTGCTTATTTATCATAACGCAAACAAGACAGAATGCTTAAAACTATTTTGTACATTTCTCAAATGCGTGTTATTATGTGTATTATCTGCGTAAAAATGGATTAATTCTAAAATGACCGTGGTAGACGTCGCGACCTGGTGGAGTAATTTTTTCTTTTTAATAATACTAGCGACTTGGGTGTCAAATAAAAGAACTTCGAAAGTAGAATGCGAAAAGCATAGTGGTGGGTATGCGAGATTCGACTCCCACCGAATACAATTTTCTTACTTGTTGTTTAGGCACTTATTTGAATTTAATTCTTAAACGCCAACTATACATGCCGTTAGAAACGTGTCTACAAGGAAATCGTGTAAAATTTGATCTTAAAATCTATACAATTAGTGTGAATTATTTTTTCAAACAGACGGCCACTATGATTTTTGGTAAAATGAAGAAAGATTCCGGTCGAAGACTTAACAAATTTGGGATAAATGTTTTTCTGGACACCTCTGTTTAAACGATGCACAGTGCTTTTGTAGCTAAACTTAATTTAGTAGGCGAACAAAACATTCAAATATTTGTGGGGAGTTAGTTAGGACCATAAGATCACACTCTTTTCTGTCAATACTTTTGCTTCTTAATTCCATTGTTTCATCTCATGTAATGCTAAGAAATGCGCTTTACATACCTCATGCAGAATATGCAAAGGAATGTTTTTATGTTTTCATAGCGGAAGAGTGTTGTTCATCGCTGTTCACTATTTGGTCTAATTTTCCTGGTAATAAGTGGGCTTCGATATATCCCCTTTTGGATCGCCTTTTTTGTTTTGTTTTTTGGTATCGTTATTTGCATGAGAAGGCTACTTACTCAGAGGGAGTAAGGGTCGTGGGTGCACATTAAACAGACCAAAGCCTCACAGTGAATGCTGCGGTTGTAATAGACACAACCTCTTATAATTTGTTTCCATTCCTTTGCACAGGCTTTCCAACATCGCCGCGAATTGCCATCGTGATAATATTTTTTTTTTATGACCAATCGCTCAGGAGATATACCCTATGAGCGCGACAGGGCGATGGTCAGAAAGAAGTGGGGAAAAAAAGATAGTGAGTGGCCACAGCCCTTGTATACTGTATAAATTTTTCTTTCGTTTTTGAGGCGACCTAACAATGCATTTGTTTTTGAAAAGTAAGTAACCTACGACGCCTGTAATTAATAAAATAGTATGTGACCATTGACCTCCGGTTTCGCGTTCGCATGTAACTCCCAGAAGATCTGAAGATATCATAAAATGACTCCGAATCGAACTAAACTTGTCAGCCCATATGTTCGCTTAATATTCAAGTTAGAGAAATCGTTCGCGGATTGATAGAAGTTTATTCATCCTAAACCCTAAGCCTGTATATAAGCGATATCATTGTACCTCGTAGGATTCTAACCAGAGCAATGTAACAATAACCAGCTTTTAAATAATTAAATAACATGGAACGTTCAAGTCTTAAGTGAACTTCGTATCTCAAGTGCGTCTTTAATACTTTAGCTTTTTTTAATCGCCAGCGTCGACGCATAATACAATTCTTCGTTTCTTAGAACTTACACAATTTGTGATACAAGGGTATATTGAGTTTGTGCGGATGTATGCAAGTCCAAAAGGACTTGAGGTAGACCCACCTCGTTATATGAGTAATGAATATGTACGATTGCACAGGCCAGTGCCGTCTATATTTCAGAGAGTAGCGTCAGAAACTCTACAATATATATATATAAATATGTATATATAAATATATCCTTGATCAACATTAAATTGTTGCAAATATTGATGTGACTCCAAAAATGAATAAACGCCTACAGTACCACGTCAATTGAGAACTACTCTGTTTTTGCAAAAGCAACAATAGATTGGTTTTTTGTTCGTTACTCGTACAGTACTGCACATAACTGTACAAAAATTTGAACTTAGGCCTGCGCATTTGTGTAGTAAGTGTGATAAACATGCTCCCAGAAGATATCGCGTACAAATTTGCATAATAATTTGAAAATGACCCAGACCGATCAAAGAACAACGATCCCTACAACGCTCACACTCTTGTCCAGCAAAAACTGCAAACATCTTTCCTTTCCGTGCTTTTTGCTTGTAACTCATAAAGTACAACACTTACTAAACACCATCTAAATTTCCATTTTTATTCTGAAAATTGGAAAGATCAGCTACGCCCCCGTAATAGAAAATAAAAAAATTTAGATCTCTTCCTTTTTTCTAGTCTTTCATAGGATAACGGTAATGGGAATAAAAGGTTCGTTCGACCGAATGCTATTTTCTTACTATTGGAGGTCTGCACACAATTTGAGGATTCGTAATTTTCGAATCAAATTATTCAATCTACCCGGACATGAATCCGAGTACAATTTTGCTAAGTATGATTCCACTTCTTCTCCTCTTTATTTATTTATTTATATGTTTACGATATTTAGAATTTTGTTTTGTTTTTGCTGTGTCCTGGACAGTGGCAGCTTGCAAATCGTCATTAATGTTAATATCACAAAGAATATGTTTGCTTCGTCTAATTTTCAATATATATGCTACAAATAGTTGCGGCACGGAATCGGAACGGAATCCTCCAGGTGATCGTTAATGCCATTTTCAATACTCGTATTGTCGAACGTATTTGCAGTACTTAGGGAGCTTCTTTGGCTTGTGCTTTCGAAACTTAACGCATAATTGCATTCAGAATCGAACTCATTATCCTGGTTACTTTCACTATCACCCACTACATCGATATGCAATCGATCATCGTCAACTTCATTATCGGAGTCTGTTAGACGACCTGATTTTCCATGTTTTGTTAAATAATCAACTCTTAAGTCTTCCGTATTTACTTCGATATCCTTCAAGCGGAGCTTACGTGCTTGACGTTCCACGGCTTCGTTGATCCTTGTACGTTTTTCAGCCCTGCAAGAATAGTGAGGAGATGTTTCAATTTTTTATCATTTCTCTTATTTACATTACGTATACACTTACTCTTTTTTTGTCTTCAATTCATTCAAAGGAATCGGTTCACCAGAACAACTTTGCGGATGTGAAGTATGGGCGGGTCGCCCAGGACCTTTTTTTGTGTTTTCGTTCTTACGCCATTTCGCGCGACGATTCTGGAACCAAACCTGCATGTATGTATGATAAAAAGGCAAAAAAAAAAACAAAAATAAATAAATAAAATAAAAATATAAAAGAAATCTTTATACAAATTTTTTTTTTCTTCAGGAATTTTACCGTTAGTTCTGCAACGATAACACTAAATGTTGCAGAATATGTGAAAAATGGCAGTAATTGTTTTAAATATGAACACGTGTGAAAGAGTTTTAACGTCAGCTAAGCATGTAATTTTCATTTTCATTTCACCGTTTTTTTTTTTTTTTTTTTTTTTTTTTTTGCTTCTTTACGCGATAGTATCTTTAAAACACGCTTGTTAGCAACTTGTGCAGCAGACAGTGTACAAAACCGTTCGAGCACCGGGCATAACTAACACAGTAAACATGTAGTTAAAGTGAAATATGCGCTGTTTGAACACGAGAAAGGAAAAAGAAAAGTTTTTATAATCTTTATTGAATCTTTGCTTAGTGGAAGATTGATTTTCACTTTCCTATGAACGTAAGTTTTTTCAGTTATTAAAAGTTTAAAGAGAATCTTTATATCCATTAATTTTATTAAATATTTTTATTGTGTAAAACAATAATAAAATGAGAAAAGTTACGGGCATTGTGTTCTAACGTTGTACGTTTAAGGCTTCAGATTAAAAAATGCAAAAACGTATCACATGAAAATTAAAAACAAAAGACCACCAGGCCACGCTTCAGGGACTCGTTATAATCTAAATTGCCCGAAATATCAGAACTAAGCAATGTAAAATGATGTCAAAAATCAAAAAAAAACATATAAGAAGAACAGTTCATCTTCGCCTGTGCGCCTGTCTTACTCATCGTCTCAAACAGATGCACTCAGTGGCCGGCAGTTTTCGCTCTTTATTTATATGACTTGAAAATTTTTAATACTAATCGGCTCGTTCATGAACGCGGATAGATGGGCACAATTTGATCAATATGAAGTTATCCAATTATTTTAGGGTTTAAGGGTTGCGTCTTTGCTAAGTTACGATTTGCCGCGACATAAAATAAGAAAACAAATTAAGCATTAAAATTAAAAAAAAAAAAAAAAAAACATAAAGCTGCTTGCTGATATAAAGCAGACTAAAAGCCGTTAATTACGATAACAAACCCAAAGAGAAACGCAAACGATTGCTACTAACTCTCTCTCAGTACAAAACACTCAAAGAATGAAATGCCCAACCCAAGTTGCAGGAATTTTGATGGACATTGCGTAATTCCAGTTTTTTTGATATGTCATGGAAAATACTTTCTTGGCAACCTCTCAGAGAAACCTAATTTCATTACTATGTCCTCAATTTATCGCCGCAAAAATCGCCCCAAATATCCCCTCTCCATATACATCATTATATTACATACTATATTAATTATAAAAAAAATTTAACGAGTTACAAATTTATTATTTCGCCTTTTTCCGAGTTTCTTTGCGCACATTTTACGAACGAAACTCTCCTATTTATCGACCTATCTTATGTTATGTGTAATAATTTTGTTTCTATCCGCTTGTATTGAGCTTGTACTTTCTTTCCATTCCCTTTCACCTAAACCGATTTGTGTAAGCAACGCGTTGTTCACATGTAGTCTCCGCTATTCTCCGCTGATTCCGCTTTTTATTTATGCCCGTATTTTATATTTTTCGTTTAGTTTTTCTCATCATTTTGTAACCTTTTAACATATCGTTCAATTATCAAATGCTTTAGCAGACGGCCGATCAAAAGTAAAGATAGGCCGTCGTTTAGCAAAGACAAAAATGCGGTCTACGCACAGAGAGCTAACTTCACGGCAGTACAATTTGAAGAAACTTGATAAATGTATCGTTGTTCCTCCTCTATTCCAATGTTTACCGCCCCTTTTTTGTCTTAACTTTCGCATAAAAGGAGTATATTATTAATATGCGCGCACATTACCGCTAACTTGAAAACGATCTTATAGCTTTCGATGTGAATTCTAGTTGTACCTACAGTTGCCAGTAACAGCCATAGTTTTACAATAGATCAAGTGGACCAAACCTTTAATATTCTACATGTGTATTTTCATGTTTGCTAGATTCTCCTTGTTAATTATTGATATGTCATCAATTTCACTGTTAAGTGAAATTAAACGACGACTGCAGATAAAAAGTTGTTTAGATATCTCCGCTAAATGGAAATGTATTAGCAAGTTAAGAAGGTACTGTCAAAATGTGTGAATGAAAACGCAAAAAAAGCAGCACCAACTGATATAAACGAGTATACCATTAGCGTGGATCTTAAGACAAAAAAAAAAAAAAAAAAAAAGAAACAAAATTATTGCGGACGAATGTACCAAAGTAGGCGAAAAAGTTGTTGCAAGTTACATTGGCAACGTCTGATTGCATCACGCAATTCATAAAAGAAGAATTTAGAAAACTTTTAGGCTTCATCAGCATTCGATTTGATTTGGCCTCTATAGAACTTATAATGGCATTGTGTTGCGCTAAAGAGCGTCTTGCGAACATCATGTGGTATACGTGATACTTCGATAAGAAATCTCCAAAGCTCTTATATAGGCAAGGAATTAGGAATTTACCGAAAGTTCGCAGAAACACCAAAATGACCTCATTGTGTTGTCTTAAGGTTATTTTGGCAGAAAACAATACATATATGCTCGCGTTTGCATTAACACATTATTAAGACCGATTTTTAGTTTTTTTATCCTACACCGATTGTGCATACGTATGTAAAACGCGGAAGAGCTTGAAATAGATGCACCTCTTTATTATATTCATCTATTCAGAATCATTATCTGTTTGTCCGTCCGCCCGTCTGTCCGTTTGATGACTGACCATGTAAATTTGTGTTCAGCGTCCAATTCGCAATTGTTGAGATATTTTGATGAAATTTGATGCAGCGACGTGCTTTGACGCGACGACGAACGCTATTGAAAATGATTTGGATTGATTCACTTTTTCGACCACTCCCCATATAACGTCCAATTATGGAAAAAAATTTCAATTGTCAAAATTTCTTTGTAATAGTATTTAGATATTGCAAATTGGTATGAAAAATTTGGTTCAGCTGAGGCCTTTTTCATAATTATCGTTCCTACGAAAACTGAACCTATTCATAAAAACAATTGAAAACATTGTAGTCGAGCTAGGCCAACTATTACACCGCATTGTCTAACACAATTCTTATTTTTGTCATAGAACGCAAGAATTATACCCGGTTTTAATAGGAACCTGCTGTTATGGGACTCTATATAAAAAATTAGAATGTTCAAATATTATTACTTAGTCAATTTTTTTCGCGAAATTTTGAGGATTGCAATTTTTTCCATATAACCACCAGTTTTGAAAATATGGCGTTATGTGGGGGGGAGTGGTCAAAAAAGTGAATCGGTGCATATCATTTTCAATAGCGTTGCCGTCGGGGCAAAAGACACCAGCGCACGAAATTTCATCAAAATATCTCAACAATTGTCGATCTGCAGTTTGAACACAAATTTACATGGACAGATATCAGACGAACAGACAGGCTTAGATCAACTCAGAAAACGATTCTGGATCAATCGGTATAACAATAGATGGGCCTATTTTAAGCGCTTCTGCGTGTTACATATATCCGCACAAACTTCATAAACATTGTACCACAAGCGGTATAGGGTATAACAAGGTATACGTTTTTAATCTTTCATGGGTTCATAGTAGTAAATTTCCATATAAATCGATTATGTTGAATTTGCATCCCGTAGGTGTGTTTTTTAGATGCCGGCGCATATAAGGATTCCTCAAATATGCGAGCTTTTATGTAAAGTATGCCTTTGGATGAAAATAATGTGTAACTGCTTGTTGTTGTTATTACTAAAACGAGCGAATAACTGGATAAGGCGGAGTGATCTAAAGTATCTAATAGACGGCCTTTCCCGCCTATAAAGTTCTTACCTTTTCTTTTCCTTTTAATGTAAATTCATTGGCACTACTATGGAAGGCGATTTAATGTTTATTCCATTACAATATGTAAAACATACATAACGGGCATTGGTTTACGCCAACTCGGGTCGCCCAACTAATTCTCATTCGTAAAGATTGCATCCAGAGATGACAAATTCAGCTATGACGGCTTGCACTAAAATAATTTCATTGCTCATGGCACACTGAACCTCTCTAAGGCTATATATCTTCAATTGTAAATTTTTTTATTTAAAGTTTTGTGCGCTATATCATTGATTTAGCACATCGATGGAGAGAAAGATATTACTTTAATCAATTCATCTTTACACGCTGAATAAAGATATTTCATAAGGTCAATGAAGAGGAGAACTCTTTATAAAAGCGTTCTCTTTTTCCCTTGCTTTCTTTGCCTCTTTTTTCTCTTTCCCATTCTATCTTATCCTACTCCTTCTTTAGCCGGTTTTATTCCACTGCATAATAATTAAGCGGCGATAATATGGTGACAACTTTTTCAAATTTTTCTCGGTCAACCCTTCCCCTTTCCTCAAGTCCGCGGGAAAATGTGAACAAATTGAGACGCATAAGAAGCGTATATTACAATTTGCTCAAGAAGTAATTTTCGTAGGAAACAATTATTAAAACTTGTGAACTTTTTTATTGATTTCATAAAGCATTTATGCACTGTACGAATAGCGTTTTGGGTAAATGGCATAACCTTGAATTTCCTCCTTAATTGGCGTAGTTGGACGTGAGCCTGTTGGCCTAAACGGTAGAATTTCAAAAACCTCAAAAACCCTCAAGCAAAAAGTCAATGACAATAATTCGCACAACATTGACGGTCAACGCTGATCATGAAAGGGGGAAATTACTCGACTCTCGAAATGCATCGTGTAGTAAATTGAAATGTTCCTTCGGTTGTATGGCACGTGACGTCGTCTTGTCCTAGTTGAAATATCGGTATTCGCTTGTCTTCTTTCTTGTTCCATTGTCTTTGCTTGTGGAGCTTCATCTTTATAAATAGTAAGATGTTCTCTTTTGTTTTCCTTTCGGCAGCATTCGACTACGCTTTGATGTTAATATGAATTACATAAATCAATCAGAGTAATTCTCTATTAAGTATGTTTTATCTAACGTTTAAATTTTTCTCTCTATGTATATATATATAAAGATTTTATTTAGACCCCTAATTTATATATTTTTGTTCCTAGGTGAAATATAGTGCACAAGAGATATTAATAACATTTTGCACTCAATTCAAGTGAAATATTGGTAGTTATTATAAAAATATGTTATTAATTAATTAATGACATCATGACCATAGGCATAACTAATTCGATATTATGTTCTGATATAAATGTGCATGCGAGTATATATATATATATATATGTATATATATACATGTATATGTTTGTGTGTGTTTACGCGTGCAAAATTTTTAATAAAATTTATAAATATATTAAATAAAATAATAATTAAATAATAACCGTTTATTTATCATGTTGAGTGATTATTTTAAATCGGGGCAATTTTTTATTAAATATACTTTGTTATTGGGGGATGGGAAGAGAAAGTGGGAGTCGGAGGGGAGAATAACAATAATAACACAGTCCCCGTTGCAAGCCTTCAATTATAAAAAACAAATACTTATGTAAATACATTAAATATTTTATTAAAAGCCTCATATATATACGAAAACAGGGAACCGTCCAATAAAAGTGTCAAAAAAATAAATGAAGACACACAAAATTACATTAAATTTTCATTTAAGTGCTTGTAGAATTTATCAGTATTTCGAGAGCGAACTTTGTGCAATGAGCTATAGTTCGCCCTGCGGAATAACGCTAATGCAAGTTTCAAGCACACACTCCGCTCAGTAGAACGTAGATTACGTTACATTGAATCCAGTTTTCAAAATCTTCAGTTGTATTCTCTAGGAGAATTCACTTTCTCCTCCTCCTATATTATTGCATCCTTAGTTCATTTTAAAGGAATTTTTTTCTTTTATTTTTTTTTGTTGCAATTTGATTGCTCGATATCTTATCCGTCGCTGGGTACGATTAGTTCTCGCCATTCTGAACTAATCATCGTTTTAGTGAGTGCATCGTAGATCGCCCCTGGCATGTCAGTGCAATGCCCGAAACTTATATATCTCGATGAAGGGTTGTTCTGGGGTTGGCTAACCGGGATGGTATGGCTAATCCAAAGTCAAGAGTGGTCTGTTTTCAGCTGCGCAAAGTATGCCTAAGGCTTTATAGTCTAAATTGGGAGCCACGGGGGTCAGGGGCCCGCTCACAATAGCCACGTATGCCTGCGGGTATATGATGGGATTGAAATTTTAAAAAGTCGTAACTAAAACTAAAATAAGAATTTTCTCGTAATGATATAAGAGGGATTCGACGGAAGGCATACTCTTTGGCCTATTTTACTAAATTCTACTCTAGATAAAATTGAGAATTTTCTGCATGAATTAACAATGATATCAAAGGGATTTGACGGCACGCTTTTGTACCCTTTTTGCCTACTTTATACTAATTGATCGCTTGTGGAAACCTTATGGTGGAAGCAAGCGCATTTTTCTTTCCCTTTTTGGAACGCATAAAGTTGATAAATTTGTGAGCCCTGAATGCTTGGGTGCGGCCCTTCGGGGAGTACTCGTGGTGGTTGTGGTTTTCACCCGTTCCATGCCAAACTTTAACAAATCGAGCTGCGGATAGGCCTCAACCAGAGTGGCCAGAGTGGGTTTATTGAACCATACGCAATAAACAAACTAGACTCTGGTGCTGTTTAGGCCCCTAGTTTATAGGGATTGTCTAACTCGCCAGGGGGCGTGGATTACGCTTAAATAATCCGAGTGGCTTGGGCCATCGTGGGGTTAAGCCATCAGGACAGGAACCCACGTGCAACCCATGTCACAATCGTACTTTAGCAGATGTTATTTATGTTTGAGGAGTTGATTTAGGTTTTCTTTTCCTCTTGCTTACTCAACGTAAGCGGCCTCTTAGTAACCGGGTATGCAAGAACAACGACTCGCAAAGCCAGTGTTCGTTACAACAAAAGATAAATAGATGGGGTGTCGATATGGTTACATCCCGTTAATAATAAGTAAGAAAGTTATATTAGCGGGGCGCCGAATCTCGCATACCCACTACTATGTAGCTACGACCAATTTTAAAATCTTTCGAGGTGATGTAAGAAGGAAGAATCATCACCATCCATAATACCCGCTACATTTTCATCTTACACGAATTTCGACAACTTGTGATCATAGATATTGAAAACATGTTGTGGCAGCAGGATGACGCTAGGCGCCACGCACTGATGCTACGCGTGATTTGCTGAGAGAGAAGTAGAAAAGTACCATATCTCATGGCAGACATCTTAAATATTTTACAAATGTATCTATTCGACTTGTCATTCCGTTTGCAATTGCCACAAATACGAATCCGACAGACCACCAATTATAGATATAAAATTTATATTTGAGTAGATGGCCATTAACTTAAGTATGAAAGCAAGCACTTGTGGTCACATTCAAGCTGTAGAGGAAAAAAATATTTTACCTTAAAATTCATGCTAGACGGTAATGTCTAGCTGAGCACAACCAAACAAAACAAGGAATACAACAATCCTACAATCGCTTGCAAATTGTTAATTACGATGCTGCAAGATCAGTTGCTAATGTTTCTTATCAACTAAATGACGCATCTACGCTTAACAAAATATTCTGCAATAGTACTTAAGTTGGTTAGGAGCGGTGATGGGTATTCAAAAGTTACATAACTTTCTCAGCAGTTTTAATGTTTTAATTAGTGTACGGATATCAACCATCGGCCCATAGTTTAGGATATGTTTGCCAAGTTGCAGTAGTAAATGTTTTAACACTAGACGATACATAAACGGATGTGATTTACACGACTTTGAATCTTACACTATTCATATAATATGTAAACTTAATAAGATTCTTGATCTATATGCCTGCGCATGCTGTCATCTGCCGGCAGTCTTGGTTGGAATAGATTAAAGATAAAAATCGGAGAAATTTTTAGGCAGTGGTTGACGACAAAAGTTACATCTATAGTTGGCATATAGATCGTAACGCTAAAAGGAGATAGCAATCTTTCGAATTATTATATTTTGGAATTTGCTTGGAACAGATTTGTACCAAATTTTTCCAATTCATTTACATACAATATTTCTATCGGGAAGCACAATGCACTTAAATTTGCTGGACAACGCTGTAAATGACTGGCCCTCAGCCTTGACTAAGTTCGAAGTGTGATTCGAACTAATTACAAAATTCCGCGACTTTACTTAAATCTACTTAATGTTAGCATTGTTTTCAAAGACATTTTCGTACATTCCCACAGCAGGAAAAAGCAGTGCTTCATGCCGACGAACATCCACAACGTCCTGATTGAAAGAAAAAGTATGTAATAGTGACAAGTTATACATTGGTACTGCACTTAGGACCGAGAAAAAGCCGCACCCGCAACCCTGCTATATAAAAATAAATGCGAGATGTTTCCCCTGGCCTGTACCTTTCTTTAGTGACTTGCACTCCACTTCATACCTGAAGTAGAATTAGAAATAAGGAATATTGCTGAGGTGAAAGAAGAAGGACATTTGATGGGATTAAAAATATGTTAAGTCAATGATTTTCCTCATGAAAATGTTCGAAACTATTATGTTATCTAAAGTAGAAAAGAATCGAAAAATTTTGAAAATAAATCTTGGTTTTAGTTTTACTTAAAATGTGTCAGCGATGGGTGGGTTGTACAAAATTTGCATTATAAAGAATCGAGGTCTTTCGCTTTTTCTTTATCTCTCGCTGGCCATCGATTTTAATGAATTTAGTGCAAATCGTGTATTTACGCGCAGTAACCAATAGACTTGGCTTGTAAATCTAATTTCCACATTTTCCAATGGTTACCGGTAAAAATATATATATATATATATATATATATATATAATAATAATAATTTACATACGCGTATATTTGCTCAGGCATACAAGCATAACTAAATAGACGTTTAATAGGCTGAAACAGAAAAAGCAAATGGCGCTCATTTAAATGCATATGAACGATATACAAACGTATTTGCGTTGCATGGATGTAAGCATTGCATTTCAACTTGTTGTTACGGTGGTTCCGCAATGAATTCATTGCAAGCACTTACATGTCGCGCACAAACACATGCCAAACGTATAAGCACCGTAAAGTCTTTACAATTCAAAAAACTGAAATTGCTTGCATGTTGAATATAAGCAATAAGCAAAAATTCATATAATGACTAAATTCAATATAAACATATTTTTTTTCTTCATTTAATTTTTTATTTTTTTTTATTTTTTTTTTTTTTGCTGATGTGCAGCAAATTGTTTTTCATTGTTTGTCCTATACGGAGAAAGGCGAGCGCAGTATACATGCAATATTTAATATATGGTGATATAAAAAGGTAAAATTAAAAAAAAAAAAAAAAAAGCAAAACAAAATTGTTTTATTTATACTTATTTATCTACGTAGTCTCACAGACAGTATATGGCAATCGTTTAGTTTCGAGCTCATCTTAAAGGCATATTGTGTCGAAGAAGTGAAACCCTTTCGACATTTGGGAGAAATAAGAATTGAAGAGAAGCGAAGCGAAGAAAGGGTTTAGGTGGCAGAGTATGATAGAATTATTATTGTTATTAATATATATTGTGTCATGTTAAGAAACAATTTCAGCTTAAATGTCATTTAACGTTAATCACAAATGACATGAAATCGACCAACAAATGTCAGCAAGCAGCGTACGGACATACCGACAGACATCATATGATTGTTTATAGTTTTATACTCGTATAGAGAATATATAATAATTGCAATGATTATTGTCATTTATAAAATATTCCTAAACACAGAAACACATAATAATTTGTAATTTTATTACAATCAATTCGAATGTCATTCATTACATGTCGACTGGAAAGTCTCTTTATCAATTTTAATTTTAACTTAAACATTATTTTATTACCATTTTTGATTAGTTGGGTTCACATAAAATCACTGCATCATGCTAATTTATTACATCGTTGCGTCGATTGTTAAGGAAAATATTTTCTTTATTATATTATATTATATATATAGAAAAGTATTGCAATTGTTTTGATAGATTGACTCACAAAGTCACAATGAGATATTGTTTTGTGATCTATAAAAAAAAATTGAAACTTTACATGATAAAAAGATATAATTTTCAATATTTCATGGGTAAAATTGATTGTTAATAATAAATTGGCATAGAAATTAGCTTTACCGAGCGTGGACCACGTAGGCCCACTTTTTTGCGGACACCGCCACATGAAAAGCATTCTTAAGAAATGTAAACCTTTATAGACGAGAAGGTCTGCTTTGTGCTTGGAAAGTTTTTGACATAAACATTAAGTGGATTAAGATATTGGAACAGCATGGATTTCTCACGAACCGTCATCCCTTCATAAAAAAAAATTTACGTAATAAAAATTTAGCACAAAAATTAACGATAGAAAAGTTTGGATTACATAGGTCTATTTTGTAGAAAAGCAGGCCTTTATAGGGCGAGAAAATCTAATTTCCAGTTTCTTGCGTCGGGAACTCAAAACTGTAAGTAATTTTTTAGGAAATAAATTAAATTTGGTAAATTTCGGCCACGCCATATCATGTTTAGTATGTTCATCCATTATGTGGGCTTTCGCGAGAAGTATGCCATTCTATGAGAGCAGGATGTGATTTTTGGTCTATTGTTGCCAAGAGGAGCGAATAACTCTGCTAGGCTATGTGAAATAGGATATCTGTCGGCTTATCCCACTATAATGTTCTCACATATTTTCCTTTAGAATCTCGAGATACTGAAGCTTCTTGCGGTGTGGCAAGAAATTGCCTTCATAGTAAGAAATCTGAAGAAGGAGATGAAGTTTTCACACCGAACAAAAGTGATAAGAACCTTCTCTTTTTGTTGAACATTTCATCTTTGTTTCCGCGCAGACCTCAATCTCTAAATAACCGGATACAACTTGTAAAAATCTCTCGGGAAATTTGTACATATTTTGAGAAAACTGCAAACATATTGAAACATATTGATTCATCTTGGGGCAAATCTCTGAGAGCCACCACGAAATTTTAAGCTTGTTCCTTTAATTATGGATGTAAACGCAAAGTTTTCGTAAGATTACAAGATTACGAGGCAACAAACTTATTATTAATATTTTTTCTTTATTCATTTATTAAGTAACAATGAAGTACCTAGTTATATAGATACACATCATGTGCAAAAAGAAACTATAACGTAAATGTATGCAGTATATAGGTCACCTGTTAATGTAGTCATCTTGCTTCACAAACACCGTAATTCCTACTGGCAACAAAATGCACCGTATGAGTTTACCACTCTGGTCACTTTTCTTCTAAACGTATTCAAACAGTCCTCGAAGGGTTATAGACTCCGCGGTAACGCGGCTCAAATATTTATTAATACGAACAGTTCAGCTGATAAGTTAAGACAAAGGCGGTATTTATATGAAAACGTTTCTCTTCGATGTAGAGAACTGCAGGCGTTCAATTGAAACGCTTCGGGATCGAGTCTGAATGACTTTGTTGAGGTAAGTAAGCAACTTAATTTTAGTTAACCGAAGACGGGGAATTTTAAGAAAGCATCAACGAAGAAAAAGATTTGATGCTATAAACAAAACGTGCTCTACGGTTAACAATACTTTGAGGCATACATAAGTTATATTTTGAGCACCCAGAAAAGGCTTTAATCCGATAGTTAACATGTGTCATCAGGAGGGAATGCTCGCCATTTAGATCGTACAGGTTTCGAATACATTTTAAAATATAATAAATAATTAAGAAGTGGTTGAGTAAAATTGAAACAAAAATTAAATACAAATGTGGTTGTCATGCCACATCGTTTAATACAGTTACTTATAAATCGACTTCTTAGAATAAGGCCTTATATCGTGAGTGGTCGACAAAATGATTCTATCCGTTCGAAACATTTTCAATAGCGTTTGTCCTTGGGTCAGAACATATCGATGTACGAAATTTCGACATGCAATGAAAACAGAAATACATGGAAAGACATTGGACAGACAGATGGACAGAGAAGTTTGGAATGTGACTCTGAGACGGTCGTTGTTATAACAAAAGGAGGGCCTATCTCAGGTCCTTCTGGCTGTTATGTATATCAAGTTTCTAGCATATAATCCTTCTTGAGCTTCTTTCATAACTTTGTAGAATTATTTATTATTTTTAATCATTTTTATATAAATCGGCGTTAAACCGAATGCATAAAAAGTTTTTGAAAGATTGAGAAAATTTACCAAAGAGCAGAAAAATTGGCCGGCAGTTGGTCCATTGTCCTGATTAAAAATGTAAATAGATAAATAAATTATGGCATCTCTAGCCGAAAGGAGCGCCAAAACACAATACAACACTTTGCATTCGCATTCCAATATAAAAATATGGTCACTTTAAAAACATATGGAATAAGCGAAAATTATTTTCAAAAGAATGAAATGAAAAATGCCTCATTCTAAGTTTATATGAAGATGATTATCGTCTAAGCGTAATGGAGTAGAACAAACGATATCGAAAGCTCAAATTGCATGAAAAGCGGATATTTGATCAAGTTGGAACGCTGCTCAGTAAGTGTATTAAGTTACTCCCAAATATCTAACTTAGATCCTTTTACGATCATCTGATGGAATTGAATGAAGCAGAATACAAGAGTACATATATGTATATACGAGACTTCAGGGGAATAATATTAGAATAAGTGGCTTTTTCAAATTTGATGTTTTGCGTTTTTCTTTCGATGCGAACTTGCCGCCATCTGATTATCATCTACTTTGAAATTAGAAAAAATTCTTGCGCAAAGCTATCACTAGTGATGAGATGACTTGAATTTATATGAATTTCAGTTTTTCGCTGATAAGGACTAGGAGTTTGATGAGTGCGGTCTCGTCAATGTTAATCGCTGAAGATCATAAAATCATTGGATTAAGTGAAAGTAATAAGTGAGAAATTAAAATCATTTCCTTATATAGAAACGGAACGAAATTTATTTTTGAATTTTGTTCGTTTGCTAATCTCTGTCTTTAACTTACCGATACACGGCTTTCCTTTAAATCCAAACTAAAGGCAAGTTGTTCTCGCATAAATGCATCAGGATAGTGACTCACTAAAAACGCTTCCTCTAATTCTTCTAATTGCCACGCATTGAAGTTAATGCGGCATCGACGTCTTCTCGAACTATTATTACTCTCGTTATCATCACATGTTGAAGCTAAAAAAAAAAAAAGAAAAGAAAACATGATTAAAGACTATTAACAGAATAATAGAATAAAGGGCACAGAGAAAGAAAAATTCGACACACAATATCGTTTCCTTACTACTACCTTCCTACCCCCACAATGATATAAATAATAAGCACTAATAGGCAAATAGACCTACAGGCTGCAAGTTTGCTGGAATTACTTTGGTATCAAGCTATTGCCAGTGCAAATTGTGTCATCATAGTTTATTAAAAATTGAACTTATTTGTATTCCCAAGGCTTACTTCTCGTACGAATAAATGCATGAGGAGTGGTTCAAGAAACGGTTCCACTCGATCCAAAAATATTCTACTTTCATTATATATGTCGCAGTAGTGGATGCTACTTATTTTCGTTAAGAATTCTAAAAAAAATTGCAATTTCTATTTTCTTCACATAAAGACGATTTTAAATGCCTTAAATAGGCAGGGGTCTCAGTGGTTTTCATAGCGTTTGTCCTTGCACCAGAAGAATAAAACACGTTTGTCTAATGCTAGAATTTCAACCGGTAAGAAAGCGTTCAGACAGATGGACACACATATTTAAATCGGTTTAGAAAATGATTCTAAATTGATCGGTCCCGTTAAAAAGGTTCATACCATACGTTCATACGAACTCAATATGCGCTGTATCGCAAGTGGTGTAGCATCTAAAAGTATTTATCTTACAATTGTTTATAACTGAAGCCGTTATTTAATTCAAAATATTTTACATAATGAGAAAAATAATTGTTTGAATATTGGATTCGTTGCGATATGTATTGGTGTTAGGAATACTTATTGCTACCAGATATCCAAGCTAGAAAAGAAAAGAACAGCTTTGGACATTTGTGTCTTTCACATGTGGTGCTGGGGCCGTCTATGGGCCAATTCCGTTTTCATATTTACATATTCGGTCCATTTTCATGAAACGATTACAACAAAAATCGTTCGCTACAAGACGAACAACCAAAAAAAAGCCATTAAAATCTTTGTAAAGTGCATATTTATTTGGTCAGTGTAAAAGACACTGCTTTTGCGTGTCTCGTGGGGACCAAAAAAAAATTGCTGCCATAAATGCTGCTCGTTTGCCACTTTGTTGCTAGAAAATATATTTTTGTCTTGTGATATGTGTTCGTATTAGGATGTCTAATGTGTAAAACAAAGCGCAGCTTCAAAGATGTATGCACTCTATAGACGGTCTTTGGGGCCATCTATGCACAAGTTTCGGTTTCATACTTACATAGCTAGTATATAAGATTTCTGCTTATTATCCGAACGATAGATTTAAAATTAGATTAAACCAAAACCAACCAATAAATTTTTATTTTATCGAGATTTTTTTTATTGAGATCGGTAGATTTGTAATTTGTTCGAGTCTATTTTAAAATTTATATCTCTCTCCCTTGCTAACGCTGTATTTATTAAGGAGACAGACGAAAGTTATATAAAGTCGCTTAGCCACAACATGAGGGGACATACATGAATTGTGGCCGCGCCCATTATGCTAATATATTTTGTCGCGCTACTATCGGATGCGATATACTCTGATAACATAGTTACGCCATATCTTTACAACTCATTTGAATTATTAAACGAATATAAATAAATTTTTAACTTTTCCGGTTCGCCATATCTACACTTCGAAATTCACTCGGTAAGGTCGTCCATAACAAAGCGGCATTTGGTAATGAGAAGTGTTATTTGTATAAATAAATGTTGTTTGTGTATAAATGTGTGTAAATATGCGTACTTATATTTAACATTTGTGGGCTGTTTACGCTGCCATTTTATTTATGATACGCTTACAGTCTGCCCTTGCACGTTAGGTTTTCCATTCTTACTACGTTTTACACCTTGTAACGCTACTGAGTATATTAAGTTTGTGCGGATAAAGCGACCTAAGATGGATTCTACTATTATTTTTCAAATTTAGTATGGGTTAGGATCGTTTCTGAAACAATTCCAATTTGTATGTCTGTCTGTTTCACTATTCGTCTTATATCTGCCCAAGTGTTTTCACGTTCAACCAATAGGCTGCAATTTTTATAACATTTTCCCGAAATATCCGATTGAAAATAGATTGAATCGGACCATTTCTTCGATCATTTCTCCCATTATACGGGAAAAATAGGTAAGCGATAAATCGATAAATCGCATACAATCGCAACTAACAAATCAATTTTCGTGAGTTCCAACTACAGTCAGTGCTCAGTCGATAAAGACTTAACACTTATCGATTTGGGCTGATTTTCTTCTCTCTTTCCCCCTCTGATCTCACTGGTTATCGCCATATTACAGATATAGGGGACATCTTCTAAGTAGCACGTAACATTAAAAAATTTAAAAAAATACAAAATTGATGTGAAAAGTTAAGAACGGATATATCAAAATTTTGAATCTCTTCCCATATAAGCGCCACTACGGAAAATAAGGCTTTAAATAGCGAAATTATGAACTTTTTTGTCAATTGTGAATCCGGTCCACACTTAATTGTTAATCTAACATGGAAATGAATTATATTAAGTTTGGACCGTATATATTAATTTTTTTCGCTTGCGACTCCTATAAAACTTTTTATTAAAAGTAAATAAGTCTTTATACGACGATAAGGTTTATTTTGTAAGAGGATAAAAAGAAAACTAAGTTTGCTGAATTCGGGCCATGTTAGTTCATGTTCATGGGATCCCTCCCATACAAAGTCTGCTTATGCCTTCACAAGGTATAATATCTGATGTTCGATCATTATGTAAAGATTGATGAATTGATGTTGCCTGTTTAATTGTTAGCCTGGCCCGACTATAACGTTGTTACTTGTTTTTTAATATTTTTTTTTTCTTTAAAAATTCACAAAAAATGAAGTGACTCTTGAATATCGGAAGGTTCAGTTTCGATGCGGTACAATTTGTTTCTTGTTTTCATAGTTAAGATTTCTTAGTAATTTACTATAGATATCCTGTTAGCATAAACTGTAAACAGACAAATCGAGTAATGTGAATAATTTTTTCAATGCAATAGAAAGAATTCAAAATTTCATGTTTATTGCGTTAGTTTCGATGTGGAGGGAGAATGGATGCAAAATTGAAAAGACAACGTTTTAAATGCCACCCGCAAAACAACAACAGTTCGGGTTATAGTAGATTTACCAGACTAGAAAACTGATATACATATGTCTACATATATGTGTATATATTAATATATAAACCTTAATACATATGTACTTTTTCACTAGCTAGGCATAAATCTTATAAACGACAAAGGAGACGTAACAGATATGCAAATAAGGTTAACGTAGAGGGACAGGTAGAGAAACCGAACTAGTTTACTTGTGTTGCTCTTTATAATAATTTTTAATTTCAAAGATCGTTAAGCAAACAAACTCAAGTGGAACCAAAAATTACGGAAAATAACGACAAACATTAACCAAAGAACGCCACCACCATCAGTACCGACACAGCCAATCACCATCGCCGCAACCACCGCTATTACGTAGGCAATCTGGTCTGGTCTTTTTGTAGCGCGTAACACGCGCCCAAAACAATCAGTTACAAAATCATTATGCAGTTTACTTGATAAGCTAAAGCAAAGGTTTTTTTTTTTTTTTTTTTCATTTTTTTTATTAAATTTTTTTGGTTAAAAAAAAAAAAAAAAAAAAAAAAAAAAAAACAACCCTCAAAATTATCTTCGAGCCTTAGTGTAAATGATATTTTCCCAAAGGGACATATTTTGTTTTTAAAATCATTTAAGAAAAGCAAAATGAAAAAAATCCGTTAAAAATCTAAAGTAACCAACAAAAAAAAAAAAAAAAAAAAAAAAAAAACAAATATAATAATAAATAAGTGAAAATCCTATCGAAAAAAATCGAATAGTCTTTATCCCCTAGCGAAGGGTATATTAAATTTTTTAAGCTGTACGCATAGTCACCTGAATTATATATAATAAGATGACCTCTTTTTTGTTATTCTTCTCTTTTTTCTCTCCAATTTTTACTAGCTTCAGTTTAAACCTCCCTGGACTTGAAGCGGACAATTTGCGATAATAATTGTAACCTTAAGAGCAAAAGTCCACTACATATACTAGCTAACAGCTTAAAAGTGAAAAGCCCCCTCCCCCCCAAACCTAACAATTACAAAATATATCGATATTAGAGAGCGAGAGAGATATTAGATTCGCTTCTAGTGCCTAAAGTTCTCTAACTAGGATTTTCAAAAGTAGTATTACTATCTTATCTTCTATCGTTAGCAATCTGAATGCAAGGTACCGAAGGATTCGTATCAAGCTGAAAATAACTCTATTCTGGCGTTGTTGCTCTTTTTTTTGCTTTCTCCATTATTTTATTTAGACAAGAATTCGCTTTATTATATCGTTTTATTAGCCATTATTGTGGGTCAGTCAATACTTACAATTTTCTGGGTGTTTTGTTGTTTTTCTTTTCTTCTTTTTTTTGCTGTTTTTTACATTTTTTATTGTTGATTCCATGGGTTAATTAGAAGCTTGTCAGACGAAAAGCTTTTTTTTCTTCTTCGTGAGAAATTTATAGCTTTTTACACAATAAATTTATAAAAAAAAATTATTTAGAAAATTTATTATCATCTAATTAGCGAACTCTTTTCTTTTTTTTGTTTTTTCACAAAAATTGTTAGCGTCGTTTTTTTCTTGATAGGTTTTGTTGTGTAACCAATTGCTTTTTGTGTGACAGTTGTGCGCTGGCACACTCCTCAATTTTGTTTTTTTTTTTTTTCTTTTTTTGCTTACTTGTTAACCCTGTCATGTTTTCGTGCTCTATCTCTCTTTTGTTATATTTAAGCAAAAAAAAAAAAAAATTTTTTTTCTTTAGATTTCATACCTCGACTTATGTTAGGCTTAGAAAGAGTGTTAAATGATTGATGACGGTTTGGCTTTGTAATGCACGTCACATAGCATGGAATAATTTACATTTTACTCGCAAAATTCTGGGAAATTGTTCTCATGTTAGTTAGTTAATGCTTTCGAAATGAAAAGTGAAAAAATATACTTTAAAACCGTCTCTTCACATGAAACTGAGATGCGACTATCGAGATTGAACCTTTTGTATTATGCTATATTCTATTATATAAAAATTGACAGAATTCGAGCTCAAAGGAAGCAGCTTATCTCTTAAATACTCATCACAATTTTTAACTGGCGTGAAGTTAGCCCACTGTCCACATAGCCCATATTTTTCTCTCTGCTAAAAGGTGGCCTATCTTCACATTTGGTTCGTGTCTCTCTCTCTCTCTCTCTCTCTGTCTGCTAAGGCAATTGTTAAGTGGACGTTATTGAAAGAATAACTGAAAATGATGAAAAAAATTAATATACAAATTAAAAATAAAAACCATCAGCCAGCATAAGTGAAAAAAGAAATCATTCTTGATAAAAAATTTGAACGAACTTGTGCCATTGCTGTTCTCCGCTATGTTTTAAACGCCAGCTCAAACCTATCAGGAAAACCTAATTTCATTACTACCTTCACCATTGGCTTGGTACAGCGCATATTAATCATCTTCACTTCAATTGCAACCTTAAGTAGGGGACATGACAATACATATATATATTTACATATATATTGATATTGTTTTTGCTGAAATGGCGAAAAAGCAATTTTAGAATCGAAAATCGGTAGTAATCACCCGAAAACGTTGAGAAAACAATTATCGATCGTCGACGTTAATGATTATTTTTAGAGAAATTGTAGATAAAGCTAGCGTGCGAATGATTGACTAAGCAATTTGTCCCCGTATTTTGGACACAGACTTTGCAATAAAAAATATTTTTTTAAAACTTTGCTGATGAACGTTTAACATCGTGGCAAGAAGGCATCGCTGCAATGCTTCAGTCCATATATTCATCGAACGCGGCCTACGTAATTGTCACCTCTTATTGAGGTTAAGGAGAACAATGAGCAGATAATGAATGAAGAAATAAATGTAAAATCACTGAAGCATTTGCAACTTACAACTAACTCACAGCGGACAATAGATAACAAAATTCCATATGACCGTGGAGGAAAGTGTACAGTGGGAACAAGTGTATTAATATCACTAAACAAGTTATGACAATTGGATTAACAAAGCCCTGAATAACAAAAAAATTTTATTTTTCTAATCAATTTCTCCTTTTTTTTTTTTTAACTCGAACACGCCTTTCTCAACATTTCTCAACATTTACATTTTCTATGTGGATAGAATTGACATCAGCGAGGGAAAAAGATTATTTTTTTTTTTTAATATATCATAAACATCTTATAACTTACTTACGAGTTAACAGAATTACTACTCCCTTATCTTTTCATGATGACTAGAACACCATGCATACCAATGGTATGTATTAAGTTGATTTGCGTTGAATTGTTCTAATGCCCAGCACCGAAGTATCGCGGTGTACTTACTTTGTTGAGACGTTTGCAACGCTTAGAAGGAAACACTTACAAGCTACATGCATTTTTGGATATAAATATTAAATTCTAAATTGATCCAGGTCTGTTTGTTTGTTTGCTCATATTATACCCTTCACAAGTCGCAATAATATGCGGCGACCATTGTGAAAACGCTGAAAAATCTTCTATGCAACTTGTTGTTGTGTTGAGAATGAGGCAAATCGAACAAGATCGAAACTCCTACTGCACGATAAATACGAAGAACATCTCCTTCAATAAAAATCCCCGAATATAGACATTAGGCAAGGGTTGACATCTGTAAAAAATGAAAAAAAAAAAAAAAATCGGCCATGCCCACTTCATTCAATTTCATAGAGATGCGAAGTTTTACTTAATCCCGTGTTTTTATTTATCTTTAAGATAAAGATGAAAGTGTGCGAAAAATTCGGCCACAATCGAATATAATTTGCTCAATTGTTTTTCCTTTCTTGCTCACTTTTATGGAACAGTTCTCTTAACTCAATTTATAAAGCAACCTGTCATCCGGAATTTTTTTTTGTGAGATTGGTTTTTAGCTAAAGTCCTTGTCATTATCCCCGACTGCATACTGATATGTTTGCAACGATTTTTATAAGCCTTACATTTGATTTCTAATCTGTTATTGTATATGTTTTGTAGAACTTTTGTTGGTAATTAATTCCATTGTCATTACGGCTTTTAAGAATAATTATTTATACACACACATACATACACATACAGGCAGAGAGAGGGAAAGAGAGAGAGAGAGAGAGAGAGAGAGAGAGAGAGAGAGAGAGAGAGACACGTCTGGTTTTGATCTCTATGAAGTGATCTATGATGTACCTATTATAGCGTTGCCGTAATGCGTTCTAATTTTACGCTTAATACGCTGTTGGTTATAAATGAAAAATTTTCCATTTTGTTTAGTAAATATCAGGTGCCTTCATAAACGAAGGTAATGATAGCCACTTGAATCTTTAAAGGATTTTTCCAATGTTTATTAGGTTTCTGCGAAATACCTTGCAGCAGCTGAACATATTTAGGTAATGTAGGTAAGCACTTAACTTAAGTGAGATATATATTTTAAGCTAAGAGAGCTCGCACATCAAACACAGATTTGCCTTCAACGACAAAAGTGCGAACAACGACCAAGTTGAAAAATATATTCTTTGTTCTTCAAAAAAAACCAAGGCATAAGATATGAGTTTAATAAATGAAATTGAAGATATTCCGGAGTTTCTCAATAAAGATAAATCCTTCGAGAGTGAAAATCTTGATTCAGGATGTTTATCAGATGCCTCTGACTCATCGCTCGATCTTCCCGGTAAGTCTATGCAACGAGATGGTAACGGCAGCGATAATGAAGACAAAAAACTAAATACTGCCATCAGTAAATTAATGACTGATTCCGGCTTTGAATCGCATAATGGAAACGAGGAGAAAGAAGTAAATGATGAGAAAATCGCTGAAAATGAAGCAAGAACCTTAATTAATACAGATCAGCCTTCAGTCAAGGAAGACTCATCAAAATCGTCGACTAACTGGACTGACTGGTATCAACAGGACGACGATGGTGATACCTTTTTGCATTTAGCCTGCATTATGAAAGATGAAAATCTAGTTAAAACAATCTTATCTAAGACTCCTCACTCTTGCCTATACGATATCCTTAACGATGATTGCCAGGCGCCATTGCATTTGGCCGCCCTAACTAAACGACCAAATATTTTGAGAATGTTGCTGCTGGCGGGAGCTGATCCAACCGTACGCGATCGTCGAGGTAATACAGCATTACATCTTGCTTGTCGGTCTGGCGTGGTAGAATGCGTTGATTCTTTGATTAAACCATTTTATAAAGATGAGATAGAGGAAGCTTCGCATCAATATGAGCATCGAAATTTTTCTATTCCTCTCTCTCAAGATTTAGATCTTCGCAACTACAACGGCGAGAGCTGTGTTCATGTAGCCGCCAAACTGGGATTCATCGACATCTTGCATCGTCTCGTTTCGCATGGAGCTGATATCAATGCCAGAGAAAAGAAATGCGGACGTACACCTTTACATATTGCCATCGAACGCGGCAATGAAATATTAACGGAATTTTTATTGAACGAATGTAATAAAAAAATAGATTTGGAAGCGATTACTTTTGGTGGTTTAACAGCTTATCAAGTAGCCGGTAAACTTGAAAAATTGGATTTGCAAAACATGTTGGAAAAATGCGGGGCCGAGATATTGCAAGTACCGCAAAGTGAACAATACAACAGCGATTCGGAATCAGACTCGGAATCGGATGATACTACGGATAATGCGAGTGATCCTGCGTCTGGTTTACCCGTTTTCGAAGATGGCCATATCAAAATAGCAGACGCTTTAATAGTCGGACCTCTCTAATTCAATGTACTTTGCATGTACGAAGATGCCTAAATACGCGGTGCTTTTGCTTAATTCTTTTAAAATCAACAGTTTTATAGCGTATGTACGAATTCAAAAATTTGCAAACATATAAACAAAATACATAGACACATAGATAAGATACACATATTGACGCACAAGATATGAACCCATGAAAATTGAGAACATTTAAATAAATTTGAAGAGATCTCTAAGTGAGATAAGCAAGCAATCAGTGAAAGGCACTTTTGCCGGATCATAAAAGAAGAAGAAGAATGTGTGGAATCAATAAATTAGTATTTTTTTTATTTTTTTTTTAAATTTTGATTACCTGTGAACAGTTTTCCGAAATGAATTGTGACTTTGCTGAAATCATCTCCGGTTAAACAATTTTAGTATATTCCGATTTTGAGGAGATTCACAAAATGCGCAGCAGATGCGCTTTATTTAATCGTTAATCCGTACAAAGTTCCTGAGTTAGAGCAGTCAGGTAGTCGGTTTATTAGAGCCTACTTACAAACAAAGGTAACTAACTACAATTTCGAAACAAACTTTGCAATACATTTTGTTCGATTAATTACCGAATGTGGAAATGTAGAAATTTAATTGATGTCCGAACTATGCCCTAAATGTCAGTCGTTTTTTTTTTTGTTATTTCGACCTTTGTTTACAAGAAGGTTTTTTCCGTTCTTTTTTTTTTTTTTAATTTCTTGATATAATGAATCATATTAGACAGCATATCTACAAACACAAAAACTATGAGTAATTGATGTAATGATGTTAAATGAATCAACTGATTACAACAGTGCAGGTATTTGAAATGCAAAGACAATAAATCGCAAATGCTTGTTACTATCGTTTATTATAGATTATTATCAAAGAGCATTATCTACGGAATCTATTAATACATGTATATTCGTCTACACTAATAAATACATATGCTTCGATTTGGGACGAGATTGCTAAACAAGTTCGCACATGTATGTACTTCTCGATAATATTTGAGAAATCTCGCATATTTGAATATATCTGCTTTTAGAGTAAAGAGAATAGAAAAAAAGATAATCTTTTAAAAGCTAAAATAATAATGAATATGGAAAATGTAAGAATGTATGAATTAGAGGAGAGAAATATGTCGCAAACACAGGCATTTTCTACACGAATAAGGTCTATTTATTTTTTTTTTCAAATCCAAAATAATATAACACGAATATGAAAAAGTCCACTCAAAACACTATAAAGTTTTCTTAGCGACCACCAATTATTTGTATAGATTTTTCAACATAATACGAATATAAGGCTATATCGTAATCAATTCATTTGCCTTTGAGTGCCAATACGTTAAGTACTAGCTAGATATGAAAAGTTGTTTGTCATTATTTCAAGTCCTTAGGGCCCTTATTAAATGCAATATTTAGCGACATCGCAATCAATATCTCTTCAAGTTTTAAATTATAGGGCAAGTGTGAAAAGTTCGCAAGCCATATACAATTTTCTTACTTACTTACTATTAATTATTCCGATAACTTATTCGTACTTTCTTCATTTAAATTTATGGCCCATCAAATATTTCTGTCGAGCAAAGGGTTTTCCCGGCATATAATGTCTTTAAAATATTTCATCATTTTTCGTATCACTGGTACTGGTATTTTTACACCTATCACCAAAAAAAAGGGAGATGTTCGGAGCATATGCTCATTTTGTTAAAATGACTGCTGCAAGAGATGCTATAAAGTGCATATGTATTATTGATTAGGATCAAATCGTGAATCAACTTAGGCAAGAGTGTCTGTCTGTCCGTTTGACACACCGCCAATCGCAAAATTTGAAATATCGGCTAAATTATTCGCAAAAATTTGCGTAGCTTCGTGCACACAGGCTAATATAGAAAATGAATGATATCATCAGTCAAGGGACCCGCCTATAATGCATCATCAATTGAGAAAACCTTTGCTGCAAAAGACCGGGAAGCGTCAGCGTTTTCAGTTTTTTTTTTTTTTTTTTTTTTGCGTGTTTACGATATAGATTGTAGATACAAAATATTCGGCCACAACTGACTATAATATTTTCACTTAATTAAAATTGAAATTTATTATGTAAAATTCTTTGTTATAACCATTAATAAAAGTTACCATCTCATGAAATGGTAGTTGCAAGCTGCTCGCTGTTTGATTCTAAATAAGGGATTTGTTTGGGAAAATTATCGAATAAAAGAATTTACGACTACGGAAGGATTAAAGATTTCTTTTAAGAGACGGCAGTCGTTTAAGTAAATAAAGAAGAAAGCAATAGTATCAAATTGTGAGTAAAACTGGGCGTATCATTTAGGGATAGGTATCTACGTAAAGTATCTAATAGTCTGCCTAGCCCGACTATAATATTTTCATTTGTTTTTAATATAATAAAATAAGGTATTGTATGGAAGGCAATCGCCGAAGTGATTCGATCCCATCCGTTTTCAATATGATTCTTTCTTAGGTTAAAACATGTCAATGCACTAAATTTCATCATAACATTTCAACCGATCTGTCGATTGAACGCAAAAAATATGAACCGGCAAACAAGCTTAAATCAATTCAGAAATTGATTTGGATTCAATCGTAAAAACATATTGTCTTTCTTATAGTGTAGTATACGGTCAGAATATCATGAAATTTTGGCACTTATCAGTTGAAGCTTGATGCTATCGAACCATCACATGGGTTCCATCAATAGTTATTCCAGGTCTTTGTGTCATCCTACATTGAATATTGAACTTATTGTTATATTGTAACATAGTATGTCAGGTTTAGCTTCCCTCTTAAGTCGTTTTGGGCAGCATTACATATAACCGCACAAATTTCATACATCTTGCACTACGCGCAGTATAGAGTATAGAGTAGTGCGTTGAATTGTTATTGGGCTGAGGCGGTGATGTTTTCCAAGCTTGCTTGAAAATCGGTGTATTTGTAATAAAGACCCTTTGTCATTGCCCCTCTGGAGATTCCTATGTCCAAAACGTGTTATACTTTGGTTGAGCAATTGTTGATAAAATCGACGAAACTGAGGAGGATCGACACGATGCAGATCAAAACATTCGGGATTAAAAAATACATTTAAAACAGTCCCAAATGGCTTGGTCCCGCGTGAGTTAACAGTGAAAAATTGAAAGAGAGGGCGATGAGAAAGAATATAAGTCACATTTGGGAACAAAGTCTGAAAAAGATGGTATTTCGACATAGATGAAGCTGCACAAATAGTGGCAAAGAGCGAGTTGCTGTTAAACAAAGCTTTGTGTTTGGTGGAATTGTAAAGGAATTGTGCATCACGATATGGTTTAACCTGACTCGGTGATTGATTACACTTACACAATTATCAGTAAGCAATTATCGTCAAGCTATTTGGACAAGCGTTTAACAAGACCCAGCAATCGCAGTTTGCATTTTCCAATTTATTTGAACGAAAGAGAAAAGAACGAAAGCTTCTTGCATTTTTTTTAGATATAGTTTCATAAAATTTAATATGAACCATGTAACCAAATTATCTACGTTAGATTGAAGGAGATACATGTGCGGTTTAGGATCGTCAATGTACCTTAAGATGGTGGTTGGGTTTAATCATCCAAAGGAGATCATTGATGTATAGGAAGAATGAAAAGTGTTCTAAGTGGGCCGTTTCATTATGAAATATATATAAAGAATGTATGCGAAAAGCAAAGACGAGTCTGTCTTGATAGGACATAGGAAACGAAAAAGTTGTGCAGAACCCCCTGAATAATTTCTTTTCGAATCCGCACATATTCTCGTATCTTTCTTTTCATCTATCTTAGCTGTAGTAATTGCTTATTTTAGCCACTAACCCCGATAATATATTCGACAAGAGAATTACACTTTAAAAAATTTTCATAAAATCATAAGATTCCTACTCGCAATAAGCGGTATTTGATACAGAAAATCATATTTATATATATATATATATATATATATATATATGAAGCTCTACATGAATGTGTACAAGACAAATTTACGTAAAAGAACAACAACTAAAAATTACAACGTGTACGCAGAGAATATAAAAAGAAAAGTTGGCCAATCCGACCAGCAAAATAACAATCAAAGTCGAGAAGTCAACAATGACAATGATTTAGATAATTTTATTTATTATGCCCTAGAGGAATGGTCTATATGAATAAACATACATGAGCTTGGTGTGCATGCATGAGTGTACTTGAAAACATACGCATTAACATTTCATATGGTTTCTGAAAAAAAGAGCTGAATCGACTCCCCATTGATTTTATGTTTCAAGTGTTTCAAGTACAAGGAGGGTTGTTTTGAATGTATACGGCATATATTGGTGAGAGATCGCTTAATATTTTCGGTCAATGTCTGAACAAGAGAGAACATCATATAACAATTTTTGCTTTTGCATGTAAAGGTCGCAGATGTGACTGTTATATCAGTAAAATCACGCATGTAAGTAAACGAATAAAAATAGTCTTCGCAAGTGCATAACAAACATTTTTGTATGCATATCACGTCTCCTTTTGCGGTTACCTTGAAAAATTTACAATAGAATCATAAAAACGAAAAAATTTAATTCAGATGAAGTCCAATTTTTAAATACCTGTCACGGGCCAAATACAATTTGCAGTTGCATGGATACATAAATAGGATACATTTGGCTCACTTCAGTTGCGTTTTTTTTTCCTTCCTGGCACAAATTAACAATATCTCTATAAGAATTAACGCAACACCAGTAATTCATTTAACAAACAAAAGAATAAAGAATGGAGAATAACTTCATCACAAGTTTTCCAAGCTCGACGAATCTTTACAACTTTCGGATAGTTTTTATTGCATGCATTTTTTGCCTCAATCACTTAATCACTTTTAATTTCTTTGTACATAACTTAAATTATATTTAAAAATTGGAATAGTATTTTAAATATTTGTGTTTATTACTATGGTGAAGTATGTGCTATTTATATGCCCACGGCTGTGTATACAAGCGTTGGGAGATTAAATGAAAAGCGATTTGCTTGTGTGTATCGTCTTTTTATAAAGTCATGTTCTTATATAATTTCGAAGCAGTCTGCAGATTATTTTTTCTCAAATCAATTCAGAATTTAATACTAATCCAGAGTATACCATAGACTCTAAAGTATCTGTAAAGCCTATCCCTGTGTGTTGCAGAAGAGTCAAAAAAGTGAATATATCTCCATCCTTTGGTGGTGATGTAAGAATTGTAAGATATTTAGTCTTTGTTTAGAAGGTACTTTTTTATTGAAGTTGCCACAAGAAACCTGAAATCTGTCAAGAGTTTCGTTTCATTTATATCCACCGCTAAAGCGTAGCAAATTTATCTCCTTTAGCGGTTTTTTTTATCGGACTTGACGTCTCACATCTCGTCTTTTTGCAAGTAATATTCATGACGTCATCTAATTAATATTGGGAGGGGCACATGGTAAAGATTAGATATTGCACAGTACGGAATACTTATATGAAGAGAATTTGACATTTGATTTTTTTTTATGTACTCATACCAGTATAAGTTGCCGAGTAGGGAAGAATCGCGGCAATCTTAAGTAAGAAGCTTCAACTTTTTATATCATGCTATAAAAGATATCGCATGAAAACTTTGCGCAAGTGTTCGTTAGGAGGATTTGCTGCCCAAAATTCTCGCATTATTTTCAATTTTTATTTATTAATTTGGGAGATGGTGACACGGCCACAAGGTGAATATGAACTTTGTTTTTATTATTAACTATTTATCATAAGAACTGCGGTCTCTCTTTTGATCCTTCGCGTGGACCAGCAACGCGGACAAATAAGACGAACTTCGTTAATTTGACTTTTGTTTGCTCGTCTGAATTTCCGCTTATGCACTTTTCTATAGTCACTAGTCTGTACATAACGCTAGTGAGTATTAAGAAATTTAACTCAAGTTGAACGTAACTCCATTCGATCTAGTTTAGTTTATTGAAAAAGGTACCAAATAATTCAAGCCTAATCCTGATGCATCCCCAGTCATCTCTTACACCGAGGAAATGCGCACCTCGACTTGTTTACATCATTTTGGATTTTTTTCAATCAATTATCTTTTCATATCCATCATCGAATAGTCAGAGATGAATTTATTTTCTTAAAACCTGTGCAACACCTAGAAGGAAGCCTCAGAGATTCCATAAAGTCTACATATAATTGGTTAGCATATAAATCTTCTATACTTCTAGATATATCCGTCTGTCCAACGGTTTGTTTATTGCTTTGCTAAGCGTACCTACCATCGCGAAAATGGAAATGCCTGCTTCAAATTTGGCAGAAACTTTGAAAGTCGTTGCACGCAAATTGATATTGAAATTGGCGAATGGATTGAGTAATTGTCGGCCTTTTCTGTCCATAAATTGTAATAGACACACGATATAATATTGCAGAGGATGAAAATTTAAATTTTCTTTTTTCTGTGAGCATAAAAGATAATTTTCTTACTTTTTTATACCCACCACTGTAAGATGGGGGTGTACTGTGTATGTAACACGCAAAAGAAACCTTCACAGACCCTATAAAGTATATATACTCTTGATCAGCGTGAAACTCTGAGTTGATTTTGCCATGTCTGTCCGTCAGTGTGTCTGTGTGGTGCGTGTTGTTAGCACTCTCCTGATCGGAAAAATGATGAAATGAACGATTTCGAATTTGGCAGGAACATTGGAAGTTTCTGCACGCAGGTTTGTATTGAAAATGGGTCAACTTGGTGCGAGCAGAAGCGCGCATAAACTGCACGCAACTCGGTTTTTTTTCACAAAAATTTTTGGATTTTTGCGAGAATCGGCCTCCGCCGAATATAACTTTCTTACTTATTTTTGTATTTGAAAGGGAATGAAAGATGATGCTTGTTGAACAGAAATTTCATAAAGTCTTTTAAGTAACGATTTTATTTCCTAAAATCTCATGGCAAATATATATATTCACCGGAATTTATCAAAGAAAATTTTCGGGCTTTTTTAGACACTCTTAAGGTCAATTTAAGAAACTTTAACTTTTTAATTTAATTTTCACGATTTGCAAAATTTTAATTCGAAACACTTAGAAGTCAGAAGAACAAAGCGAAGTGTGAGCTAAGAAGGTTACATTGATTAATAATAGAGGCTAAATAATATGTTATAATAACTTTGTGAAGTGTTTTTCTGGATTCAAGCAAGAAAAAGAAAACAAGATAGAGGTGGACTCCGATGGGAGTAAATATTTTGAAATAATCACGGGCGTTGCGACATCAGAACTATAAAAGCTTTTATGGACATCAATGACATTTAGTCGATCGTATGACCGAGAATTTCATAGTTAACTCAAGTGAGTTTCTTATTATGTTTACTCTCTATCTATCTGTCTATGTAAATATGTGTTATTTAAGGTAAGAATGAAAAAAAAAAAAAAAAAAAAAAAAAAAAATTAAAAGAAATTTAAATTTCATGTTGCATGTATCTACGTATATGCCTGGGTTGTTATCTATGTGTAAATATCCATAATAATAGGTCTGGCAAATTGTTCCGCTAGTTTGGCAAATTGACCAAACCTCTTTTTGGCTCCGTCATAAATTACAAGGTTTAGGTTAACTTAACACACACACACACGCACACACACACACAGTATATATATATATATATATATATATTTATATAGAAATAAACCTGCCAGACTACGTTATATATTAGCATATAACATATATATAAATACCGTAATTCTCTCTCTCTCTCTTTACTACTTTACATATACACATTACGAATTTTACAAAATATACTAACAAACATTCGTATACCTATAGTTTTGCTCCTTTATATATATGCAAATACATTCACGAAATGCATACACCGCTCGTGCCCTACGAAATGTGTGTGCATAAATAGACTTTAATTGTTTGCAATTATTTTAGAATGAAGAGTTTTGTAAAACTTAAAATACAACCACAAACAAAGGTATCACCATTCCAGCGTTTTATATGATAATCATACGGCTCCTTACACCCAACCCCCAATTATGCCAGCCGACTGCGTTTCTTACCAAACGTGTACTGCTACAATTTTAATGTAAATGTTCAAATTTCAGTAGTTTAATTACTCTTGATGTAATGCTAAACATTGCAAATACATTAATTTAAATACATACATATATATATTATATGCATGTAGACCTGTCTACAAGTAACTAAGAAAATTGTAGTCATCTTGCGGATGAATTTTGGATAATTACCATTCAGAGTAATTGGGGGCGTGCGTGTAAACCGGCCGGATACACTCTGTGATCGTATACAATGCTTTTGATTCTATGACACATTCCAGTGTCCCTTGAATATTCAATTTTTTAAAGTCTCTTATTTAATTGGTGATAATACAACGCTTTTATAAAATTCAAAAAAGCTTTTAGAAAACTTAAGATCAGCATTTGCGTTAACTGTCTATGCTGTACGTAGTAAAGCGAGAAAGCGAAATGGCGTAGGAGAGCGAGAGATAGAGTGCGAAAAAGAGTGAAAAGGGGCAAGGTAGGTAGAGTGAAGGCAGTAACAAAGATAAGGTAGACCGGGGGAAGTAGTGAGATGGCTGGCGGCGGAGATAAGATCGGTTGAGGGCGAATGGGGTGCGGGGAAAGGGGAGGGGGGGGGGGGGGGGGTAAGAAAATCCCGTGGAAATGGCATGAAATTAACTGACTAATCTTCGAACTTATGAAGTAAATGTGTCTGCGGTCAGCATTTCTTGAGACAAGTTCAAGTAAGTTGATATCTCCAAAAGGTAGTCTTCACGAGACTGTATTATTCGAAATTTGTTGCGAGACACCTTTTTACGTACCGAACAGACCCGGGATATAAGATTCGCGACAAAAAAATCGTTATCCGCGCGTCCGTGTTTCAATGCAGTAGACCATTCCTTGGAGCAGTTATTTCATGAAGTTCTCTAGACTTACGTCCGCTTGTTAGTACTTAAAGTCTGAAAGTCTGTTCACTTGAATCGTTAACTTTCCGCTTCCGATTAATGTTCTTCTCTATAATATAACAGTTTAAGGTTTCGATCTTAAAAAGAGTTACTCAATTGTGCTAAGTGTACATTGCATCCAGGAAATAAGTAAATAAGATGAAAATTCTGCTTTTTTGCTGAAACTTCCTAGAGACAAAAAAAAGTCGACAGCATGTAGTGGTAATAAAATGGGATTTGAAATTTTTACCCAATACTATGACAAAATTAGAATATCATCAACTTTCAGTAATTAATTTTAAAGGACTATATACACTTTCATATATGTATAAGCTCGAAACGAAATGAAATGAAATGAAATAATTATCCTTTATTGTAAGCCGTTAGCCAAAATTATTTTAATGCTATCAAGACTTGTGTTATCACATGTTCGGCCTTTTTATCCATTTCGCTACTGTATCGCTATTGTTTGTGCGAGGAAATGAATTTATGAAATAATTCTTGTAATTAAATAATTAAAGTATTTTCAATGTCATTTATTTAAGGGAAAAAGTACGCAAATTGCATGCGTGCGGCAGTAATTGATATTCACGAGCAATAATAAGATGACCCTTAAGCTTTTTTATAAATATGTTTTCACTTGACAGATGTCTTCTGAGCAATGATGAAAATGTTGATTATTAATTACAAATGATTAAAAAGTACTTAAAAAACAAAAATATGCCTATTCCAGTTATGAAGATTGACAGAAAATTGCCCAAGCCACAAAGTTGTCAATATAGTCGACTATTATTAATCTTAGGTTAAGTTTAGCATTTTATTAAATATATGCAAACTTTTTTTTTTTTTTTTTTTTTGGGTAATTCTTTTAAGGCAGATGACGATATTCGTAGAGAAAGGCTAATGTTGGCAAATGTCTATCTTGAAAAGTTATAACGCATTTTAATGTGTAAGTCATATCGAGTCTATTGCTTTGATATACTTGTGTGCATGCATGCTAGTTACCGTTAGAATGCAATTTGTATAAATCTATGCAGCCACTATCGCGTAAAATAAATTAACGACAGGACGTGAAGTGCAATAGCGGTTATTTTTTTTATATATTTTCTGAGGGTAATAATGTGTAGAAGTATTACCAGATATGGGTAAAAGAATGAGAGACATTTTGTGCGAAAGTGATAATGACAGTGTTATAAGTGAAATAAGTGAATCTGAACAGTCAGATGAAAAAAAATTTATGCTCACATAATGCCGACAAGGTAAGAGTTAGCTGCGATAGCGACAACAGTGCTGATAGTGATATAGCACCTATTCGAAACCGTGTGCGACGACTAAGCAGCGACGAAAGTATTCAATTCAGTGATAAAGAACTTTCAAACAACATAGGATCGTTTTTGGAAGAGGGCAATTGGCCAGAAACGGATAATGTTCCAAAAGTACTCGAATTTGCAGAAGTTCCGGTTATAAATGCTACAGTTCTTCGTAGATTAGTTGAAAATTCCATACCTTTATGTGTGTTGGAAGAAATATTGGCTGAGGACTTCTGAGATATTATATCAAAAGAAACAAATCGATACGCGGAACAAACGATCAAAAATGACCAGCATAAAAAATTTTACTTACTTTCGTTTAAATACTATGTAGAAAATTTCGATGACCGCGATGAGTATAGCAAATGCATAAAAATTATTTTTTCTTCTTTTTGTTTAACGATAGTTTTACTTTTCTATATATTAAGGCTAAGTAGGTTGGTTGAAATCGAAAAATTCGTAATGCAAGGATGTTATAAAAAATCAAAAGGTGTGCTGCCTGCATACTGATTATCGCTCAAATGATCGATAACTCGTCCACATATACATGTAACGCGTTAGTTAATCCGCGAAAAAGCCGCAACATATGCAAATATAACAAGAGCTAAGTGAATCGCTGTAGTAGATTCGTTGTAGCGTGCGTTGCTACTAACGGCCAGGACTACGAATTCTAGTCGCGTTAACGCTTCTCGCCGACTGAACGTGAATTTGGATAGTAGTCTAGCACTAAAGTAGTCTGCTTTAAGTTTTTTTTATCTATATTCATGACACAGATAGCAGACTCACTAATCAATACCTACTTTAGAACTTAGTATAATGTTTTCTTAACTGAGCAAGGTAATTATAGGTGTTGATGTCACCTTACATAACCTTTAAAGATCATTGTCCTCTAAGATATTGATAACAGTATCAGAGCTTTAAATATTCTATCTTTCCTTTCTCAATTGGGACACTTTACTAAGTAACGCTTTTCGATAACTAACACACAAGCGCTGCTTTTATAAAACTAGGCGGATACAAAAGGTGTCGGATAAAAACATCTAATATATATATAGCAATTCGAGTGACTTGGCGTCAAATCATTTGGGGAGGGGTGCGTTAAGCGGAGATTACGTTTCCCGTTGATTACTTAGCAGCAAGAGCTTTACTTAAGAAAACGATCAAAAGGATAGTTAATTATTTTTAGACATATCCGGTGTTAGGATGAAAAAAGACAGACAGAAAGAAAGAGAAGAGTATTAAATTTTACATAGGGTTTCGTATATTAGCTCGAATTATATTAACACCTTAAGCGAATTTCAACTATTGCATTAAATCACATATGTCCTACAGCTTCGCCAATAAAGCAAAAAAAAAAAAAAAAAACCGGCTATTTTCAATCAATCGTTTAAATTTGATATAATCTAATGAATGTCGTTTTTGTTGTTTCCGTTTCGTTGCTATGAATCGCACATAAATATCATTACGGATCATGTCTTGATTGATAATAAAGAAAAAAAAAAAAAAGAGCAAAATTTATTTGGCCGTAAAGTGTATATATGTATAAGCAATTATTGTAAGTAAGTTGGTGGATGGCCGTTGAATCCATCCTATTTACTCTTCTCTATACCAACATTGAAAAAGATTAAATTGTTTTCTACATGCAGTCGTATTTTATGAGATTGTGCACTTGTGTGAAAAGTAGAGCGTCTTAATGTTTTTTGTATGTGTTCATGATTTCAAGTTGCCATGACTGAGTTGCTTGAATCTTCTTCGTTTTCGTTGCCTGAGGAAGTCATGGGAAAACGTTTCACGACGATTACTATAATTCGTCAAACACACATAATAATTATTTTCCATTACGAAAATGGCGGGCATATTATCACCTAAATATCTCTTATACACATAGGTATACATATATATATATGTATACACAAAATATACAAATGCATATATGCATCGATAAAGAGAACTGTATAAGCGTTAAAACGAAAATCAACAACATCGTTGGCCCTTCACTTTATTATTATTTTTCTTTCTACTTTTTTTGTTGTTTTTTATTTATTTATTTTTTTTGCCATGTACTGTCATACCATTCACTGGCTAAATTTTTTACTGCTGTTGTCGTTGTAGCTGTCGCTGTCGCTGTCGTTGCAGTTGTTATGCGAAGATGTCTTCATTTGCGTTGTGCCCTCTGAATCGCAACGAATCGCAGGTGCTCATGTTGCCCATAATTGGCATAAACAATTTCATTTGCTTTGTTTTAAGACCGCTTATATGCTCTGTTTAGCCTTGTCTTTTTCTTATTGTTATTATTGCTGTACACCATAAGCATGAATTCAATATGTTTTGGCGATTGTTATTATTGGTGATCGCTTTTTTTTTTTTTTTTTTTTTTTTTTTTTTTTATCAACCACAACAATTCACTTAACAATGTTAAAATATATAAGAACACCTTTTAATCTAAACTAATCAATGCATTGTTGATCATTTATTTTAATGACAATAACAGCAAAAAGAACAATTAACCAGTTAATGAATTTAATTGAACGCATGATTGTAAATACATTAAAACGGAATTGTTTTGCTTGTGCGTGAAATATTCAAAATAATGAAAAACAAAAAAAAAAAAAACAATATTCCAAATCCCAAAGCTGCTAATTGGTAAATACTAACAACTTAAGCTCGTTAAATAAATTGAAATTTCAGTTTAAAATGAGTCTTCTATTCATGACGTGAATGAATTGTACTCTATTACCAAAAATTGAGATTTTTTAATTTGATTATAAGAGTTTTCTTCTAGTTAGCTACTAACTGGCCGATGGAACAGCTAAACGGAAACAGCTGAGATCGCAATCATATGGTTAGGGAGTTGAAATAGTGAGAGTTTGAGTAAAAAAACATTTTAAACGATAACAATAATGCGGCAGCTCTACACATTGTCAATAATTAATTCATTTATTTTATCACACTGTTCATAATAAATTTATTTGTTCAAAAAAACAATCTTTTAATATATATTTTTTTCTTTATGTATTTGTGTAAAAAGCAATTTTATGCCTCACTCACAATAATTCAATTAGCTATTATTAGCAAATTATATTTAAAAATAGTTTAACTTTTAGTTAGTTTAGTGCTTGTTAAAAAAATATTGAAAAAGGGACGCTAACCCAATGCTATGCATTTTAAATAATTCTACGATCAGGTCTCTGTAGTAGACGCAACAAATTTCTCTCAACTAAACCTGTTAGACTATTTGCCATTAAGAACAACTAGACCAAGATGCCTTCTAATTACCATTTAGTGTGTGTACAATGCATATAATATAAGTGAAAATTGTTAATCAGAGTTAATTTTAAACAAGAAATAAAATTATTAACATCTAAGGAACAAGCTTCAGCTTCGCACTTCAAACCAATGAGCAAACAAGAATCGACGATCTTGGTAATTCTTGGTACGGTCGCAACACACTTTGGCAGACGATTATCAATAAGTCAGCACAAATTCGCACTCTATATATGTAACATCTTAAGTTTTGATTTGCTTACAGTTGCTGCAATGCTATTGAATTGATATCGAGCTTTGACAAGGAAGATGTACTACTTTAGAACAGCGAAACTGCATTAAGCGATTTTATGAGAAACTTAATGCCAATCTTTATGTGAAATTCTTCACAAAGGTATTATCTTACCTCCAAGCCCCCGTAGAATACATCTTCAGTGTACTTGATAGGTTATTTATAAAACCTTCTAAGGGATCACAAATGTTTTCACTTAATTTCCAAGTAATCGAACCACGCTAGACGCTTAAAAGCATTTGGGCTGCCGCAAAGGTAAGCAGATGAGAGTCGCGATTAACAAGTCGATGTATCAAGGCGGGTTCAAATTTCAGTGCGTTAGAATACACTTGGTCGTAGCTATAGTGACTGTTCAGTCGTCGGTAAAGGTATAACACCAGCCAATTGGGGATTGCGGCCACTGCCTATTTCCTTCAATTTTTACCATTTCACTATCACCTTCCTATAGGGCTAAGTGACCTCCCGCCGATTCGTTGGTCATATTAAAGAAGAAAAATAAGTGTAAGGACCAAAATTTTAATCATCATCATTTAATATGTGGAGAGCTGACAGTGTATTGTGATAATGTCTTCTTATTCTTTTTCTTATAATCCTCTCACACTCACAACTTACTCTACGCAACCATAGCTAGATGAGATAATTTTTGAAAAACTAATTTGCTCATATCGAAACAAACTAAATATTATCGATTTTTAGGGAAAGTTAATTGCAATTATTTTTTATATCCGTGCTGGTGATAGATGGTGCACCACGGCTCCATCAAGATTATAAGCCTTAAAAGTCAGGGATTTTCAAGGGAACTAATTAAAAGTTAAGCAAAACAGATTTACAATCACGAGCAAGGGGCGCGACCAAGGAAAGAACTGAGGATCTTCTATGTTCTAAGCTACTTGAGTAAATTTTCTAAACCGGTAGTTCTTTGACTATTGAGTTCATTGAGATAAAGATTTCAAATTTTCAGCAGATTCATTTCATAAAGGACTCTATATAACGCAAACTTCAAAGACCCTTAGGCTATCGCAATGGCTTTTACGATTCCGGTAGTGACGATGGATTCACTGTTTAGTGTTTCTTTCGTACCAACACCATCATAACTTTTCATTAAATGCATAAAATTAAAATAATTTTGCACGTACACACAAACCCCAGCTATTTAAAACCTATCCAAACGAACATAAGTTAAGTTATATGGAACCAACAAATAAATAATATTGGAAAGAAGGTAAAGAGAACAAAACAAAAAAAAAAAAAAACACCAAATAAAATGTTGCTGTGAAGCGATGCCATCACGTCGAACCTATCAATAAGTAGTTAAAGCAACGCAAAAATTGAAATGTGTATGAAATGAAATGTAAGTACGCTTGTGAGTGTGCGTATGCCTGTGTGTGCGTGCGTGCGTATGTGTGTGTGTATGTGTGTGTGTGTGTGGTAAATCTAAAGATATTTTAAAATTGATATGCCAAAGGCAGTGGCGGCAGCCGTACCAATATTTGATATAAGCAGCAACATCCACCGCAACAACAACAACAACAACAATAATAATAATAACTAGGAACTGAAACATTATAGAATGAAGTATAAGAAACAGGAAGACGAAGAGTTAACATGTTATGATTAAATTTTGATGGCCTCAAACACACAACAAACTCATACACGTACACATATACACATCTACATATTATATAGCAGAAAGAATCAATAACTTTAACGCATCTTGTTAATATTATTTTCGTTGTTGTTGTTCTTGTTCTTGTTGCTGCTATTGTTTATTTATAAATTCAAATTTGTTGTCTGGTATTTTCTAGCTGAAGAAGCGAAGCGAATAAGCCCGACAGAGGAAGGATAACAACAACAACAATTCTTAGAGTGAGTGTACGAACTTGTTTGGCAGACCGTTTGTGGTTTTCAATCAACAAACTGTAGCAATTTTTATTTATGCTGCTGATATTAGCGGTGCTTGTTGTGATTGTTATTGTTGTTGTTGTTAATCATAGCGACTTTTAAATGCATTTTAAATGTTTTGTTGTTTTTCATAAAGATGTTTTGAACAAAACGTTCTAAAAGTGATCATTTTCTGGCTTCTCCCCCCCCCGCGCAAAACTTCGTGCTTGACGCTTTAAATCTATGGATTGTACGCGGACGCATTCATAATACAGTTGATGTAGAGAAGACCAACAAAACATATTGATTATGATTATGTGATGGTGATGTTATGAAATCAATAGATTGATAAAATCCCTTCCGACCTACTCCGTCTTCAGCCATATATTGCATGTTAAGACTTCACCATGCACCGTTTGTTGCATGTTTTATAGTTTTTTTGGTTTTTTTTTTTTTTCAACTGTTCGAATACATTCATACCTGTGCTTTTGCGTTCGCGCATGTGTATGTGCGTATGCATGTACGTTTATATGCATGTGTATTATATGACTTGCGTTCATATTATTTTTGCAAAGGGTCTAATTATTGTGGCAAGCCCCTGAGGTATAATTTGCTTGATTGATTTACATAACGATCGAAAATGATCAAGACATTAATTTCTTATTAACTTATAACAACAACAATAACAGTAACAATATGACTTAAAAAGTCAAGATAATACCACATTGTTATAAAGAGCCAACCAGTGTAACGTACAACACACATTGCACATTGCACATTGTACGTGATATCGTATCGTAAAACACCCCGAAAAGAATAAAGAAGAGTGTAACAATCAGCATTCTCGGCTATTCTGACTGACTGCTCGAATGACTGACTAATACACTGACTGGCAAGATTTTTACTGCTACGATCGCAATGCGGTAATATATAACAAGAACCTAACATTTTAAGGTCTTCATTTGCCAAAGCGATATTTCAATTTAATACCTTCTGTGTGCACAACTGCAGGAACATCAACACTAGCAACAAAAGAAAAGTCTAAGGTAAAGACACAGGTCAAGAATGCAAACAGCCATCAGCTTGCAAAAGCTTTTTGGTTGTTTTTTTTTTATGTTTTTTTATGTTTCTTGTGCCGTTGTTTGTTTGTTTTTTTTTTTTTGTTCTTCTGTTTTGGTAAACCACAAAAGTAACAGCAATACGATCAAGTAAGCTGAGCGAGCACCTATTTACTCTGTTCTCTGATCAAACACGTCAAAATATTTAATTAGCCTTTGTGGTCGTGTATGTGCGTAGTTCAAAGAAATACTTGTATAAATAAGAGGAACCGAGAAGAGAATAAATTAAATATTTTTTTCGTCGGTTTTTAAATTAATTTTCTCAAGTGTTTTTTTTTTTTCATCTTTAATCATTAAAGATATTGCGATAGAAAGAAATTTATTAAAAATCAATTTATCACGAGCTTAAAAACGAAAACAAAAATTAATTTAGGAAAACAGTAGAAATTATAAATAAATTCAGTTTTCGGTCATTATTTGCGAATCTTAGCTAAACTTTCCCGCTCGCATTGTTCGCATATTACATGCTAAACGTCTTTCGTTTCATTGGAGTCGCACGAAGTCAACCAAGTCCAATTCTTCTCCGAATTACGCATATTATAAATGCGAATACTTGCATCAAATAAATGATACAACACCGATATCTTAGAGGAATTACGAAATCTGATTAAAATTTATTCGAACATGATTTTTTTAACAAGAATTCAGTTAATGTTATGAGTAAATTTATTACTTCAATTGAAACGTAAGCTCCCCGCCTATCTACCTACTTGCCAGGATCGAGAGAGTAAATTAGGCAGACGGAGCGCCGTTCTGCCAAGAGGGAAAGATAAATTTTGTTTGCTTCTTAGATCCAAAACATCATCTCTTCCTATCGCACACCCTGCAATATATGCGAGAGTAACTGGATAATTAATCAATCCATCAGTGTATTGGATCAGGTAAATGAAAAGAAGTGGATTTCATGGGAAATTTATTCTTTCTCTTTTTTTTGCACATAAAGATATCTCAGTAACGGAGAACGCAGCTTTCTAAACATTAAATTGCTTTGAGTTTATGACGTACGATCGTTTCAATTTATCAGGTAAAAAAAAATTTATACATATTATGACGTGCTATAGGCTTTGCGGAAAATGAACTTACACAACTTTTAACGCGATTGTATTTGTAAGTTGATGTTGAAGAATTTGGATTTATGGCGAATTGCTCATAGCAGATCGCTTTCTGTTATTTCTGTTATTAACTTACTAAACTTTTCGTCAAAAGATGAACTTACATTACCTACGAAAAGAACACCGCTTCGTTTATTTTTCGAATAAGTCTATGCACATTTTTAAAGGGAAAACCTAACCTTTAAATGTATTCGTTTGCTATCTAAACTCACGCACTACTAAAAACTTCTTATATAGAAAGTTTCAGGCTATAACTTAGCTCGTGCTTTCTTAATATGAGACAGTCAGTCGGTCAAGATTTAAAACAGAAGCATTGCAGTTAAATGAACATCGAAAAAGATGCAAAAATGTGAAGATATTTTTGTTAATGATTAGCTAATGGTATGTATTTAATCATATTTCCTGCGATTTTTATACTCTTTTTTTTTTTTTTCAATTATTCTTAATGCGTGGGCAAGAAAGTATTTTCTCCACTCTCTCTCTCTCTCTCTCTCTCTCTGTCTGTCTCTCTCTTTCCCGCTCTCTGCCGCGATTCTTTTCACTCATCCTCCATCGGTTTCTGTCCCTTTCACTGCGTTTCCCTTTCTGCACCCATTTGTTTCTTTTATGCGTAACACACAAGGGACAAATAGAAGAAGAGAAGAATGAACTGAAGCGTCTTTATTGCCGATCTTGTCTTGATAGTCTATTATGGTAATTACAAATTATCTCTACTGCATAAATTGAGAATAATTGCAATTAAACGATGAAGACGCAACAATTGAGTAACAACCACAGCAATAATTGGTATAATATCAGAGACAATAAATAGAGAATAGATGAGCAGCATACATTAAGTTATATACATTTGTATACATATATATTGATATGTGAATTAAATAAAAATTTCGCCTTTACTTCTTCAACTGGCGGCAGCGTTGCAGGTACAAAATGAACATTCGGTCAGCTTTCGGTCAGATTTTAATTTCAATTGTTTTAATTAACATAAAAAGTGTCAGTAAAGGAGAACCGGTTATAGGCAGTTTTCAGTTTTCGGCTTTCGGCTTTCGGTTTTTGTTTTCTGTCTTTTTTTTTTTTTTTTTTTATCAATTGAAAATTTAATTAAAAGCGCTACAAATTACACACATGCCACCGGTTTCGTTTTCACGCCAATGGCGTTCAATTGTTACGACGAAATCGAAATATGCTTTAAACCTGTTTCTTACACTGAATTTTGTTGTTGTTATTTAACTGCAAAAGATACGTCAGATAAAAATGGCAAAAGCATTTTTTGCATGATTTTTGTTGAAATTATTACTTATCAAAATTTGAATGCATTAAGCCTGTAGTGCGCATGCACTATAAACTTTGCATACCATATATGCTCAGAACATCGTCAGTTAAAGTGAAGAAAAAGTTAGCATAGAGGTTTGCTTCCTTTACGCGTCTTTCAATATATATTTCTTTTTCTTTTAAATTCAAACCTGTTTCCTTTGGGGATTTTGTTTTTGTTTCTTTTTTTTCCATTTTTTTTTTTTTGTTTTTTTTTAATGAACTCATAAATTGTAATTGTTATTATTGTTGTAATTATTGTCGTTGTTGTAAGTCATTGTTGTAATTTTTGTGAAAAAGTCAATTTCCTTCCCCCATACTTTGTACTTGTTATTTGCTACTTACTCATCAAACAGTTAATTAAATAATTTTAATATTAATCACAATAGCACTTTCTCCTTCCGTCAGGCACGATACCGAAGTACATGCTACCCTTAGCCCCAGCTTAAATGAGTTGCCGTCTGCGTCACTATATACTTGCATGTGTTTGCATATGTGAATTTAAATAAAGCGCTTACTGAAAAACAAACATACACAAGGACATCCATATATCTCCACACAGAATTTGTGCTTGTTAGCCGTTTTGTGCAACGTTAACTAACTAACTAACTAACTAACTAACTAACTAACTAAAGTAAACATATTCAGGTAAACATGAGTAAGTGTGACAGAGATATAGATATTCTCATCTCATCGCTATCATCATTAATATTGTTGTTGTTGTTGTTGTTGTCGTTGTTTTTATTGTATTAATGCGCTTGCGTGCTTTTGATGTTAAATTAATTCGTTGGTAATTTGTTTTGATGCCATGAAAACTCAGAGAAAATTGATTGAGATTGCAGTAAAAATATAGGAAAAAGACAAAGAAGAGAAGAAGGAGAATAAGAGGTAAACCTAAACGAAAACACCTATGCCCATCTCCATCATGACAGCAATAACAGCAATAACAGGCAACAACAACAACAACAACAGCAACGGCAGCGGCAGCGGCAACGGCAACAACACAGAAACGAAGACTTATATCCCAGTAATTATTGAAAGAAATATTCAATTTTGTTATTGTTAGTGTTGAATGCTATGATTTCCTCACTTTTTATTGTTGCTAATGACGCCATACGTTAATGCATATGTTTATATTCATGTTTAATATTATATGTATACCTCTTCAGTGTTCAGTTGATCAACCCTATACCCTGTTTACGAGCAATATTTTATATATACAAGACTAAGTATATTAAGTGCATCTCTACACCTTGATATGCTTATAGTTCTAGCTGATAACAATCCCATATGATATATATATATATATATATATATATATATATATATATGAGATATATATATTTTTAATCAATTCACAAAGCACGGTGGCCAACAGTTCACAGTACTGTTTTCATATACTTGTTGAAACCACAATTTCCCACGTCACGTTTGATTTTACGTTTATTTTTAGTCCACACGTTTGCTCACAATTCGGTTTTAGCGAAATGATTCTGAAAATTATATATCCATCCTAAGACATGGCCGTATATGTACTGATCGTCTTAATTTGGTTAAATGAAATGTCTACTGATAGCTCACGTATAACGATGAGTTAACATAGGAGCAGTGCTGGCATATAAATGCAATGTAGGCTCGAAAACTTATCGAATTTTTTCAACTGGCTGCAAGCTGTTAGCAACACTTTATTTATATTATATATAATCTGAAAGATCTGCATATTTCTTCTGCGACATAAGCAGGTTGTTCTTCAGAACTACGGATCAAGGTAATGTTGCCTTCAAAATGATAGTCCTTCGCAATTGATCATAGAGTTAATATTAAATTTTATTTTAAGCTCAATAGAATTTTGAAATCTTTGATTAGAAGAGAAGGATTTATTCTTGTAGAAGACCGATATAAGTGCCTTCAGAAATAAACGTGAGGCTTAGCAAGACGACTGAAATCGGATCGCGTATAAAAATAAAAAAAAAAGCAAACGACAGCTTCGCAGGCAAAGTGCGTGAAATGATTGCCTAAAATGCACATTCGGGTAAAAATTCACTATAACCAAAAAATATGAATCACGAAATATTGAGTGAAAAATTAAACAGAGCAAAAGTGTGTTCTCAATTTGTTACCCAGACACACTAATATTAGTCACTTTACTCGAAGCCGAGTGCAGAGGAGAATACACATGAAATCGTCAAACAATTTCAAAATTCATTTCTATAGAAAAAAAGAGGCAAATTTTTTGGATATACTGCGGATGTGCTTGTTTATCAGAGAGCGATGAGAACTTTAAAGTTACGGTTGTTGATTTTTTTTTTGGTATACAATTAATTATCTTTGTTATGCAATGAAAATATGGTCACCAATTTGTTTGACAATTCCAATGATAGATCCGAAGATGGCATACCCGCAAGTAATGATTTCATGCGTAATTGGCTTGACATCATGTGTAAATTTTTAATATATTGACCTATCCGCAAAAATGTGTTGGAGTTAAAAATTAAAAATCAAGAAATCGAGGATCGTAAGCCAGAAAGACAAAATTCCTTGTAACAGGCTTCAGGCTTCAGGCACGACCAGCACGCAGTTTTTTATATGCATATCATATACCTCTGACCTCTGAAGAGATGAAAACGGTTCAATGTTGTCAAATCGTGTCGTGTATAGTGGGCAAGATAAGATGTATTACATAATTATTTATGTCACTTTAATGTCAAGTATCTTTAAGAAATACATTGTAAAAATTTGCTTAGTGATATATACCATGAGTCTTCCCCAACAGCAGAACGACGCAGAAAAAGAAACCAAATTCAATTTTATTGTTGCTATATGAATCCAAAACAGCGCCACAAAATTGCGTTAATTTAAGTTTATTGGGCGTAGAGTGCGAGCGGAGATAATATTGGAGCAAATATTGTTCGCATGTACCGTAAAGCACCTTAACACCATAAACTAGTGAAAGAGAAGAGAAAGTAATTGATACACAGACACTGGCATGGTTGTGCCAAGAAGCAGAGAGAGAGAGAGAGAGAGACTTTTGAATGTTTGATTCCTCGTACAAGTCGTAAACGTCGTGTAGCTTATGTTGCTGTATTTAGCAGAGAACAAGAAATGAAAGCAATGCAAAATGGCGAAACAAAGCAAATAGCAATTGAACGAACATACATTTCAATGTAGTGGCAACAAAAATCATCATAATTTTCCAATTTATAATACGGTCTTAATGAAATTTTCAATGTAATTGAAGAAATCACAGTCCTCGCAGTCAGTGGGAGTGCTTGCACGTTAGCCGCACGTTTACCGCGATTATCGTATATCTTCAATGTAAGAATAATTTGGTGAGCTAAAAAAAAAAAGTGAAAAGAAATTCGGAGTCTACATTTGCAGCCCTTAGAATCAAATTGAACAAGGAGTCCGAGTGGTGTGCTGACCGAGTTGCTTCGTTTGTAACGCTTCGAAAAAGAATCGCCCTCGAAATAACTTAATTCAAATTCACAGTCCCTGGCCCCGTTTCGAATAAATGAACCCAAATTTCATAAATTGCATAAATTGCATCTAAAAAGTGATAACATAACAGCGTATGTTGTAGACTTCTTTGACTTTTACTGAAGATCCTCTACGAAAACATCAATGATTCGCGCAAAATTTCCTACAAACGATTTCGATTTTCATTCAGAGAAATATTTAACGAACAATGTAAGAGGCATAAAGTCAAATAAATCAAATACTTCTTATACCCTACACCAATTGTGCGTGTAAAACGAATATTAAATTCGTGCGGACGCATGTGACAACTGAGATAGACCCACGTTTTCTTATGCCAATCGATTCATAATCATTTCCTGATTCGATTTAAGTTTGCTTGCACGTCTGATGTCCGCTCATGCATTTTTTGTGCTCAACAATGTGTACAATATGATGGAAGCTAATGATTAATGATTAATATATGTTGTACCAATTTTTCTCAATCATTGCCTTTTTCAAGTGAAACAATGACTGAAATTTACGCAAACACCTATTCGCTGGACAAAAGTTGTCTTTTTTTGTTCAAGAGTCGATGAAGAAGACATTAAGGCTTACTGCCCTTCCATACTTTTCTTTAAGGTAGGGGCTATGACATATACATATATATATGTTGAACACTGCTATGTTCCTTTGTCTATGAATGGTTAAGTAATTGCTTCCGTAATTGACTATGAGGGAGATTTTCCATGACTTAATGCCTTCAGTAAGTTGAGAAAAACACATATTAATGCTTAAGTGGTTGCCGCTATATGCTATTATTTCGATTTCTCTCTTTCATATATGAATACTACCATTAAAGAGTATCTGAAGACAAGTTTGTAAAAAGCGCGTAGACATAGTTAAGATTAGAGATAAATACTCATAAAAGAAAGACAAAAACGTATTTAATTGTTCTGTCTGTGTCTGTGTGTCTGTGTGTCTGTGTGCGTTTCGTAGCCAACTGCATTTCTCTTAGGGAATAGTTGTTAGGATTGCTTTCTTTTCTCGAATTTTGAGCGCCTCAGCAGGGTTACAATCTGAGTTCCACTGAAATAAAATAAAAGTTGAAGTAAGAATTCGACTTAATCGCCTGAACAGCCCCCCCCCCCCCCCCCATCCCTCCCCCGCCCACGCTCCCGCCAACAGCTTTCCTTTGATAGTATCGGTTCAAGCCTTTTGAAGTTTCATAAGACTTTTTGCCCTTATTGGAGTCAGATTTATACGCAATAAAAATGATATATGTCGTGGGCTATTTTGATAGCCAATAGACTGCTAAATACAATGCAAGTAAAACAAAGCTTCTTCCAATACCTGTTATAATTCCTTAATGACATTTCATTACTTTATGAATTCCACTGTTCCTCTGACTTGACTCCCTTTCCCTCCACTATTGCGCTCTAGCATAATAATAGTAGTAAAATGTAGTAAGTAACTGCTCTATTTCTGATGATATCAAAAATTTTCTATATATGTGCACTTATCGCATATCGGCGTTCTGGCAATTAAAATGTCTTCACATTTCGCATTTCAATTTTTTCAATCTCATCTCTTACTCTGATCCACATTTTTGTTTCTCTTCCTTCATCTGTAATAAAATAAGTAGAATTGGTTGTGTATTTGCTCGGCTTTTCCATATATATTGTCCTTATATATGCGAGGGGGAACGTTTATATTTCTTTTTCAGTGAAGCATCATTTATGCTAAAATGTTCTCTTGATTTCTAGGACAATTTTCGCTAATGAGTATTATGCTTCGATGAAAATTAACGTAACTTGGATTGTTTTTGATAATTGAAAGACATTTTCGATCCAATGGGTGCGTCTATGAATTTGTGCTCGGCTTGCACGACGTTTCATCTACTCGATTCCCATAATTGTATTTAATTCGATTATGAGATTATCGTTAAATAAATCGCGTCTGTCAGTAGTGGTAATAGGAGGATTTCATTTAAAGCGTCGTTACGTTATTTCAGATAGTTCAATAGAATTTGAAAGAAACCAAAAGCTTTAATTAATTTTTTGACAAATAATTTACGGACCATGAGGGATATTAATCCGTTAACAATTGCGTAAAACATATATTGAATTGTTGGGAATCGTTTAGTCGCCGATGCGATTATTCAACATTTTTTTTCTCGCGTAAGAAAAGTTAGTTATCTTCCTCGGATTTTAATTAAAGGAAAGTTAATATAAAAATAATATGAATGCGATTGACTCCTTTGGTTGAGAATGTCCTTTATCTTTACCTGCTTAGAAAGAGGTGCTTTAATCATTTCTCGACAATTCATCACATTTCTGGGAAACATTTTCCACTTGTCGCCAATTTTTTATTCAAAACTTTTTGCTCTTTTTTTTTATCCCTCTTCATATTATGAAACTACTAACAGGACAACCGTGAACCGTGAACATGTGAACCTAATGGGTACAACAATTACGCAACAAACCTTTTCAAAGATGCGTAAATTTATATGCTATATGGTATAAAGGGCGCACCTGATTTCAAGCTGATTGGACAGGCTAGCAGTGGTTATTTGTTATAGGTTAAGAACGCGACTTTATTGGCCCTTTAGACAGCGTTAAAGTGAGACGCCTTCTGCGCGCGAAGGAAAAAGGAATGAATTTATCCAACTTATGAAAGCACTTGACAAAATAAATTTATTTATATCAAATTACTCAAGCCATATCCCTTTGCTGCACTAACCCACGCGTGAAACTAATACACTGAAGAAGCGTAAAATTTTAAAGTGCGAAAGAATTTCTATATATATATATAAATTATTTATTTTCCCCTTTCTTTTTCTTATTACCAGTTTTAGCCACCCACTTAACAATAAGTCGCCAACAATAAGGATAAATGCCCGACAAGGCAACAAATTACTTACTTAGCGTGTACAAGTAAAAACAAATCATTGTTTGTGTGTGTGGCGGAAAGTTCATATGAAATACTAAAGAACATGACATGCGCCAATTTGCATTTTTTTTTTCTTTTTTTTTTTTTTGAAAGAAATTTTTGCGTACATTGATCCGGAAAGTGACTAAAAGAAAAGAAGAATTGCCCAACTCCCAGTTGTCTGGTGCGAAAAAAAAAACAGCAACGTCGTCCAAAACACATGCACTCTTTAAACTGTATTTTCCGCATAGACAACCACAACACTTAACACGTGAAACTCTTTAGTTGCATGTATGTACATATGTACGTATGTACTTTTGTGGGGAAAAGAGGGGCGTCCAAGGATAGTCTCAATAATTCCTCGCTCTACTTCGCTTCAAAATCTGGTTAATGTGTTCCTTTTTTTTTTGTTTTGTTTTCTTTTTATTTTACACCCAAAATGTTTCTGCCATAATTTAGTTTCTCCACTTTCAGTTCAAGAGTGTTATAACGTAAACCACAACAACACATTTCAGAACTTGGCAATCTGTTTCATTACACGGAAAACATAGCATAAATTGTTATCCTTGTGGACGATTATTTCCGCTCTCTTTCTTATTCTCTCTCTCACTCTCTCTTTCTCTCATTCTCTCTCTCTCTCTCTCTCTCTCACTCTCTCTCTGCCCTCATATATATATATATGTATATATATTTTTGTTTCCTTTGCCGCCATTCTAATACTCATTCATTGGTCTCCCCACACGTTGTTAACTTTTTGTTTATGCCCAGCATATACACGGCTAAGTTTTCCTTCCTTCGCCCTGCTTAGCATAGTTTACTTTAGTTTAGTTTAGTTATAAGTTTGAGAGTTCTCAGTTATTTTAAATACATACATACGGGGGTGTTTTACTTAGGTTGTTGTTACTATTGCTATTGCTCTTTTCTGTTGTTGTTGTTGTTGTTGTTGTTGTTGTTGCTGTTGCTGTATCTTTCTTGTTTCGTTACATTTCACTCTCTTTCTATTTCATTTCTATTCCCCTGTGTGTCATAACTCTTGACGAGCTCATCTTTTACTTAAGTTTTACATAATTTCATGTTGAATACATATCAAGCTGTTGTGTTAGCTCTCTTTACTCCTTAGAGACTTAATAATCGAAACAAATCCGCACAAGTGGGGCAACGTGTAAGTGGCCTTGATGTATTGCTTAGCTTTATCTCACGAATTGGCCATCTCTGTGCATAACCATGTAATTGCCATTCATTGGGGGATTTTTGAATGTTTAATACGCAACGAAATAAACATACTTTTGACAAAGGAAAAATTAGCAAAAGCAAACAGATATCAATTATATCGCTTGTGGATGTTTGATATAAATTTTAAAAATAAAAATCTATTGAAACAAATAAAAACAAAAAAGTAGTGGGCCGTGGTCCACCATTAAATGGCTTACACCATGCTCAGCTTATTGCGATTATGCACACAACAGCCTTTCTGGAATAAGCATTGGTTGAAAAACTAGTCCGTTCCAAGTTCACGTCACTAGTTCTTCGTCCAAAACACGTCAGTATATCAGGTTTCATGAAACGGCCTGTAGTTTGAATCCAACAAAACAAAACAAACACAAAGATACAAAGGACCAAACGTACAGACAAGCCTAGATTGATCGAACAAGTGATAGTGAATCGATCGGTAATGTTAAAAGTGGGTTTATCTCAAATTCTCTTGGGTGTTGAATACATCTGTACAACTTCGACACGCTCTTGTGCTATAAGGCGTGTAGGGTACAAAAAGGTTAAAGCGTCGCTAGTGAAATTTTCGACAAGATTTTAAGATCATTCTCGTAATTTCAACGTACAGGGTGGTGGAGGGAGGTCAATTAACAAAACATACCCATATAGTACGTTCCGAATTGCGAGGGATATACCTTCGTTAGCGGAGATTAATAATTTCACAAAACGTATCAAGTAATTTAAAGGATTTTTAAGTTAAACGTAGGGGACGCTGTTAGCCGAGAGTGGAAGATTTGCGATACATTCGCATAAGCAATCAGTTTTGCATTAAATTAATGCAATAATTGTGAGTGTAAAGTAAGGCTTCTTCTAAGAAATGGATGAAAGCATACAAAAGCTTATACCCCATGAAATATCTTTAAAGTATGTTTAATATTTTCCAGCGGGCAATAGTGATGATAATTAACAAGCCCAAGACTTGGTTAGTCTTGTGGATCAAGCGCATAACTAGAAAGGCTCTCCGACCGCCAGACTCTTTAGTTAGACTCTAACAGCAGAAATTTACTTCTCACTCACTGCAAAACGCAACTGTTTGATAAAACGCTCTAATAGTGTGGAGAACTTGGACGTTCAAAATATGAATATTGTCGTAATGTCACGTTTACATCCTTTCTCCTTTTCTCTGCTTTTGTATTTGGGTGAAGAAAATTTAATATTTAAGAAAAGCAGGCGTATAAAGCATTCACAAATGGCTATTTTGCAGACTTTCGCAATTTAGTGAAGGAATTCACTTAATGGAAGTATATCCAATAAAGAGCATTCATTGACTTTATTTCGGTTTGGGGCTTCATCAGAAAATAAAAATTTTTCAATTTTGGAATAAAAATAAGTTTTCATTATTAGATCTAGAATTTGCTTCTATGTGTATATTAAAGACATTGCCATCAGCAAGTGTCTGGTCATGTCTGTTCTTCCTCGTCGTAAGAGATAAAGAATCGAAAGCTTTGGATTTCGTGCTGAACATTATCACCTACCGTATGTCCACTGACACTGCCGTAGTCAAGAAATTGAAATTTCACTTGAAAATATTTATATATTTTTTCTTTGAATCAAATTTAATGTCAATGTACTTAACCACGCTACTATTAAAATTATTTCTACCTCAAATAACGCAGCCTTTGCATTCAAAATGATTTCAGTGATTTCGGGCATTTTCGTGATTTCAATTTGAAAAACAACAATCCCATCTTCGTCATATACTAAATAGCAATGTTAATCATGATAATGTTATGATTTGAACAAAATCACTTTGAAATCCATTAAATTGACTCCCTTTCTCCCCTTTTCTTCTTTGTAAACAAATATCGTTGTATGTAAATAAAGAATTTTGAAAATTAAATAATTAATACGTTTGAATACAATGTAAGCCCGTCCGTCTGCCTTCAAGGCAATCTTTTCACGAAATCAATTAAATCACATTCAGTGTAAATGTCTTTGTCATTTTAAGGTATGAGGTCAAATTATAATCTTTATATGGTAAGATTCGAGCATTTTCTGGGAATACTTGCTAGCGCTTTTCTTTCACTTGACTGACTGACTGACTGATTGACTGACTGACTGAAGCAAATGTTAGTGATTGGCTTTAAAGTGATTATTAATCCCTTGTAGAAATACTATCTCATACTATATCAGTCAGGAATTTCATGTTTGGTAAAAATTTTGAAAACCAAGTAATAGAAGTAATTTAAGGCAAGGATTCTTTCTATTTAACTTTAAGGGTTTTTCAAATGCTTATATTTCACATGCGTACTAATATTTATTTTTCGCTCGACTTATTCTATCCAATTGTTCTTCGTTGCTTTCAAAGAACCTTTACTTTGTTTTAGACTTCATTTGTAACTTTTGTCTGATTTAATTGCGACCTCTTTTAATTAACTTAAATAGCGATAAAAAAAAAAAAAAAAATAAGAGAAAATTAAATCATAATAAAAAAGAAAACAATTCATTCAACATATCTTGAAATTCGTTACTCCTCTTGTTTTAAAAAAGGCTCACACACACACACACACACACACACACACATTTAAAACACTGATTGAAATCTTTACCGGCAAGTAGATGGAAAAAAGGCAAGAAATTTTTATAAAAACAAAAAAAATTTCATTTACATAAAAAGGGAAATAAGGCGTAACATCTTAGCCAGCCCTAGCGTTAAGTGTGCTTTTCATGCTATTCATAGCGAAGACAAAAATTTATACTACAGGCACACAAAATAAAAAGCATACGGACAATTACGCTATAACTAAACATTATAAATATATGGATATATGTATAAGATATGTGTCTGACTTTTTCTAATATAACACTATTTAGATTTGTGAAAGAGTGTGCAACATTATATCACATTTCGCTTTCTTCTTTGAAGGCACTAAAAATGACAACCAACACTACATCCAAGCAAAGCCGGTAAGGAAGACGACGAAGGTAGACGGCTAGAATAACACAAAAGTGACATTCGACTTTGATATAGCATTTTGATAGAATAATAAAAATCGTACATAAAAATTATACGAAAAGAAAGCATTTGTGGATAACCATCACGTTCTTCCGATAAAACTACTTGAGTAATATTCGAGTATTGCTAAAGAATATAAATAAATACTATGTCTATAGTAATAATAATAATCGGGTGCAGTAAGTTAAATACAAATTTTGTACGCTTTTGTGCCATGTTAATGAAAATCGGACATTTCGACATATCTCCTTCTTCTTCTAATCAATTCTTAGCCATCCTAGTTGATTACTATAGTCAATCAAGTTACTTCTTCGCCTTAGTCTAAATCAGTCTAAATATTTTCTATCCATTCCAGACTCTTTTCAAGCTTTCCTGTTATCTCTAATTTATATGCGCGCCGACTAAAGAGATAAAATTAGAATTGAGGAAAAGATTTAATGCCATCCCGGGAAAAGATTTCGGTGACTGATGACTATAATGAAATTCATAAACAAATTCACGTTTTTCTTTCGATCGAATGTAACATTTTATTTTGTTGTTGTAACATTTGTTACAAACGCAACAGTGTAGCATGTCGTGCTGATTAAGGCAGCAACGATGAGTGAAAGGCTGGAAGAGTGGTGGTGGTAAAAATGGATATAAATTCGATCGAAGTCTCCTATATAAAATCCGATGGGCCGATGGAGACCACACGCAGGGCAGGATATAGAGCCGTCTAAGGCCCCGTCCGGCAAGCAAGTTTCGTCCTTCCGTTTGTCGTCGTAAGGGTTGCAGAACATATATTACTTTGGTGTAATCGTCTGTGGAAGGCTTGTGGGATAAGATCCCCATTTCTCCCGAATTACCTAGTTTATCAATGACATATCAATGCATCCATCCGTTTATTGCTTCCAATCCGTTCAATCTGTGCGAATTTTTTTTCCACATATACACGATTTCATTTTGTTTGTGTCATACAACGCAAAAGTGAAAGTAAATTCAGATAAGCGTTAAATAAAAGTCACGCCCTGAACAACAATAAAAGTAAAGATTCATTATGCAAACTCCGCTGCTCCTCTCCATGGTCGATAGCCTCAATAAAAATCCGAATTTAAAACCCGTAAAATAATGATTTTGAAGCTTATTTCCTTAATTGTTTTTCATGGGCGAGCTTCGAAAGAAGTTAATCTCTGTCCTTACAACAACGATACATATAAGAGTGTGCGAAAGCAGAAAAACTAAAAAATTCGATTAAATTTCGCCTTTACATCAGAAATTTTAGCAAAAATCAATTCCAAGTTTGGTTCCCGCCTGTCTTCACTTGCATTTCAAACCAATGAAAAATTCAAAATCGACTTCAAAGGCGACTTTTTATGTCCCGATCATGTCTTGGCTTCTCTCTTTTATTATGAACACGAAATATTTGTAGGCGTAAGACGCTTTTATAAAACATATGAAGTCTCTGTAAATGACAAAAGTTTATATTTTTATTTTTTCATTCCTTTGAGATAGATCCACCTTTCATTACACCGATTGATTGAGAATCATTACTAAAATTATTTCGTGAATCGGTTAAATCTTCTCTGTCCACCTGTCCGCCTTGTTTCTTTGTGTTCAACCAGTCCTCAATTATTGAAATATTTTCATGAAATATGTACACTGGTATACAGACTCGTTTTCGTCCAACAGCAAATGCCGGGACTAGTTTTTTGACTGATTCCCGTAGATCCTCTTATTTTGAAATGTCGTTATATGAACGATTGTATAATGATGTTAGGTATTTAATAGTTGGTCATGTCCCACTGATACTTTTCAATAAAAATCAATTATTTCTTAGATTAAATTGAGATTCTGGACGAATTAGTGAAGACAATCTTTTGATTTTTGAGTTACATTAACTACATGGTTACTTTTCACGATAACTTTTCCATATATATGCCTTCAGTCAGTATGTAAGTGAAGATATTTTACATAGTTGTTGATAGTGTGGACGTTATTGTCAATCGAAAAAAGGATTGAAAAACAAGAGCGTAACGTAAACGTGATATAAAACAAAAAACCGGTATATAGAAGCTCTGTCGTGTAGTTATAGCTAATTTCATTAAGTTTGTGCCACATGATATTCCGGGCTACTTATGCTCTTCTAACAATCTAAAGGTATTTCAAAAACAGACTTCAAACAATATTTTGGAGTAACGTGACAAGGACATGGTTAGGTGTACATTTCCATATTTGAATTTTTGTTTTCAATTGTTTATATAATTCAAGTAAAAAAATGCAGAGCATCCCTACAAAAAATCCCACCGATTCCCTATTGATGATTTCCGAGAAATTGTTGCGTCATTGTTAGCTTATTTGCGACCAAGATCTGCCTGTTTTCATAACTTAAGAAAGGACATATGTTTTGAAAAAACTAAACAACGTTTCAATATAGTATTCTAAAAAAGACAACCGAGTTAAAGGATAGACCGAACCTCTTTTTGCAGAATGGATAAGATTCTTCGGTTTTTTAAAAAACGATTTGCAGAGACAATTACAGTTTAACATGACCAGGGCACCTAAATTTTTGCGAAGGTAAGTTTAGGTTATTTAGGTTCTCATATGAAACATAAAATTTATAAACGGCCTTATAGGAATTAGTTTACCTTTTGCCTGCTTTTGCTCGCCCAAAAATATTAAACAAGTCCATGCATTATAGTTATGTTACGGCCGACCATTACATACTCTATCATTATCGATGTGTTACTACTACTTAACACAATTATTCATATAACGACGATTCAAAATAAGTTGTTATATGCGACTTGGTTGAAAAAGTGGTTCAATCCGAACCATTTTCACTAGCGTGTCTTCCTGAGCCAAACCATGTTGTTGAAGCAAATTGCATCAAAATATCTCAATAATTGCGACCCGTACGTTAAACAGAAAAACGCAAGACGAGCAGACAGATACACAATTTTATAAAACTTGAGTCTCTTTCAAGTCCTTTCCTTGCACTACAAATGTGATAGGGTATAAAGAGAACAATCACCTTTGCACGATTTCGTTATTCAAGGGGAATCAAAATCGTATACAACCTCCCATTCCTATGTGATTATGAATATTTAACAAAAATCTCGGATTGGCGGTCGTATCTAATAAAGAATTAGATATCGATTATGCGAACTAATTTAGAGAAAGATTGGATTTCTTTTCCTTGTCTGTATATAATTCGCTCGTCCCTAATTCGATCATTTTAATTCAGTAGATAACTAGTTTTTTTTTTAATTTTTTTTTTTTTACGACAAATGACTCAGGCAATGTTGTCGTCTATACGAGCGACGGTCAGAAAAAAGTGCGCGGGAAGAGCGGAAGAAATTCAGAAAGTAGGTTGTAGCCTAGTGGCCTAGTGGGTGCATGTCAAAGTCGATAAAGTTTACGCCTTTACCGATTGAAGCCAAGCATGCTCTATCGCACCGGGATTTGAGAACCCATGAACAACACTAACTTCGTAGACGCGATTCGTATTAACTAATTTAATTCTAAGTTGATCTGACTTAAGTTAATTCTTACTTAGCTTTTTTGTTGACGTTGCCATCATAGAAAAAGAAACAGACATTGCCTCCTCTCTTTTTTTTTTTTGTGTGCACCTCTGGTAAATTCGCTGAAGCGTGCATTACGTATTCAAGGACAAATTTTGTGTACCTTCAGGTGATGAGTAGGAGAAGCATATTGTCTATGATTTGGCGTTAAAGCAATTTTGGATATTTTGATAGAGTAGTTTGTGTGGAATACATAAAAACTCACGTATAAATGAACACACATGCAAACCCCGGTATATGTTGAGTTGGGTTTGTTTTTGGTTTTATTGCTTTTCATTTTTTTATTCTTTAGTTTATCTTAACTAACAATTTGACGAACTGCCATAAATAGGCGTTTTTGTTGGCTGAACTTAAATTGAAAACATTTAATAAAGAACCCACAAATGTCTATATATATATATATATATATGCATCTATATATATTTATATGTATGTATGTATTCATGTACAAAAGTAAGTATAATCTAGCATATCTTTTTTGGCATTTTATAAATAAATATGTATAAGTATGCGCACTTTTGTTCCGTCTGTACGTCTACATGTGTTATAAACAATTTTCATTTTAGGTTTTGTTCTTCCTTTTCGTCTCTTTAGCGTTTTAGATTAACTCGTTAAGATTTCTTACTTAAGTAATTTTTTTTTTTTTTTTTTTTTTTTTGTTTTGGGTTTTTTTTTAATTTTTTTTTCCAAATAATAAAAATGCGCTGGGTTGGAGTTTTCAGATTTTAGCGATAATATGAAATAAATTGAATGCTTAAATTACCTCATTTGCCGCGATTTTGTTTTTCCATTTTTTTTTTTTTTTTATTCTGTGCTTTGCTCCGTTTCTTTCGTTTCTTGGCGTTGAATAGAAATAAAAAATAATATAAGGTAATCGGCTTGGATCGTTTTTCAAAAAACTAAAGTTTATTTAATAAGTTAATTATATATATATAGATATATGATGATTATAAGTTTACAGTGTTGTTTTGTTTAATCTAGAAAATTTAAATAAAAGTAATTAATTGTATTAATTAATTTTAAATGTGTATGTACATAAAACGAAAGTAATACGTTTAAAAGTTATGTGCAGCCATGGGTTCACATACATATAATCTAAAATCGAGAATATATTTTAGATGCAATAAAGATAATATTTTAGAAAAATTACTGTTATTTTCTTATTTTTTGCTTTCGGTATCGAATATCGACAACACATCATTCAAAATTCGTAGGATGACGTGTAGATGTAGAATAATTATTAACGAGCCCACACGATTATACCCTATACCATATGGGTATATCATGTTTGTCCGGTTATACGCAACATTTACAATTCAGTTGAGATTTCTCTCACCTCCATAAATTTACTCATCTTCAGACGGATTTTGAATTGATTGAATGATTTCTTTGCTTTAATTACTCAAACATACGCAATTTTTTTTCTCTAATACAATTTGAACTGCATTTTAAAATAGAAAGCAATTTTTCGTATTTATTTTAATCGGCCGTCTATTGCTCTACAAGTTGTTACCAAATTCGTTTCTCTCTCTCTCTCTCTAAATTTTTGTCGAGCCAATAGGTATGTAGTCTAGTATTGGCGTGAAGAAAGACGAAGCCTTTCGTTATTGACGAATTTAGAACGCTTTACCCCAGTTGCATGTTTTAATCGCATTAATTGCAGTTACAAGTGGAAGATAGGCTTAAGCCTCTGGCAAGGTACCAAAAGTCCATTTAGCACGAATGCCATCAAATCGAAATCGTTAGCTTATGAGACCTCTGGGTCCATTTGATATCGAGCTTTTTTTTATTTTCGCTGTCAATCTCGTTAAAAAATGGCTCGCCACTGTTGCGTATCAGTAACGATTCGCAAATGGAAATATATTCGATTAAATTTTTCAGCAATAATTCTTAGGCTGATCAAACGTCACGCTTCCTTTTTGTATCGAGACTTCTGCAAGAAGGACAAAACTAGTTTTTGGTCAATGTCTAGTTCCACTGATGATAAAGTGCTGTATAAAGACCACAAAGTCTGCGAAGTGTTATCGGTCTAATCACAGTAATCTTGTGGTTTTTTATGGATTTTTTAATTACTTCAGAGCTTGTTTTTTTTTCAAATTGTTTAACAGCTTTAGAAATTATCTATTAGGAGAAAAGCCACGACCGTTTGATTCCTTGATGCAACTTATATATAATACATATATAATACACTATCAATCGTAAGAGAGAATTCAAAAAATTTCTATCCTTTAACCTAATAACTTTTCACCATAAATAAATTTATACTTTAACTTACATATAAATGACAAAAAAAAAAAAAAAAAAATCTAAATGGTTTCCTAATGCTTTCCTCGTCATCCTTTCATGTCTATTATTTTATTTTATATTTTTTAAATTTTTATTAAATCGTTATTATAATAATTTTTCATTTTTTTTTTTTTTATATTTCTTTCGGTTTTTTGAGGGCAAAAATAACTTTTTTGAATTTAATTAAAATTCAATTTTTAATTAAACCATTATTATGACACATAGTTAATTACACACACGTTTTATTTACTTTTTTTATGTTTTACTTTGAGCGATAAAAAAATACTAGACGGACATAAATATACATATCTACCCGTATTTATGCAATACAGAGCCGTACTCACTAAAAAGAAATGCTATATACCGAGACTCGAAACTCGAAATCATTTTTTTTTTTTTTTTCATTTTTATCGATTGCATTAGCCTCAACCAGCAGGAATAGAATAGAGGAAGCGAGAGGGCGAGAGGGCGAGAAAGAGAAAGAATATTGCTATTTACTGTTGTTTTCTTAGACAATTGCTTAGCCCACTTTGTATTATGCATTCATGTAAAAATCTGTCCAGGGGTAAAAGAGATTGTATGGCAGAAAAAAGTGAAATTTTTTCAAATTTTGTCCCTGAAGAATGGGTTACATTCACTGGAACGAATAGGTGCTGATGTGGAGGTCTCCGAGTGGACTGAAGCGAATTAACTCACCTTTGAGACCCAATATCAGGAAATACTCAAAATCTAAAGATAACTATGACGAGGGCGATGTATAGATAGGCGGATAGACACGTAATAAACAGTTTTTGTGATTTGAATTGCTTACGATTTTAAGAATATTTACGGAAGAAAGGCCTTAGAGACATTTTGAAGAAACAAAAAAAAAAAAAGAGCAAGAGACAGAAAACAAAAGCAGAGAGAGAGCGAGACAGAGAGAGAAAGAAAAAAATATCTAAATTGGAAATTTGCAATTTTCTTATCAATATAATTGGTTGAGTTGTTGAATGAAGGCAACACGTCTCTGCGTTCATACTCATTCAACTATAAATATGGTTTACACAGCCATGAACGAGCACATACGCATGTATATGTATATACATACATACAACATCTATACGCAGTAGCGATTTTAATTTGCGAATTGATTAAAATAGCGATTTTAACATTATTGGTAAATTGAAAATCAGTGCATTTTATTTAAATTTATTGTTGGTCGACTAAAATTTTATTGTTTATTGTCATTTAATAACAATAGACCGACAATACAACGAGTCAGAGACAACAATAACACTAAAGCTACAACAAAGTGCATTCATTGAACAGATAAATGTATATCGATACGAGAGCGTATGTACGTACGTCATATATGCATATGCATATATACTTAGTCTGGTATTTAATGGCTTTATGTATACGCGTATGTTAGTGGATTTTACAAAATTTTACAGTAATTTCAGTTGACTTCATTTTTTTTTTTTTTTTTTTTTTTATTCTTTCATTCTCTGCATTTAATTATCATTCAATGATTATTACATTTAGTTACACCGACGCGCAATAGCATTATTTCCCGCAAATATCTCTCTTTCGTTGCGTTTTCACTGTAATATGTATGCTTTAACGGCAAATTGATATTTCGGTTGTCGGTGTTGCTGCTGCTGTTGTTGTTGTTTAAACGCACTTTTAATGGACTTTTCAATAATTTTTTCAATTTATTTTTGTTCAGAGTTCAGAAATTACACAGTTTTCTATTACACAGGCGATGAATACACTATTTGTGTAATATATATATATATATATACGTTCATATATATGCATATATATATATATATATATATATATATTATATTGATGCCTACCTTTTATTATGTAGAAGCATGTCTGACCAAATCGCCGTCCCTCTGTCACTCGTTCTATACGTGTGTGTTTATGTAAATGTATTTTTAATAAACATATAATCTGTGCAACAAATGTATTTATTTTCTATTTGTTAGAGATTTTGTTTTTATTTGTATTCTCTCGTCGCCTCGGGACTTACAGACACGCATGAATATTGTGAAATTAAAAATATATATCAAATGCAACCCTGGGCTTATGTGTATTTAGCCATAATTAAACTTTATTGAAATTTCTGCGAATATACAAACAAAAAAGGAACACAAAAAAAAATAAATAAATAAATAAATTATTTATTAAAAATATTAATTTTAATGCTCGCAAAACTAATTAAGTGCTCCAGAGGAAGCGTATGCTTAAAGCGAAACTAATTTTTAAACAACATTATTGTAAATCATCAAAGAAATTACTTCCGATATTGGAATTTTGTATTGACATTTTCTGAAACCAACATTAAATAGCAAGTAAAAATGGTGGACGCCGTCCTAAAATCATTCATGTAATGGCTTTTGAATATACTTAAAAATTGCGATCTGTAGATTGGGTAAATGTAACCAAGATGAGCGGGGACGCAAGGACGAGCTTTAAAATCGCTTACTAAGATCGATTGATCTCGGTGAATCTATCTCAAGTCCTTCGCAGTGTTGAATACATAAGCACAAATTTAATACACCCTTATACTATAAAGAGTGCAATATATTAAAATATTTATAAGAACTAGTTCTTTACAAGTCCAGCCGTTCAGGCGAAATTTATGAGTTTTTAGTCTTCATTCAGTCTAGGAATTAATAAAATTAAAATTAAATTCGGGCATTTTCTCCCTTAAGCATTGGCTAAGTTTAGCTGTTTCCAGACCTTTGAAAAATGTATTGAAAACAGCGGAGACTAGCTTAAAACCGCCCAAAGGGTGTCATTGCAAATAATGTTTAATAATACTATAATTATGTTGCGTAAAATTTCTTTTGCTTAAATCTCATTGCGGATGTTTCTTAAACCATCTTCACACCAATGGATTATGAATAGGTTGCTGATATGAGCAATAATTCAGGCAATGTCACCTATCCGTGTAACGCGCTGTTGGTTAGAAAGAAGTGAAGAAAGAGATTATCGTAGGCCGTAGTGTAGTGTGGAGCGAGATGTGGCCTATCACTAAGTGTTACGCCCTTACATCGACCACGAGTGCACTCACAATGACTATACCTTAAGTATGACGTTAAAAAGCGCAAAAAATGTGAAGCCACGAACATTTGCTTAGCAACCGCGATTTTATGCGGCTATGCGGTAGATAAAATTTACAATAGCGTAGAATTTACTTTCAAAATATTAGAAAAGGTATTTATAGAAAATTATTTATAAAGTTTTAAAGGAACTAACTTGTTTACAGCTTTTAAAAATTTATCATTTTACAACACTTCACTCCAGACAGTGCGGGAACGCACTCGATCGACTTCTTTCTTGCAAGACTACGATTCAAGCAAACTCTTTGCTTATAAAACTTTCAAAACAGGCCACAAATACTACTTAATTTTATTCTAAAAATTTTTTTTAATACTCTGACAGGTTGAATTTACACTCTTTGCCATTGCCGAGCTCGAGTTTTTCATCTACTCCGGCTGAATGCAATGCACCTTCAATTTGTGATCTCGATTAGTCAGTAAAGTGACAAACATCATTAATCGCTTTCATTACTTTTCGTACCAATACACAATATATATATATATATATATAAGAATGGATTTGAATCGCTCGTTAGTATAGTTTACCATTTCCCGCTTAACGTATAAATGCTAAGAGGGAAATAAGCTAAACAAATTTAAGGTCGGCTCTCCAGAACTATGTTTACCAAATTCTTTTTGGATTTGGTATTTTAATGTATATAAACCGACTATCGGAAAATGTTCAAATTCGAGACACTGTTGCGCCAAATCCGAAAATTCCAACGTCATCAATACAAATGAAAATACAAATGCGTTCTAGTCCATTCCTTCCGAGGCGCTTAGAAGCTCCTGATTCAAGGGCGAATTGCAATCCATGTCGATTACGTGTCGAGATATTATTATGTTATTTACATCAACTCCTATATCGAGCCAGACTCGACAGTTGATGTTATTGAATATTATTAAATGTTTCTTAATTCCTTCAAATACTAAATGCATTGTTTTTCGAATACTTAAATCTTAAATCTTATTGAGAAGCACGTTTTATGCCTTTTAGCTAAAGTTTTTAAAACTTAATGATATACGTTCGAGCCCGATCCAAGGCTAGTGTACAAGGCTAGCTAATTAAACTAATTTAATTATATCGATTTTAACTCTTCACTTGCAATAGATAAAATTTAATAAAATTATAAACTAATTTTTTCTGTTCTGCTCAAGCTACTGCTACTGCTTTACACCAATAGATTATAAATTCAAAATATTTTCTTGCATGTGAAGCTACATCCACATTATGCTGCCTATATGCGGCTTTAAATCCTTTTGCTTCTTTTATGAAGTTACCGTTACAGTCTGATTATTTAATTAAATTTGAAATTGCTTGCAATCGAATCATTTCTCCTTTCTCATTGCAACTTTATTAAAAGCTAGTTCTGAGTATTTGTTAATTAAAAAAGATCCTGACATAGATGGCGTTAGAGCATTGTAAATTTGTGCTGCCGCATTGGGGTATCGGTAAGAGCCGCGGCTACCAAGTCAAGGATCACAAGTTAAAAATCTAATTGTAGTAGTAGTAATTGTTCAGTCCGCAAAGGCACGACACTAACCCAATTGGCACATGCTCGTCAGACTTCGGCCACTCCTTCTGTCTTTGTGTTTTTCCCAGCTTCTGTTTGATCATCACGCGTTATATGCATAAGGAACCATGCCGTGAACGATTCGTCATATTGAGAAAAGAAAACATACAAGTACAAAACATACAAAGAGTTATATTCGGCGGAGGCCGAATTTTGCATACCTACCCTAAAAATAAAATTTAATGACTTGTAACTTTGTGTAGGCAACTTATTTATAATTTCTGTGCAACGAGCAGCAACGCATCATTCGTTCTTAAGACAATCGGAGTTGCGTTCAGTTTATGCTCCAATGCGGGCTTCTGCGCTGACCAACTGGGCCCATTTTCAATACGAAACTGCGCGCACAAGCCCCCAGTCTCCACCAAATTTTAAGCCGATATCTTTGTTTTTGCGACCAGCAGAGTGCCAACATATTGACACGCAAATGGACAGACATGGCGTAATCCATTCAGATATTCGCGCTGATCAAATATGTATACTTTATGGAGTCTCTGAGGATTATCCTTTAAGTGCTACATGCATTATGAAAAAAAAAAAACAAAATATACCCATTCTTCAGTCGTGGGTATAGGGAACAAATAAATTTACCCTTTTTTGTTTTACTTCACATTACTTCGATTACACGACGACAAACATGTACGTTGTTACATTCCTATTCTATAACTTTATATTCCTTTAACAAATATAAAGGTTTGCTTTTTTTTGTTGTAGGTATTGAAAAATATCGATTCTCTCAGGATTGAATGTATTAGCTAAACTTTATTATGAATGCTAACGAATGACTATTATTGATCCGTTGTGAAAGCTCAATATTTTTTAGATTTTTCAAGTATGCGGAAACTTTGATTTTTTTATTTGCGATTGTTTCGCTTTGTTAAACATTATAAATTCGTTTCTTCAAGCGATTTGCAACTAATTTCGCTATCATAACAATCTAATTGAAAATTGATTTACCTGAGTATTTCTTATTTTGGCTTTTAAACCTTTAAAAATTTTAAGCAGAAATTATCTATGAGAGGCACAGTTAAATCGATTTAAAATCTCATACCTATTAATTATACGTATATATATATATATATATATATGCTTAGCCTGTGTTCAGCTGCAAGTGAGAGAGATTTTTTATTTTATTTGCAAAGCTTAAAGGCATTCTTCTTACTCATTTTGTAAAACTTTCGTTTTTTCGTGTTTGTATCCCATTTTTATTTTATTTTTATCCTAAACCAGATGGAAACAAAACACGATTCACTTCTACTCTGCTTGTACGAGTTTAAATTAAATCACACCGCAGCTCAAGCTTCAAGAAGTATTAATCAGGCATTCGGAGATGGATCCATCAATGGAATGCAATACTCGATGTTGGTTCCAAAAATTTTCTTCTGACAATTTGACTATCGTCAATAAGCCTCAAGGAAGGCTACCGGCCCATATTGATAACGAGAAATTAAGAACGACTATGGAATTCGATTCACATACAACTAGTCGAACACTTGGGTCTAAACTAGGAACTACTCGTACAGCTGTGTTAAAACATTTGCGTGCAATAAATAAACTAAAAAAAAAAATAGATTCATAAACTTACGTAAAACCAACCAGCATTGCTCAATCGGTACGACGCAATATAACTGCATGATAACGCACGACCATATAAACCTTCCAAAAATTACTGTTGACAAATTAATTAACTTCTCTACAATATGAAATTTTACCACATCCTCCATATTCACCCGATATTTCACCGACCGATTATTTTATGATTTGCCAAATCATTCGTCAAGAAGACGTAGATGTCAATGAAATTTATTTCAAATAAACATAATAATAATGTAATGGGAAAAATTGCGCTTTTCGCTTCTTTAGTTTCATTCAACGCCCGTTTCATAGTTTCCAACCTAATACATCCTATATTATTTCCGTGTTGTATAGTTGTGGAGATTAGAGGAGAATTGCCAAACCTAGTAGACGTTCATCTTTGATCGGCGGTTATGAAAATTAATCGCATAACTTGATAAGTATTCACGTTGTTTGCAGCCATTCTCTTATTAATTTTCACAATTTATTTAACATTTAGTTTATATACACAATAATATCAAGTTAAGAACAACACAAATAAAAAGTAAAAAAAAAATGAAAAATAAATTAGTCTAACAAAAGGAAATAAACGCTATGCGTGTTAAAAATTAATTACATTTTAAAAACAAATTTGAAAAACCACCTGGCTAAAGGGGGTTGCAGGAAGAAGGGTATTAATGAAAAATGAAGCTTATATATATATATATAAGCATAAATCATAAAACACGAGAAAGAGACCAAAAAAATTAATCGAACAAAACAAATGAAAGCGAAAATTTAGGTGAAAAGTTTGCGTATGAATAGTTGTGCTTAGCGGTGAAATTGTTTCCTTTTAATTGGCAATCGTCTTCTCGTATCAACGATAAACATAGATTAGGCAAAATGGTTATTGCATTGCATTGTTTGCCCCAAAATTCAAAGCCATTTTTTCTTACATTTGCAACAGACTTTGAAGAGCGGCACAGTTTAATGGCCAATCTTTTTTTTTTTATTTTTCTCAATAAAACCGTTATACCATGAGCGAAGGAATTTTTGGGATTGAAATCATTTTTCTGACATTAAAAGTGTGAGAGCAAAGCGAACAAATCAAAGCTGTCCAGCGAAACTCTGTCAATATGTACGAAATTATTAAACGTGCGCCTGTATGTGTGTGTGTGTGTGTGTGTGTGCTTTCTTGCTATGCGAACTAGAGATAGATAAATCTTCCAAAGATATTACTAGCCGCTGTCAACAGCATCGACATTTCACCATCCGTCGCGTCTATGTACTAAAACTACTTGCCATGTACACATCATCAGATTGCTTCGCGGAGGCTGCTTGTAATTAGTGCGCTCTATGCGATATAGTCATGGTGGCATACACTGTTGCCTTTCAAATTCTCTTTTTACATCCCGGGGCCTTTTTTCCTAAGCGCCGTAGTTCTTGAAGCACTTTCTTTGCAAATTCATCTATGGTAGTCCAGGCATCATGACCGCCAGTCATATTGTGCAATATCCTATTGCGGCCTGTTTGAGTTCTATCGTACTCAAGCTTACTGGATTGAAATGTAGATGTGCTCTACAACTTTTTCTGTATACGCGCATTTCAAGCAGTTTTGCGAGCCTGGCGGTCGGAAGTTTAGCGCGATAATAGTTGACCTTCCCTTGGAGCCTTTAGATCCGTCGCGTCATATTTCGGATATATTTTTCGTTCTTTCTCATTGCGATTACCATTTCCGCATTGAGATCAGCCGCTTTTTGAGACTGGTTGTTGTTGCTGCGATGCCATTCGTGGATGGGTCTCATTTCATCTGCTACAATATCGACTGGCACGACGCCTCGACGTCTTCCGACATAAGCACTGTATGTGTTAATTCGGTTTTTGACGCTGTTTGTGCGGCTGCGTGCGTGATCTTTTTTGCCCGTTTTTTTCGTATGGCGGTCGGTCAATCTTTATTGTTCATTATGATTTTCTTCAAAAATGCTTTAAATCTGCTTCGTTCCAACAGTGCGAATGACTCGCATATGGAAATCCATTCGGTCGATTAAGTTTTTCATTCTTAATAATATGGCGCTTGGATGACACAAATCCGTTCGTTATCCGTCCGTGTTACAGCGTAAAAGATTCAGAGTTTTCTTTCAGAGATTTCTTTGAAGAATTTCATCAACGTTATCAACAATCGGTTGACCAGAATACACGTCCTGAACTTTGTAATTCGGAGAACCGAAACCAACAAACTGTTTGCCTGCTACGGCTTTTCACAAAACATCACTCTGAAGTCTGCGAAGCGTTGTCTCTTGTAATCGTAGTGAGATTGCAAAATACAATAACCTTTTTAGGATATTTGAGTCAAAATGTATTTGATTTAAAATGTAACTCCGTTCGAATTAATTAACAAATGTGATGTTTTTTCTCTTGTACCCATCACTGAAGGGTGAGGGAATACTCATTTTGTGATTTTCCATAATATGTATGTATGTAACACCCAAAAGGAAACTTCAGAGAGCTTATAAAGTGTATGTTGTTGATCATCGTGAATTTCTGATTTGATTAAATCATGTCTATACGTACCTGTGTGTCTATATGTCTGTGTGGTGTTTGTTGTTGGCACTCTCCTGATCGACTCCAAATTTGGTAGAAATATTGAAAGTTTTTGCACGCGGTTTGGTATTGAAAATGAACCAAAGTGAGCAGACCACAAGCCCGCAATATAGCCCAAGCTGAGCCCCGCTCCGCTTTTATAAACAAAAATTTGTGTTTTTCTGCTCATTGCCTTCAATTTAATAAAAGATAGACGATAAATATATGCTCTCGCGCATGTTTTTATCTACCTAACCTACCAGTGAAATGGCGTTAAATTATTCTTAAAATTATTATTTGCTTTATTTAGTATTGTTGCATATGCTGATCTTTGAATTATGCTACGAGTGTCAATTATTTTCAAGGCTTTGCGTTACTAGATGGTGAATTCATTCTGAAACTATTCTAGTTTCTAGGTCTAATTGTCATTAGTAATATGGAACAATGTAGTCAGATGATTTCTTTAATAGGAAGTAACTCCTGCTTCAATATTTCTATCAACTTACACTTATCTGCTTATGTCTCGCATCGGCAAATTGGCAAACATTTTTCGTAGTGTTGTACGGAGGTTCGTTATCAACTTTCCTTTCACTAAGCTTAAATGGAGTTGTAGACTAAAAGCCGATACATCTAAATGCAAGAGAGACATTTAATTATCACCAAGACTTTCTGAAGTATTATCAAATCCGGTTTGACGCCATACTTAACCGTAGCCACAATGACTGTGCCCAGTCGGGAAAGGCATAACACCTCACTAGCCTGCGGCCGATCCGTACCTCTTGTTCTAATTTCCCACTGCTTTCCATCCACCATCACTCCATCGGTAAAGGCATAACACCTCACTAGCCTGTGGCCGATCCGTACCTCTTGTTCTTATTTCGCACTCCTTTCCATCCACCATCACTCTATTACACGTAACACGCGGACGACATTTTCTGATTTATTGGCAATATTTAAAATAAAAAAAAATTATTATTATTATTATTAATTTAGCTAGAGAGTAAGTTCTAAGACCAAAGATTTAAAGCGCTAGCATCTAAGGCTGTCGGCTTTATTAAAAAGTCTACCGCACTTGAGATTTGAGCCCACGACCACTAAGTTGCTAGTCGAGACACTTGCCTAATCGGCCACTCAGGTGGATATGTGTATAAATATATTTCATCTCAGAAAAAGTCTGTGACCACTCTTAGGCAAATTTATTATCGTACGGCTTAGGCCACAGTATATATTAATTCGGCGCAGTATGTGCAACGTCGATATTTTGTGTTTTGATTGACATGTTAACAGAAGCCATTCGCGGTTGCCATCACTCCCTTTGTTCAAACAGAGGAAAGATTATATTAAGTATCATCGATTTCATACGACGTCGATAAAGCATATGACTATTGGTTCCGAACCTGGAATGCTTGGCAACAATGGTCATATATCAAATGTATCATAGCTTGATCAATCAATTATTTAACGCCATATGCTACATGACTTTTAATTAATTAGTTAATTGTATTGCTTAGGTGTGATATCGGTAGTCCTTGAGCGTTGTAAGGACATGTATTGAGGCCGATAGGAATTAAAGAGAGTTGAATCTGTTCGTATCTCAGGATGGACGAAACTCGCCCGAACTTCGAAAGGAGGAGTTATCAAAATGAACATGTCGCCAAATCGCTTTTTCGGTGAATCAATTGAAAATCTTTAATTGATTAATTACTTCCCATAAGTTTTCAGAGAATTAAGAAAAAAAAAAAAAAGAAAAAAGAAGTCATTTCGACTAGAACACAGTCTACCAGAATACCCACCGTCACTGAAATCTATAGCGCCCACGCTTTTAATAATTGTCATAAAAAACTGAGTGGAATGAAATTTATCTTTCATCTTTTACTTTCCTAAAAAGTTGTACTAAGAAAATATTAATCCACCAGGTCGTGGTGTTTACCATAATTAATTTAGAGTTAATACACTTAGCTTGTCGCGTTCTATTCTCCCAATCATTTTAACCTATATCGATATCAACGATATTATGATGAAAAAGTTAATCCAGTACGTCGCTACACCGATCATAATTAATTTAGAATTAACGCACTTACCTTGTCGCCTTCCCCTCGCCAAATCCTTTTGTTTGATACAAATATCGCAGGTATTATTAAGAGAAAATAATTCCACCAGTTGTTGTTTATTTCAGAATCAACCCACTTTTAGGCATATAATATATATATATATATATATCTTCATTTGAGGATTGGGCAAAGTAGTTTTAAGCAATCTGTCTTGTTTACCTTATGATTAGAAATTTAATCACTTGTAACTTGATGTGGGTGTGTCCGATTTTTTCTATTTTTGGGTACTTTTGGGTCGATTTTTCCTTTAAAGGGGTACTACAGTGTTTCATAAAGTAAATGTGGAAAATTTCAGCCTTCTCTCTTTTATAATTTGTAAGTAACGAGGAGAAACGCACAAATTTTTGTTTATAAAAGCAAAGCTGCATTCAGCTTATACTTCACTGCTTATGCTTATCTGCCCGCGTGCAAAAACTTCCAATGTTTCGAACAAATTTGAAGTCGACATCTTCATTTTTGCGACCAGACGAGTATCAGGAACACACACCATCCAAAAACAAACAGATACACACAAGTATACAGATGGACGGACAGACATGGTTTAATCAATTCAGAATTTAATGCTTGACAATAGTGTATACACTTTAGAGTTCTCTCTGAAGCTTGCTCTGTGTTGTAAGTGTTGTAAAGACTATGACAAAACAGGTCTACCTTCCATCCTTCAGTAATGACTATGAAATGTAGTAGGCGAAGCTATTCTCTGCCATCTCATTTAACTCTGTCATAAATCAACGTAAGAAGATCAGCGTAAGAAGATCATCCACGATTTAGACTTGGACGGCTGCTTTTTATTCCCATCTGCGGATAACAAACTAATGTTAATATAATTGAAAAAGTTTCATTTAGGACATTAGATAATCCCGAAAACTTATCTTACTGCAAGCAAATGTGTTATTAAGAGAGATATTTTAAAATTTTGTCGACGAGTGCGACATCGAGTGCCGGTGAGGCTTAAATAGTAGGACGAGACACTCGAAATTTAAATTTCGAATGGCGGTTGCGTGGCCAGGCCCCGCTGGTTATCGAGCATACCAAAATCACCACAACACTATGGCGTACATACACAGCGTACATATTCGAACAGAGACTTCATTAATTTAAAAGAGTGTAAAAAGATAAAATCTCTAATTTCTGCACACTAAGCTTGTCGTTCAAACTCTGATTAGCAAAGAAAAAAGAAAAAAAATGTAACATAATTTTCTTTACGACAATCAATAACTTAACGTTTGGTTTTTTAATTTCAACAAAACGTAAACATCTTACGTAAGCCGCAAGTTGTAAAGAATAGCCATATAAATGTTTTTGCAAATGAAACTTGACCGTATCTTCTTAGTTGATATGGCCGTTGGCCAAAACGATTAACCATTTACCCAAATATCAAGAGTTTGCCAAATTGTTTTCAATCAAATCAAATTACTTAAGTGAATGAAAGCGAACAAATAAAGCAAAAAAGTAACGAAAAAATTTTATAAAGACATCAAACCAAAAATGAAAGACAAAAATCTACATCAGCTTTACAATAAATTTTAGATATCCATCCGTTAAGATAAATATATACAATATCTACCTGTATATAAAAAGTTATGAATATGGTATTAAAGAAAGGATTTTATACATAACTTTTGGAGAAGGTAATATACCTTTCGACCGACATTGATGTTACAAAAGCTATATAATGAAATTCGTAGATCTCAGTGCAAAATGGTCGCAAAATACAACGAATTAATTGGTTGGTGAGAAACAAAGAAAAAAGTTACGATATTTGTACTAAGAAATCGCAAGAAATCAGTGCACTTGGATAAATTGATTTTGAGGTATGCATAGCACTATATATAGGAAAGCTTACGTTCAAGAGTCAAACGGTATACGGTCAAAAATGTTATGGGGAAACCCCGAGACTGGAACAGTTTAATAAAATGTTGTTTGGTAGTCTTTGGAAATTCTATCACAAAGTTTACTTAGTGTATATTCAAATTGAAAAAAAGTAATAATAATAATTTGTGAAAATATTGGAAGTTGGCAACACCAGAACCTTTCTAGTAAGTGCACTTTAATGTAAGGGACTCTGCAGCAACCAGCGTAGCTCATGCAAACTTGAATTTAAGATAAACAACTAAGAACATTATAGTCGATCAATGCCGACTATTATATGCACTACACCTCTTCGGCTAGTACAGTTATTCGCTCGTTTTGATAATAATACACCAAAAAATACACATTATTTTCATGCAAAGCCGTAATTTTCACAAAAGCCTGCATGAAAGGTTAGATTTTCTCTCCATATAAGAAGAATTTGCGTTTGGTGATACCGCATATATATTTTTATATATAACTTTATATACAAATATATAAATTTATATTTATATATATGTATGTATATGTGTTTATATCTGGGGTGCAAGAAATAGACCTATGTGATCCAAATTTCCTAACGTTAATTTTTTTGCTGAAACGAAATAGAGCCACGTGGTTCAAATTAGGTCCACTTAATTTTTGTATTTAATTACTATCATGAAAAAAATTTTCATCACAAAAAGATTAACAGTTAAGGGTTTTTCTCATATGTCATGGGAGGGGGTCAAAAAAATTACCCAAACTGATCAAAAATTTTCACAACAAGTTCGAATGCCGAAATACTACTGCTTAGCCGCCTTTGCCGAGAAATATTGAAAATTGCAATTTTTTTACATATAACGACTTTTCACAATATCACGTTATATGGGGAGTGGCCAAACAAATCGACCGTTCCGAACTATTTTCAATAACGTTCATCCTTAGGTCAAAGTACTTCCGTATATCAAATTTCACCGAAATATGTCAAAAATTTGCGATCTACAGCTTGAACACAAAATTATATGGACGGACATCAGACGGACAGGCTTTGATCGATCGATTTATGAAAATGATTCCGAAACAAGCGGTTCAATAAAAGGTAGATCTATCTTAAGCCCTTCTGGGTGTTACATACGTCCGCTTTAACTTAATATGATCAGTACCAAAGCAGTATAGGGTATAAAAAAGCGCATTTTCATTACTTCAAAGCTACAGAAATACCTGAGATATAGTGAAAATTTTGACTTTTGTATGATTGGCGAATAATTGACTTGAAGTTAACTTCAATTTTCAACCAAAGCCCAAACAATCCCTTATTAATAAAACATGCTACATATTATTGTGAAGAATCCTGCATTAAAGTACTTGTGAAAAATTCAAAAGGAAGAAATGAAAATTTTTGGTCTTATGGTGTTTGCCATTAAGGCTATTCGGCTCTCTTTATAAATTTGTAATTTTAGATCATTCCCTAGCAGATGAAAAGATTCGTGACATTCATAATATGTCTATACATATATGAAATGCATTCTTTATATTCAAGGATCTCGTTGAAATTAAATTTAAAGTTCTATATATATATATATATCTCAGTACTTAAGTCTTCCATTCTAGCAACGTCTACTTTCTTTTTCTTTCTGTTGCGTGATTGACTCATGATCGCCCAGTAAATTGGGACCCTAGGATAGCTTACAGTTCCGTTTGCTCTAAAATTAATCTTTTGAATGAAATTTTTTACGCCGATCACTAAAAAAGATTGTTTTTGGCAAAAAAACATATTAAACTTTTGAAATTTAGTCTCGCTTTAAGCACACTTTCAGTGTTCATAGACACAGTTTTGATTGCTAGGATAAAATTGAATCATAATTGTTTGTTTACATACATGTAAGTCGTAGGATCGAAAAGGATCTGCATTTCTTTAATCCATTAATTCTCCTTCTCGGTAAATTTTATTAAAAAGTATTTAAATCAGCGAAGGTTTTACGATATAAGATAGAGCTCTAAGTGATGACAGGGTCAAAGTCACGCAGGTGTATGGTAGCGAACGATATCACGCAACGGCACCTCGCCGATACCAAACGATATCACACGATGGTATTTCGTTCACAAGACGACCGAGACCTGCAATGTTGAGCTCGAATAAACCAAACTCAGTATTAGGTGCTTTGTTAACATGGCTACGTCCTTCTCCTTAGTCCTGAAAGCTTAAAGAAATACATAACAACATGGAAAATCGCCAGTTTAAAGATCGAGTTCTTATTTAAGATATCATTCATATAGCATGGTAGGGCAGACACTCAAGACTTGCTCTCTCTTGGTTTTAAAACACTCGCATATACAATATAAAGACCGTATAGAAAATTGCGACGAACACCATCTCATAACACAGTTAAATGAGGAAATTGAGAATCTATCTAAAGTAAGCATTGTGCAGATTGAAAACTAATCGGAAGTGCTGCTTGCATCAAATTGTTTCAGCTCTGTTTTATTTTTTTTCGGCTTTCAACTGCATTGTGTAAAGATCTCTGAAGTGAAGTGAAGCTTATAGAACGAAGTTTATAGTCCAACTCTATGATGTAATTAAACGTTGTCTTAAACGTCACTTTTTCTTTACAACTTAACTTGGAAGTATAACGAACGTTCGATTTCTACCAAATCTGGCCAAATAAGTTTTATATTTTTCTTCACAGCTATTCAATATTCAATTTCATGTATTTAGTGCCCGGAATGTGGAAGGTACAAGAACAAATTATAATTATGTGTTTTTGCGGCAATTCAGAAACCAATTTCAACTTCTAACGCGAGTTTTGATACACCGAAGATTATGCAAGAAAACAAAACAGGTATTAATGAAGCGATTACTCTTGATTTTCTGCCACTGACAACCGTTTCAGAATCCACAATAAAAATCCTCCTTACGCTCATACGCGGCACACAGCCATGAGCGTATAAATGGCACGCACTTCCACACGAGCATAAAAACAAATATTTTCCTTTTTGTCAAAAATTACCTAAAATCTTTTACCCATTGTAGCGTCTAACGAAACTAATAATTAATTCAGCATACAAGAGATTTACAAACCAACGAATAGTTCACTTAGAAACCGATCTTTTCATTTTTTTGTGCTACATCTGTGTGTTCAAAGAGGTCTCATACCGCGAAATTGCTTTTATTGAATTAAATTATTTTAAAGTAAATGTAATTTTTTTTTTTTTTCATTTTTTTTGTTCTTATTTTGATGATGAGTGTGTGCTATTTATGTGTTCATGGCTATGCACAGATATATAAAAGCGTAAGATTGATACGTTTCTTTATTTTTAAGTGATGTTTTTTTGTTTTGTTTTTGTTTTTTTTTTTTTATGAGCTGAACATTGAACGCGTCCACGCCTCCATTAGATGCGGTGAAATAACTTAATTTTTCTGAGACTGTGCAACTGATTACTATTTTATGCTTTTGTTAGCTTGTCAGTCTGTTTGTATCTGTACATATATATATGTATATATATATATATATATATGCATGCGTTTTATGCTCTTTGTCTCTCTGTATATCTTTAGCAACGGATATGCGGTTCAACTTTCTAATTAGGTGTGTTTTCCTATATATATATATATATATATATATATATATCAAATATATATATGTTTATAATGCTCTTACAATATTTTATTTTTGTTGCTCTAACAGATGTTTCCTGAGTTCCCTCACACCCTGCAATTAAAATTAATAAATCATCGTTCATTGTTTCTCATATCAAATTTTTTGCTTCGAATGGGGCCTTCGTTATTTGATTTTATTATTGAATTAGATGCAAAAGCTAAATTGATTTCTTTTATGGTTGTGTACTTCAGCCGCGCAAAGATAAAGAGTTAAGGTAGACTTATCATTCCGTTTGTAACTGTAAAACATACACTTTGCTGTACAAACGATTCTAAAAAAAAAAAAAAAAAAAAAAAAAAAAAAATACAAGCCGCTAAGCCGCTAGTCGTGTTTGTTGCCTCCTTTCTTTTTATTAGACGGTTTTGGACTTAGAAAGGGATTATAACAGAAAACAAGTAAGGAAATTATATTCGGTCGTGAACGAATCTTACCCTGAAAAGGACAAAAACAAAAGAAACGACAGAAGAAGATTTTCCTGCTCTACGAGAAAGAGTATGCGCGCATTGCCGCATAGGCGTAGGAACGTTGTAGGCGTGTCCTTATAAATGTTGAAGTCAGTTCCAAATTCTCTCGCAAATCTGTAAGCAATATCTTTATTTTCGCTAACGGAATCAATGTTTATCACAAACGGTACATGGTTGCATAGACAGACAAATTCCATACAAATTTAAAGTCGATAGCTTCATTTTTGCGTTCGGGAGAATATTTGCAACAGACATTACACAGACGGACAGAGGGACGTGGTTAAACCGATTTACGATTTGATGCTGATTAGGAATATATATACTTTGTGGGGCCTTCCCGGCGTTACAAACGTTTTGACAAAGTGAACATGCCTTTCATCCTTCAGTGAAGGGTGCAAAAATTAGGTATACTCTTAGCTACTTTTGACAGATTAAAAACACGTTTAAAAGCGCAACAAAACCTACTAATGACAAATTGAACATTTTTGTGTGTAGAGACTATAGTGCTTATCGGTCAGAAATTTGTAATAAAATTCTATATAAATTAATTGGCAAAAAAGAAATCGTGTTTGTTACAACAGGGGAAAAGGATGGGGGGGAGGGAAGCTTAGACTTATTTATAAGTATTGTAGTGCATTAAGTACTAGGCGTCGCTATACAAACAGACTTTTATTATTTCTTTGAGATTAAAATGAAAAAAAGGCATGTTAAACGCCGAAATATAAGCTATAAGATTTTTAAAAACTTAAAAATGCTATTATATTATATTGTTATGGACTAAATTGATAATAATAACAACAATAATAATAATATATTTATTGATCCTAATATCATTATTTAGCGTTGTGGTCGATGCTTCTAGCGTTTGTCTATCGTTCATCGTGCGCCCATGATTAGTATTCTAATCTTCATTATAAACATATTTCACTTCTGCTTAAGTTCATTGGCGTGAAGTTAGCCCACTACGTACGTACGCCGCTTTATTGTCTTTGCTAAAAGGTAAGCTATCTTCACACTTGGCTCGCGTCTCTACTAAGGCGATTTATAATTGAGAGATATTGAAAGAATAGTAAAAAACCAATCAGAACTAAACTAAACAAAAAAAAAAAAAAATACAAACATGAATAAAAAATGAATTCATGTATGCTGTTATAAAAGAATTGAATAATCATTTATTATTACTATTTACCATATAGCGTATGTATATAGTCGGCGAAAAGTTACAATATACCGAGAATTTAAGCAACTGCAGGTCTTCGTTTCGAAATGTCTTAAAGGACGCTGCAATAGATCAGAAAAGCTAAATTTCATTACTATGTACAGGATATATATGTCTGTGAAAATTGTTACAACTCGATTTGAACGTTGCATTATTTCAGTGTTTGTACTCTAATTGTGCATGAAAGTTAGTAACAATAGCTGAGATTTTCTTTCGTAATTAAAGGCTTAGTTTTTCTTTTTTTTGTATAGTATATACAGTTTGTTTATAGTATGTGCATGCTTTCTAATGTTTTTGTAATTTAAAATTTTTTTTTTTTAGTTCGCTATAAATCGGAACCTTAGGAAAGACAATGTCAGCAAAGACACAAGCCTTAAAAAATGTGGGCTGTCTTGGTGGGCTAGTTTTGCAGGCGGGCTATCTTCACTTCTCGGTTTAATTCCTTCTGTGACACTCACATAATTTGTTGATTTTTCATTGGAGATACACCCAACCTTGTTTTATTAGCAATAACGTATCTACCATTAATAATTTATTTGTTGTTTTTTTTTTTCAATTATTGTTTATTATGTCGGCCGTGATATATTAATATATTAATTTGCATGATATATGCGGTGCGATCGCAACTGATCATTGTGCTGTCTGTCATTTTCTATTGTTTTTTTCTAAATTTGTATAAAATCGTCGATGAACCGAATTAACCAACTATTCATGGTCCTCTTTTTATGTCAACACCGGCATCACGTCGCATTTATTACTTTAGTTGTTTCAATTCAGATGTGTTCCAATTGCAGTTCGAATCCGATTATCCGATTATTTTCTTGCTCTACTGGTTAATGTTACTTATATTATTAATATTATTATTATTATTATTATTAATATTATTGTTTTTGATGTTGTTGTTCTACTTATTTTGATATGATTATTATTCTAATTCATATTATTATTATCACAAGTATTTTTGTTATTGATATTGTTGTTATTGTTGTTGTAACCATATAATTTTTATTACAGATGTCGTTATTGCTGTTGTCCTTGCCGTTATCACTTGATTATTATTATTAATTTTACTACTATTTGCGAATAACCATAATATGTAAACTCCTCTCTAATTCTCTAAATCCTAACAATTTTCGCTAAAGTTCCAAGGACCCGCAGATTCAAGCGACCAAATCACTAAACAGTTTATGGTTCCCCATTAACACTATATCGAATTACGCTTAGAGCGGATAAACAGGCTCCATCTAAGAAATCATATAAAACATCACCAGACAACAAAAACGCTGTTTTAAACAATTTGTCATAGAGCTGCTCGTTTGCCAAAGATCCTAGTGTAGCTAATATTGAAAAGAGTTTTCTCTCAAGTCTATATGTTTCAACTTTTACGATTGTGAGGCAACATAAAAACAACAAAGGGACATGTGCTGCCTAAATTGATTCATCTCAATGAATCGCGTGATCGGAGGCGTTTATTTGCACATGACTAGCGTATCGTGGATGAACGTAAGGCAATCTATTTAAGTCTTCGGATAAACATTAGACGCATAATACTATTAAAAAAAATGTAATCTCTGAGAAATGCTTGCTTCACCTTGATCGAAACGGTTTCCCTGCTTTAATCGATTTTCAGCTGATGTCTGCTAGCAAATGCAGATTATTGAAAAAGTATCGAGCAAATAAGTTAATTTTCAAACTATTGCAAATTTATTTGTTATCGGAGTAAGTTGATATTAATATTTCATCTTTGAGTACAGACGGACAAGAACTTGGTTGAGTGGAGGCAATTTTTGCCGACAAAATCACAGAATCGATATATATTTATATTTATATTGATAAATATAAAAATCTATTACTAAAATCTAACTTTGCCGCTTAAACTTGAAATCATCCCGTCATAAATTGTAAACAAATCCAAATTAAAAATTCCCTTATGTTCTACATTGGTTCCTTATTGTTTACCATGTCTCTTCGTTTATACCATTGCGATTACGATTCTTAACACAATTTATTTTATATAATAAAATTCTTTCAGTTCAAAAGCACTTACCCTCGTTCGATTCATCACCGTCGGTTTGTGGACTGGCTGGTAAGTTTGACGTTATTCCATCACACAGTGGCAGAATACTATTTTGTAAATCGATTTTTTGTTGTTGTCGGCAAGCGGCAGCAGCAGTAGTTGCGGCCGATGGTCTACTTGCTAAAGATTTGTTATTCAATTCCGGCAAAATTAGATGATTAGACGCGGCTAAGTGGCAAAAATGATGCTGAGCAGCAAGAGCACCTACAGGAGCACAGGCAGCCAAAACCGCAGTATCTGCAGTTTGAGCGACGGAAGCCGACAATATACGCTGACGGTAAATTAAAAATTAATTATTATCGCAAGTTAATAAACCAGGAGCGCTGCACAAACGGAAAAAGAGGTCTCCAAGAAGGTACACGCGATTGAGAAACAGCCGCCGCCGCCGCAGCAGCGTATAAATTAAATGCATTAGGTGATAGCAAGTTCGTTTGTTGTGACTGAGGTGGAGATAACACTAAAGGATTGTGGCAGGGAGTGGCAGCTAAATTGGCTAAATTCCTTGGAAGGTGGTGTCGCACCATTTGATCCATGATCATGTTGATAAGAACTTTTCAATTTTTTTGTTTTTTTTTGTTGTTGAAAATTTTTCATTTATTTAATAAAATTTTGATTAAAAAATTCACTTAAAATGAATTGCGAAATTGTTTAACACTAAATTAGCCGGGCGAACGTTAAACAAAATATATATATATATGTTAATTAATTGTCTTCTTCTTTATTCGTTTTTTATTTTTTTAAAAATATACGCTCTCAGCTGTTTTTAATTTAATGAATTTTTTATTACCGTTCAGATTTTTCTTTCGGTTTAGGAAATCAATATGAAACTGTTACTGCATTTTTAATATGTACATAAAATTGTTTGAAAGATTTTATATATATATTTATACAAATATGTATACAATGCTACGTACGTACATTCAAGTCATGATAGTAATAATCCAGACATTAGTGGTTAAGGAAGGCAGTGTAAAACACTCTCGTTGTTCGTATTATCAATGTTGCCTCGTTTTATAACAAATTGATTCGAATTACAATTACACTTTGAAAACAATCAGTAAATACACACAAACACAGACGCGTACACACATATCCAATGCACGAATACTCTTGTATTCTGTCTCTACATATGTTCATAGCATTCGTATATATATATATATATATATATATATGTATATAGATACACATATGTATACTTTCATTCACTCACTCGCTCGTTTAGTCATTGATTCATGCACAGTGAAAAGACCACTTTGATGTTTTTACCGTCTATTAACAACAACTTCGAACTAAACATAATGTTTGTCAGAATTAAAGGTTTTCACTGCACAGTCACCGAGTCAGAGACTTGATGATCATGATGTTGATACCACCCGTTATTCTCTAAATAAAGAAAAACACAAAAATAAAAAAAAAATAAAACGCCTCTTAATAAGCATGTATGTATGAGTGTTTCCGCTTAATACTCTCAGTAGAAGTTTAACTAAAATCAAATAAAGAAAGAGCAAGAAAAGTATGAAAATATTTGCCAAAGCGCGTTCAGAAAACCAGAAACCACTTTTGCCAACCACACAATTGCTACTTTATTACGTTCATTCCCCATTGCACAGCAACCAATAACTTAACAACAACAATTATATACAAACATATTCTCCGGACGTCGAGTATGAAGTCTTCCTTCATGAATTCATACATGCATGTGTAGAGATGTGTTTGCACGAGAAACTCTCACAAGTGTTGCTGTTTTCTTAAAAAGGGAAGGAAAAAACAAACGTTTATGGTTGCAATTAACAAGCAACACTCTCTTCGGTGTATCCACATATACATACAAACATTCACTATCTCAGTTAAACCCCACTGTACCATTGTATTCTATTTATATTTATTTTTTTTCTTCTTTTCGCTTTTTTATTTTGCGTACATACACACAATGTTGTCTCTCTGTTGTTTATTCATACCATTAAAGAACAACAAATTGCTACAAGTTATACGAATTCACATCTGATTGAAAGTTAACGTGCGAAAGAAAGGGATGACAGGTCAACATTGTAGCGCAGTAGCAGAGCATCGAACTCCGGCAGAAGGCAGCAACTCAGTTGATTAAATTTAAAGTGTTTTGCCACTCACACACACGCATAGAATCAATATTATCAACCACCATCATTATTAGCATTGCCGTTAAATGTAAGGGAGCAAGAACGACTGACTCCATTACCACCTGTATTTTTTTTTTTATTGCTTTTCATGTGTCTTTTATAGTATATGCTGTCTATGCGGATTCATACACTGTAAGAAATTCTACTACTGTCATTAACAGAGAGTACACTTTAACAAAATAAATTCTTCTTAAGTCGAACATGAATTCAACAAACATAGCAATGCAAGCGAACTTATGTACAATCGTACACTAAATGTTTTATATTCAGTTAATTGATCGTTTAGATAAAAGAAAATGTCTAAATGTCTTCTAAACATAAAAACATGAATATGTAATTCCCGTTCAATTTTAATTGTATTATTTAGAACACAAATTAAAAATCTGCATTTGCCACCCCTTAGTTAAAAAATATCTGTCGCAGAGTGCGAATGCAAGTAATTCGATTGTCATTTTTTAAAACAAGTGATATCAGTATATATTGAAGGATAGTTTAATTTTTTATAGCAACGAATAGTTTCGAGGCAATCTGCGAAAGCATGAATATATCGAACGTAAGCAATAGGGCAACGAGTTAAAAGGTAAATCTACAACCAGCTACAGTTGGTTCTGTGTATAAAATAAATAAGCATTGCACAGATGTTAATTCAGTTACCAGCTAGCTTCAAAAGCAAAAATAGCTCCTATCAGTATTGTCCCCAATAAAATCAAATATTAACTGCTTAGGGAACTAATAGCCGTAAATCATTGAGAAAGGTCGATTTTAGGTAGCAAGTATGTATGTAGCAATTGTTATAAGTTTTACGTATTATCTTTTACTCTGCTTTCATTTCCAGTGTATTACAATATGATTGCGTATCCGAACACAAATTCATTGAAATATAAGCAAAGAAAAGTTGAACTTACTTTGCTCTCTTACTAATTACAACTGACAAGAGCAAGAGTGTGAGAACAGAGTGATTGTAATAGAAAATCATTAGAGTGAGCGGTGTGTGCGATAACAATAACCAATGCAAGAGCAAAGCAAATAAACTGTAAAGGCAGTTAAATGCGAAGAACAGCACAAGTAAAGAAACATTTTCACTTAAAATAATCCTTTCAAAAATAAAAAAAAAATAAAAAAAAAAACAAAAGAAAAAAATCCATAACAGCAAAAACATCATAAAAACATAAACAACAAATAAAGAAAATGAAATTAAAAAAAAAAAAAAAAAGAGAGAAAAAATTCAAAAAATAATTACACAAGAACCTCACACAATAGTTATAGAAGCACGACAAAATTGATATTTAAAGATTGTGAGAAAGAAAGAACACATAACACATTTCAACTTCATATGTGTTTCAGAGGCACAAGCATATGTTGCGTAGGGTGTGGTTTATTTATGTAAAATACTGGGAAATTTTCGGCACTCATCACTAAAGTGGTAAGTAAGTATATAGTCGAGTGCATATGAGAAAAAGAGCGAGAACTCAAATAAATTTTCATATCGGTTTTTCGTATGCGGTGCGAAGAGTATGAGTGCAGTTTATCATTTTGCCTGGCAGACGTATAAAATTATGATGATTATTAGCTATTTAAAGGAATATAGCGGAGAAACATTTGCTCGCCCCCAAAACACTTTTGCCTTTCTTACAATCGTGACAATAGTCATTGCAGAGGGATGTATTGCATATAAAATACTCTATGGTTGTATGTAAGTATTTATGCGTGCGTGTATAAAGTTGCGGTTATAATACTTACTCGACACTCGACTCGAGTTTTCCTTGAATGCACACGTATATGCGTATGTAAAAGTTATGTATACCCGTTACGATGATATGTATGTAACTATCCTATTAATTTGTGTTCTTGTAAGGAAAATAACTTTGTTTTAATGCCAATAAATTCGGTTATAATTTTGAAGATTATTTTTTTTATTTTTTTCATCACATTAAGAAACCACCGATTGTTTTATGTGCTCTTTAACTATAATTTAATGCTAACTTTATATCCTAAACTTAAGCTACCCACTTTAGTGAGTGTATTGGATTTCCCAAATATTTGGAGACTTATAAAAGAAATATACCCTGAAGACACGATTACGTTTACATACACGTGATCAACATGAGTAATACATGTGTGTCACTGTCGGCCTGTCTGCGAGCTGTGCATACCTTGGTAATAAGATTACGATTTAAAGCCTTTATCTTCAACCATAAAAGTGTCTTTAGTGTTTTTCTTCTTTCTAACTGTAAAAGTCACCTAATGTCACCTCATGCAGGCCTATTCAAAATTACTATACACATTTTTCCCTCGTGTTTCCAAGTTACCGCATCAAAATTGTAAACCTTTCCATTTGAGGTTTTTCGATGTGTGGATCGAGAATTTAGCTTTAATTATCTAAAAGCTGCGCACGCTATAGAATACACTAAGGAAATATAGTATTTTGTTTGTATGATTATCTATGAAATGCTGCTAAATACTGCAAAAAATATGATTTGACAATACATGATCGATTTTTGCTTCATTTCGCAATTAAATATCGTATGAAAGTTATTGGTAATGGATATATAACATAACATACGGTCCAAAACGAATATCTCTTTCACATACACACATACGAGAATTTTGGACCTAATGAATATCATTTTCTTTTCGAATATTCTTCTTGTACAAATAAACGAAAGTAATATTCTTTGTAGAGTGAAGTACATCTCGGTTAGCCTAAACCAGACTACCTTTTCTCAAGATATATTTGCTTTAGGCGCTACAACTGACATGGCCTGCTGAATGTATTCGACTATTTGTACATCAACGTACTTTACACAACCAACCAGTCCTGCAACAGCGGGTCTGTATTTTCTCCATAACAATAATCCATGAGAAAAGAAGTCCGCAAAGCAAAGCTTCTTCTAGTGTACTCATAAGATCTATAATACCTATCGCCAAAGTTATTGATAGTCCAACGCCTTAAACACGGGGAGGTGAGAGTTTCGGTATATCTATGCCCTCCCAAAGCATAGTTTTTCACCCAAAAAAAAAACAATGAAAATGTCCCGCTTTCGAGCGAAGATTAAAACAGTAAGTAAAAAACACCTTGTCATGCGTCGAACGAAAATCTATCCAGGAAGTCATCTAAACGACCAGTGCCTGTTTAACAGTAATCGACATGTGAAAGACGTTTTATAAACTATAAAAATTTAAAAGCGCAACTCCAGGGCGAATGCGAGCAGACGTCTACAGAGAAGCTTCTATTTTACCTACGCATATCAGTAACAACAATGGAAATTTAGAGCCGGTTAAATAATGCCCATATTTACTATAGATATTAACTTGTTTGTTTCTTTATCGTACTATCTATTAGCTTACATAGAGTGTACGAACTAAAAAGGAAATCTACCACCGCTCGGATAAATATTAGACAAATCAATCTGTGGCCAATTTGTAGCCATGGCTATGCTACGTTGCCCAGGCAATCGAATAACAAGCGGGTCATGGCTTGATGCCTTCCATTCTCACAAATTTAGGTCATAGATATATAAAATTCTTGCGAATAAATCTGAACGATCTGAGCGATGTCATCGGCAGAGACAACGGGTATTGTTTCTTGCAATATACTGGGCGTACTTACTAGAGAGAGAGAGAACTTGAAGTGGCTTAAACGAAGATCGAGCTAATGCATGCAATCTGCATTATCCACATTTTAAAAAGGATCCAATTTAAGGCAATCTTGCCATGCAAGAGTGTTGTACGGTGATCCTCCTTTCTTTCTTATCTTTCGTTCACTTAAATAGCGACGGCATTCAGTCGAATCCCTTATCCGTGAGAATCAATGATCCTTTCTAATATAGCATTCTTTCACATCATTTTAGAAGCTAAGCGATGCCCGTTGCTTTTCCCACAATTTAATGGTTGGGCAGATGGGTTTTTCTCGCCTTCTTTTCGAATGCCGCAATAAAATTCATTTTACATTATTGACAGATCGCTGTAATCAATAATTATTTTAATTAAAGTTCGAAAAAGTCTTCTTCTACTTAATTGAATTAGTAACGTAGCGGTAAGACAGAAGTAATTGCATAATTTTGTAGAAAAAAAATTCCTCGTGGATATCATATAATAAGGAGGTCTTATGCCTCGGGCGATTAATAAAATACCGGTAAGTGTGAATTTTGTAGAAAATCTTAGTTTACTAAAAAGCGTTGTCAAGTTTGTTTTGCTTTTCGAGTTTGTTTTTATTTTATATTTTATTTTTTCTTGTCACTATTGGAAATTTCAAACGGCTTGTAATTTCTAAAAATGAATTCTTTATGGATTATATTCGATGGATTTCTTTATGCTGGACCTATCATCATTTTATTATTGGTTTTGCCTTTTATAATATCAATACATTGGAATCATTTAATCGCATCGCAACTTGTAAAATACTGGATAATATCCATCTGTTGGTGGGCGCATTAGATATGCGTCTTGCAAGTGTTCGTCAAGGGTTTCCTAAATTTTTTGAAATTGAATAAAAAACTGACGCACTATGTGAAGTGGAATATACAGCAAAAGATGCGTTTCTTAAAAGTTCAACTCGAACTAGTGTTATCCTGAATTTTCACGCAACTATTGCGGCAAAATTATGTATGTAATCGTGGGAGGAATCGATAATGCTTTGGAAACTTCAAAATTCCTGACAAAGAATGAATGACGAACGAATGAATGAATTCAACGGGAGCGCGCAAAGAATTAGAAAAGATAATCAAGACGTGAGAGAGAGTCTACCACGAAGACGATGAAGAAACGAATCGGAAAGTTCATTATTGAACGTAAAAACGTTCTTCATAACGGTACGATGAACATCAGGAGACGATAAAAAGAAACGAAAACGAATAAACAATTTGAAGGCGCTAACAGAATCGCTTAGGTATGCGTAATAAACCAATTTTACAAGCACCAGACGTTGTGAATATATTCCAAAGGTTAAAAGAATGAAATGTAATTAAATTAAATAAGAGCAAGGAATGTTCTAAAACACCAGATAGGATTTTTGTTGTAACAAATTCCAATTTCAGTTGAACAAGAATTTGCTGAATAACAAAAGAAGGAGAAGAAGACGACTACGTGCTGCTTCAGAATTTTGTTTTGAAAAAATTTTTTTCTCGTATCAGAACGATCCTGTCGAGTGACGATTATTTTAAATATTGCGCTGAACTGTGATAAAAAAAAAAAACTCTGTGAAAGTGTGCGAAAATGAGACCTTAGTAACGCATCGATAATTGAAATTTAAAATTCAATACGAAACCACTTGAAGAGGGAAAACAAAAGCAAAACAAGTCACTGCTTCTACAACTGTTTGTAGCTGATACGAAAAGTGCATTATGTCCAAATAAAAAAAAAAAAAGAAAGACAGACAACCAACGGAAATATCTGAAAAAGTGAAACATCGCAATTTAGGAAAAGGAACGATGTTACGTCCCACTGCGGAGCTCATCTGATTCAAATAACATCACTACATGCTTCGACTCTATTGCATTTCATAATTCGACGCTTTATTATCTTTAAATCTACAAAACTCAATCTGCGAATTATGGTTTGGCCACAAGGACGCACCATCTCCCTCGAAGGTGGGGACATTAAAATCCCCAAGGCCAGAGCTTAAGCCCACACGAGAAGTGAGTACACTGTATATATCCGGTCATGATTATATATCATGGTTTCCCTAACTTGGGGATTTTTTTCGTCTCTAACAAAAAAATTAAATAGATTTCTTCCGATGAGGCTACCGTTTGAATTATCTGATTTCTCTAACTCTCGTGTGCCTCTAGACTGAGCCTGTCTAAGTTTTTTGGGGAATGTTTTCCCTGCCTTCCCACATCTGTTTGGAAGGTATTAACAACCCATTTAAACCATATGTCGAGCCGATATTGCAATCAGATAAATATTGGCGTTTCGGCCACATTAATAAAGTGTGCTCACGCCAAAAACCACTCTGCCCTTCCTGTGGCACAAGCCACGATTGCTTCGCAAACTGTCCTCATAACGCTAAAAAATGCATTAGTGATCTCCTTTGTATTTCCAAAATTTAACCAGTGCCACATCGAAAAAAGTGACGCAGCAGAACGTCTCGAACCACAAATTTACTCTTCTTGTCTGTGGGCTCACACACCCAAATAATCCAAATTTTTCAATTTCTCTGGAGAGCTTCCCTAAGTTGCCTCCTCTACGACTTCTTAACCATCAATCAAAGGTCCAGACACTGAGACTATTGCCTCAATGCCGAGTCTGTGGCATTCATCGCCGACAATATTCCGATCACGAAATGATAACTGATTCTATCAATTCCTCTAACTTAACTCAAGTCTATGATCGTATTCAAAAATTACAGAACATCACTCGGCCTTACCTTTCGTTAACAACTTTATATCTCTCCTGGCAAAATTAATAATTCCTGGCATTCTAAGAACTGATGTATATAGCTTATTCAAGACTCCTCCTTGTTCTCAATATATTCGACCTGTAACTAAATTCTTACCCCTGCGAAAATCTACAGTTACTCCGACGGAGGCGCACCACCGATACTCGAACTTAGTCAATACCAAATGGAAACATTTTTTACTCATCTTTACTGATATATCTAAGATCGGCACCGTTTCCAGATAGTAACATAGAAGCCCACTTCTCAAACCACCCATGTAGAACTATATTTTCGGTTGAATGTTTTGCGATCCTAGAAACCATCCGTTTAGTACTCAACAACAAAAGAAACATCCTTTTGGAATAGTATAGCATAAGACAGTGTATTTCTGTAGTATAAAACGGTAAATCTGTCTTATCCGCTTTACAATCCTTTCCCTTAAGTCAAGCTCACCCTTACATATTAGAAATCAGATTTTTTACTTTATAGCCTCAAATCTGACACATTTTGTTTTCACTTTCTGTAGGAGCGCAGTCACGTGAGAACGCGATAAAATTGCATCATCCAGACCATCTCATTATAATGATCGTGCTGCGATTCCTGAAGATAAGAGGACAATCGACAAAAAGCATTCAGTTCTTTCTTGGCAACAGCGATGCGATAATTCACCCTATGGTCGCCATTTATACACTTTATATCTACAAGTAAATGAAGCCCCTTGGGCGGTTTCAGACGGGACATTATTTGTCTTATTAACAGGCTGATGGTCAATCACATGTAATCTAATGATCGTCTATTCAAAATTAACATAATAAACACTCCTTTATGCACATGTAGAGTCTTACAATCTCTTGATCATATCGTATTTGTCTTTCCGAGCGTTACCACTGCTATTCGCCATTCCATACTTCGCGAATTGAGTATCTCGTAGTTTAACACCATACGTCTCAATCTTTTGTTTGTCAGTCAATTTATGAACCTACTCTTTTTTACAATTTTTGCTCTCACACCCATCAATTCCTTCATATAAGTTTTTATATTCACGATACGTTTCGGTTATACATCGGAATTTACTTCTCGCTCTCTTGTGTATTTTAACAAAAAAAACTATAAGAAAAATTATGTAGCAAATGTATAACACGCAAAATTTAAAAAAAAAAAAAAAAAAAAAAAACCTTTAAACAAATAATCATTAAAATAAATAAATGATAATATTATATTCTAAGTCTAAGCCCAACTTTATTAAGGCCGAGACGAAGGCCTTCTTCATATGTCGCAGCGCATTTTCGGTTGTCGCTAATTTACTGAATAACAGAAGAAGAAGAAGAAGAATCGCTTCGCAAAGAAGCATTCCTGAAAAAGTGACCCATGAAGAGGCAAAGAGTTACTGGCTCCGTTTAATTTTCAAAATTCAAGTTTATGTCAAAAATATGACAAAGACTTGTCCATCTCTCGACAGTAACAAATATAAGCATCCAATATTTTTAGTCTTTTTATATACATATACATATATATTAATTTTTATTTAATTTCTTGTCTTTTATAAGTTATAGAATTGATATCTTTGCTTGTCTTACTTTAGGTATCAGACATATTTAAATAATTTTTTATATCATATGAATGCAAATATCGCATACAATATTAATGCTATCGATTATTATCGCATATATTTTGTTTATATTTTTATACAAATCTTCATTTGCATTAATGATAAAATATCTAATCATTGAAGAAAAAAACTTTTTAGTTTCAATAATAATTTGTACGATGAACGTAAAGAAATTTGATCCTAATTTGATAAAATTTATATATAATTTTTAGTGATTGCGGGCGTGTTGATGCTTAGCTTACAATTAGGATCATTTGGCGGGGAGTTTTAATTTTCTTTCTACTTTTTTTTTTTTAATTTTCGGTTTAAGAACGATAAGTTAATGTAGTTTTAGTTGTGACACAACTTTTTTATATTTCAAAACAACAAAAAAATATGAAATTTGAATTTGATTTTTGAATTTTGGGATGCGCATGCATTTGGGATATTAATCGCCTATCTATCTTAAAGAGGGAAAACGGATCAATAATGCATATTACATAGCATTGTTAATGCGTTGGAATAAAGAAAAAATACAAATAAAAGTGGCCCTTATCCTCGATGGGTTTCTTCTGCCAGTATCTTCAAAGTGATATATAATTAAAAGTCCTTATGCTTATGTTTACTATCAATGGGATGATGTTAAACTATGGGCCGGGGCTAATTGCTGTCGATATCGATTAAATTTGATCGGAGTTTTTTATTAGGTCAATAGCTTATTTCAATATGGATGGCTATACAGCGGCCGCAGATTTCTAACATCAAGATGTACACATACGAGGAAATTCCATAAGCTATATAATATAGTCTTAATCAGCGAAGCGTTCTGCTTGGTTGGCCTACTGTTTGTCATCTGTTCGGGTTCGAGTATTCATTATTGCGAAATTTGACTTTATAATTTATAGTCATATGTCATATTACCTTACATCACTTGCTGTAGAAGGGTATATTAAGTTTCCGCGGACTTGAACTGAACCAACAGTTTATTATACTTATCGATTCAGAATAACTTTTTGATATGATTTAAGCGTATCAGCCTGTCTTGTTTTCTTGCGTTCAACCTATTGGTCACAATTTGGTACACTGACGTGTTTTGGCCCAAAAACGAACAAAACAAAAATAGTTCGGATCGAACCACTTGTTCGATCGCTTCCCACATAAACGCATCGCCTTGCAAAAATTGTTGTGCGAATAATTGTTTGAATGTGCAGCCGTGGCTCGCTATAATAATTTTTCTTGCTTTTGTCTCGACGTAATTGGAATTTTGTTAAAGACGCTCTGATGATTAAGTCTTCCATTTCATGGACGATTATTTGTTGATTTGAAAGCTTGCGGAAGCCAATTTTTTTTTGATTTTTTGGAAATCATTTAACGGATCGAACTTATTAGTATTCGTTGGTGATAGCGATTAGTTGTTAACGATTCCAGTTGTCTTTACAAGTTTTTTATTTTATTATTTTCGCTTCTAAATGCTTCTTTAATCGATTTTGATAATTAACAAAAGTCCATTTTATGATTTTCTGCGCGAAAAATGTTGGGAAAAATTCCAGTCACAATTCTACCGAAAACTAATTATCAGCGCTAAAAATGAGAAATTAAAAAAAGTAATTAACAAAAAATTTATCAAATTGTCTTTTTTGGCATGAATCTCGTCAACTATCGTTTTTCTTCATTTTTTTCTTTTAAATAAGCGAGTTTTAAACATAACACAAGTTAGAAAATTATATTCGGTTGTAACTGAATCTTCTATATACACCATCTTGTTATCAAAAAGAGATTCAAAAAAAAAAAAAGAAAAATTAGCCATAGTCATACAAGACTGGATAGGCGTGGTTGATTTTTTTCTTTTTTTTTTTTATGAAATACACGTGACAATTTTTATTGTGTGTCTACGGTAGGTTATGGGAGTAATGAACAAAAAACCTCGAAAACAGAGATCGTGTCAGTTCACATTATATGCGTTGTAAATATGTCCTTTGATCGATTTCAAGCCCATTCAAGCTACTCACTCTATCTTCATTGTAATGACCGGAAGAATGTCTGCTACAGACAATACAGACAATAGTTGAGTAGTCGGAGAAATGGACAGATATACGAACATATATGTCTAGATCGATTCAGAATTTGCTGAATACTTGCTAGTATGTTGCAAGTTATTTTCTCGGCGTTGTAAACGTTTTAATGAAAAGATGAAATGTCGATACTTCATTGTATTATATTGAGTTACTATAGGGTCGTCGATAGAATATACGTGGAATATTTTATAATGCTGTAGTTGATGAGTAATGACGCGAAAAGCATAATTTATTTTTGTTTTTGAAAACTGACCGAACTCACTTCACGTCGCACTGTGGCCGCGTGTTCCAACTGATATGGTTCACTTTCAATACTAACCGCGTGCAAGCACTTCCCATGTTTGTAATAATTTTTTTTTTTTTTTTTTTGCGATCAAAAGACATTGCATAGGCAGGGATATATCTAAACCGATTCAAAGTTTGGTAGTAATGGAGAATATCCATGTATTCTATAGAGGGTTTGAAGCCGTCATTGCGAACATTTTGACCATTCGTCATTGTATTTGGTGGGTGCAAAAATTGTAATCTCCCTCAGATAAATCGTAAACGCCCTCCATCGCCCGTATAAGTTCGCACGTCAACATCCATTATAGTAACAAATGATTTGGTTTTAATTTACTTTTGTATATTTGCGAAGAGAAACAGTAAATATACGCTTCATATCGATTCCCTTAAATGATTATTAACGTAACAAACGGAATGCCAGAATTAGTATATGCTACCCGAATATAATTCTAGGAAAAAGCAATAGAAGTCAATATTGTAAACGTGACTTGGCATCACTCTATCAGTGACAAAGCTCAAACCCGGAATTCATAATAGAGAAGAAAAAAAAGCAAATAAGAAAATTATATTCGGTCGTGACTGAATACCCTTTTATACCCATCACCGTTATCCTAAAAAGACAAAAAAAGTAAAACAACTAAATTTTCATCTTCTATAATATGGAGTAGGTGCGATTGATTTTATTATATTCAAAATAAAGGCATTCGGGCGCTGTATGCGTGTCGTTGGAAAAGTTGAAGTTACTTTCAAATTTCTTTTGCAAATTTGTAGGCGGCATCTTCATTTTCGCTAACGCGAGATTATTTACCAGAAATACTACACATATGCGCAGAATGGCAGATGGACAAATCTACAGATGGACATGCTTAATTGTATTCCGAAACCAAAAATATATATATACTTTATGGGATTTTTGAACATAGCATCATCAGTGCGTTGTAAAAGTTTTGAAAAAACAACGATTTTATGATATATGACTGTTATCTGCTGTAGTTTATGTGTAACGAACAAGAAACCAATTTCTTAATCCTTTTGAAGAACAGAGTTCACATAGTTCTGTCTAGGCGTGTTGTTCAACTGAATTGCCCCATTTTCAATAGCAATCTGCTTGCCACAACTTTCAATGTTTTTGCCAAATTTGAATTCGATAGCTCAGGAAAATGCTTACAGCAGACATGGCTCAGACGGACAGACGGACAGAGGGGCATGCTTAAATTTATTTTTCAATTTAATGCTAACTAAGAATATATATATAGAAGAATATATCCCTCATCCTCCGGTGAGAGGTATAAAATTAAGTGTGAAAGCAGAAAGCGATCCTAAATCGGTCAGTATTAAAAATGAAGATAGATACCTTTCTAGTCCTTTAGGACCATAAACTTAATATACTCTACTAGCACACGCAGGTGGCGTAGAGTAAGCAAACCGTTCTATAACACATTTCAAAACTTCCAACGCTTCTGCCTCGAAACATGACTTTTCGAACCGGCACGCAACATAACCAATTTTCATTTTTTTTTTTTTTTTGCCGTATTTTTCATAATTCAATTTTTATAATCTATTACATAAGCGATCGCCTAAAAAGATGTTGTTTTAATTTATTAACCCATTCGTGACCGAAAAATGTTTTCCGTTACCAATAGTGCAATTCTGATCCTTGTTGCCGCACAATTGTGTGGATTCAAGACAATCACAAACAGGAGTGGAATTTGAAATGAAATGAATTCATGTCTGCGGTCACGAAGATGATAATAAAAACTTTCGATATTTAAACTAAACAGCTGTTTAAAGGGGGATATAGTATCTAAAGTCTGAAGTGTACGGTATATATATATATATATATATATGTATGTAGTATAAGGTTATAAAGTATAAAGTCGAAAAAAAGAAAGAGATGCGTAATAATATCATTACGGTATTAAGCCAAGATTTTTCAGTGATTGCGCCTCTTTTTTGTCTCTTTAGGTCTTTTGAAATACAAATGGAGAGCATAAGCTAAATTAGCTTAGAGAACATATTATAATAAGAACATATCCGATAAATGCTTCATTTTGTGTTCGCGATTGGATTGGAGTTCATAAAAAAAAAAAAGAAAAAGTGTATCGCCTCGTATTATGCGCAATTTCGCGATATCGCAATTATATCGTGGAACATCGCGCTAAATCATGCGGCATCGGAGAATGTAACATAAAGTTTATTTGTTTACTCTAAGCAGATTGTACTACAACTGTAGCCTTTATTAGTTGTAACTGTCACCTTACACTATACAATGAGTTGAATAATTTACACACATATTTTTCCCTTTTTGATTATCTAATATCTACTATTCACTTGATGTTATTTTTGTTGCAATTAATTGCGGAACAAAATGAATTAATGCAAGTGTAAGGGTGTATAGTGCCACAATGATCCTCTGTAGGATCACTGAACTCTCGTACTTTTGAAGATATATTCTCTTAGAACTGTTCTCAACAAAGCATTGAAAACGCAATCGAAGTGAAAACACTTATCTTTCCATTTAATCCTCTTAGCACTTTGAACAAGCAATTTTGTGGTTACAGTCACCAAATCGCGATGTAAGATTACCTGAAATTGATTTTTGATCAGACGAATCCAATGCTTTTTCCTTTTTTTTTTTTTTAATATTAAACGTATTTGTAAAATTTTGCATGGTAAACATAAACGGCCTAGTGGCTTAGTAGGCAAGGGATCTCGACTACGAATTCAATGATGGATCCAAATCTTAAGAGCGGTAGAGTTTTCAATGCATCTGATAGTCTGAGATATACGACTGCTTTCAGACTTGAGCCTTAGGATTTAGTTTTTTGGGTAAATTAATTATAATAATAATAATAATAATAATAATAATAAAAACGACAAACATAGGTAACTCTCAAGTGCCCTTACTATGTGAGGTGTATAGTAATGAGTATCTTCTGAAAACAAGTACAATTTTGAAGAGAAAGACAAATGCATATTAAGATGGTCTGCTTTAATTTTTTTAGCATGTCGGTATTTCACAGGAGGAATTCATTTTAGAGTGCATATGGAGACTTCGCTTACGGTTGTGAACACTCACGTTTGCTCACGTTTGTTTAACTATGTGTTGTTCCTCTTCTCAATATAATAATAACTCAGTGTCATACAATGTACATAAGTAGCAGCTACGCATCCAACACTGTACGTTTATCCACCAATCTACGTACGTAAATGAATTATGATCCTCTGGTGAGTTCATAAATTCTGCCATATATATTTGTTGCATACCAAGAAATATTACTACAAATTTTTCGGAAAAATATATATATCTTCGGTCTATTGCTTTCTAATTTGGTAGCCTTTAAAATTTTCTATTACTTATCTGATTTATATTCATTATGTTCAAATAATTATTCAAACATATGCATGTGTATTGTATGTGTATTGTATATATATATATATACATGTGTACGTACAGGAAGTCTCACATAAATAGCGCAAAACGTAAAGCAAAACTCTAATCAGAACATTTCCACGAGATTGTAGTTGTGAACATTTCTTCTTAGTCGATAGCCAGACTTAACGCTGCAGCGCGCTGCTAAAGACAAAGTATTTTACTAGAAAGTTCCTCGTTATCTATTCTACTTCTCTCGGTATTCAATTTATTTGTTGATATTGAAACTAAAAAACAATTTTTAATTATTCATTATTAGTTCTTAGTAAAAAAACCGTTAGTAAGCAGAGGACTTTATGCTTTTATTGCGTTTTCTTTTTTTGCTGCAATTATTCGAAATTTGGTTTATAGGAATTCATTTACCGTTATTTTATTTGTTAAATTTTATTGAAGATACCTTTTTGAGTTTCTTTCCGATATGTTTAACTAACTCAATTGAAGCCACTCCTTGTTTGAAGGAAGTTATGTTAATCGAGCATAATTGAGGATCATTCGTTTCCTCAAATGAGAAAATAATCAATCTTTTCTAACGTTAGGTCACATCAGCATCTTCTTTAAATAATTTCACTAAATAAGTTTTTCGCTAAATTCGAATTTTAATGACATCATTGTTTCATTATTCTTATGAAAAGTCAGTCTTTCCATACTCGGCTGTCAACGCCCATTAATCTGGACTGACAAAAAACAATTTTCTTATAGTGAAAAAAGGAGGATAGTTATTCCTTGAAAAGTTCTAAGATTAAACAAAAAAAAAAAAAAAACCCTTTAGTTCGAAGGATGCTTTAACATAAGAAAATGTACTTTTTCGCATTCTTTTATTTACTTTATTACTACTATTTATTTTCTTTTTCACAAATCCATTAAGAAACCTTTGCGTTTACTCTTAAGTTAAAGAGTGTGCTATTTATCTGCACATGACTGTATATATACATACTGTATATATATATACTGTATATATATACAAAATATATATGTATATATCTAAATGTAATTAATGTATATATATATATATATATATATACAAATGTATGTATACATGTATATATTTTGTATATATATGTATATATATCAGAACGATTTGTACTGGGTCAGGCTGTGGTGTAAGATTAAAAATAATATTAATTTATTGTGTTATTATTTGCATGAATCGGTTTGTTTGCGCGCGCCTGTGTGTTTGTGTATGTATAGGTGGTTTGTTTATGTGTGCACGTTTATGTTTAGGTGTGTGAATCAGCAAAACTCTCAATTCAATTAATTTCCACTTGCCAGTGAAATACAAGTCCCCCCATGTCCTCCAAATAACGCAGAACCAGAAACTGGTACTAAAGTTAAGCTCCAACACAAATCTATTTTGTATGCTTAAGCACACATACGTAGCTATTCATAGACATATAGCTTGTATATAATATATATATATATATATATACATTTATATAGGCAAAAGTAAAACACAATGTCATGCTTGCACACACACTTATGTAAATGTCTACATAAATATATTTACACGTTCTCGATGGAAACTTTATAATACATTCGTGTGCTGCTGTTTGTTTATTGCGTTTGCTTGGAGTCTTTTTCATTTGTTTATGGGGTTTGTCTCGCACTCACTCTTCCCTCATCTCAAATAGAATTTTTCTTTTTTTTTTCTTCATTTTCTCCATACATTTTATACATATTCTTTTTTCTTTTCCCTTTGCTTTTTTCATTATATTTCTATTATTTTTTATTTTCACCAAAATGTTGATAAAAATCTTTCAATTTTTCTCCACTTTTTTTTTTTGCCTTTGTTTTTTGTTCTTCAGTTAGTTTTTCACTCACTTTTTCACTTTCTGTGCTTGAAAATGTTATGCATGCAGATGTGTGCAGGATCTATGCGACTTTGTGAGAGCAATAATTTTGTGTGCTTTTCTTTCTCTTTCACTGGTATTTTAGTCACAAGTTTTTCATGGTTATTGCTTTTGTTGCACATAATGTCGTTGTTGTTGTTGCTGTTGCTGTCGTTGTTGCTCTGTATGTTTTTGTGTTTTTTTTCATATATGTGCATAAAAATGGAAGTGGGTGAGTGTGCGATAAACGCGATAAAAATTTATTTTGCTTTTGCCTCTTCTTGTATGTTTCTTTTTTTTGTGCGCCATTATAATTACGTGAAAAGTGTAGAGAGCGTAAAATGAAATTAAATTTTTATCGCGTTTATCGCACACTCACCCACTTCCATTTTTATGCACATATATGTACAGAAACACAAACACATACAGACAAACACATGCACGCATACGTAATCATGTACATATATGTCTATATAAATATGCGTGAATATTAGGGACTTGTATGAATACTAATACATACATATGTAAATAATATATATATATATATATATATATATATATATATACATATACACACATATGTAATTTCATTGAATTGCCAATCATATCAACATAAACGTTTATTAAAATCTTTGTGTTATTATTTATTTATTATAAATTAATTTTATTTCATTTTTTTTAGCTTTTAATTTTATTAAAATGCTTTAAAACTTTTCAGTTGTTATTTAAAAAACATTAAAATTAAGTGCGTTGGAAAAAAGATATTCAGTTTTCGCGATTTTCCTTCATATTTCTCTTCTTCTTCATATTAAGCAATTTTTCTCAGCGGAAAATATAGGCCCTAGAGCTGTAAGCAGTTCTTTCTCTTTGTGTAAATAAGTCTACAAAGGGCAGATACAGTATATTAATTAAATACATATATGCTTTCCCTGCAGCTTCCAGTTTGCGTGCAGCTTTCACGCAAAAATTGGTGCCTGTAAGTGGCTCCATGACCTAATCTTTGACCGGCTCGTCCATGTATGATTGGCATGTAGTAGTAGGAATAGTAATATTAGTAGTAGTGGCACTCGCAGCATTAGTCGTAATGTGGCAAAGAAAGAAAGAGAGGAAGACTTCACTTTATTACATTTATTGAAGATCGACATATTCTCAAATGTTTCATCTCATGTGTACAGAGGTTTTCACAGCATCTCTGGCAATTTGATTTGTTTATATTATCAGAGACAACGTCATACATAGATCTTCTCTCATTTTATTCTAAATTGAGATTAGGAGGAACTTAGGCGCTTTTTATGCGCATCTGTTGTCAATGGCAGTCGTTCAATTATCCCAAACGTTTGCAAAGCAGAAGAACCATTTACACTTCTGTGTTTTTAAGCGATTATGTGCTATGGTATACATATAAGCGCGTATGTATGAACAAGACCTAATAGCGTATCTGTACGTGGCAAATATAATTTGTTTTCTTCTCATCGTTTATTTGGAAGAATCAAGGAATTCTAACTAAGTTCTCTGCTTGCCAACTAACTGCTTTGGAAAATTTCAATGAAAATTTTCATATCGAGAAATAAGATGAAATTTTTAATTTTTAATATCGTTTATCGAATTTACTTATTTTGTTTATATATTTATTAATTTCATTTGCTTACGCATAAGTGTTTCACATGTTTTATCCAATTTTCTTTATCACACATGAGTTGTTCTAAATAAAATATTAAAAACTAGTCCATACTTTTAACCTATGCAACTTAATCTGCCTTCTAAATTGGCATGGTCGCATGGGCCAGGGATTTCGAATTTTTGTCCAATAAGAACCTTAAAGTGAATGGCGTCTATGCTCCCTGCAATTGCCACGTAGGTGGTAAACCAAACGTTCGCTTTCTCCATAATTTTATCAAAAGTGTAAATTCGGTCCATAAGCACAGCATGCAAAAATTTAAATTAAGATTAGAAATTAAAATCACTTACCCAATTCTAACTGACACATAGACATTAATACATATAAGGGCATAAACCGACTGACTTCTGATCATAGTATTTCTTCAAATATATTTTGTTGCTGTATACATGGGTTTTCGTGAGAAACTGGCAAAGTTAGAATTAAAAAAAAAATTTTCTGTTATTTTTGTGAATCGTGCTACAACAAAAAAGTCGTGTAAAAAAGTGTATTTGGTCTTATTAGCATATCATGCTATGTCAAAGTCGTGTAAAAAAGATCGTGTAAAAAAGATATGGCTGCATACTTTATTTGATTTTTGTCATACATACACACTTAATATGTACATACCATAGCCCATAATCGCTTAAAAGCATAGAATTGTAAATATATCTACTTTGGAAGCGTTTGACAGAATGCAACGTCATATCAGGAAACTATTAACCCATTCAGATAATGAAAATGAAAGAGCAAGCGAGTGTTGGAACCTATATATGCGGTGTCTTCGTCTTCATTTCATTCTCTTCTCCTAGTTTCTCTTCATGTTTTAAGTTGTGAAAACCTATCTTTTAATCGAGTAATAGTACGCGCTTCAACTATATCTGTAACGTATAAAAATGTTTTTGATTGATTTTATGCAGTTAACGAAAATGTATGATTGCTGCTATCTTCGTGATAGGCGAATAAGTAGACTTTCTTCACAAATTTCTGGTCACCGCCGATTCTTCATAATGTCTTAATACCTGTGACATAAGGAATTGAGGGGAATAAAGAGAATATTTTCGTTGCGAGTTGCCAGTTTGTTGATGAGGTCGTCCGAGCTTATTGAATATTCAATAAGTTGTCCTCAGAAATTGAAGAAATTTGCGTTCAACTTTTCCGCATTTTAAGTGCTTATAAAATAGAAATTTGATTCAAAAAGTTTAAGAGCAATGACCATCACCTGCTACCTACCATGACATGCTTCATACATTACATGCTAATTTATCAACCTTAACTATATTGATCAATACAGTGATGAAATTCGTTCTGCTGGGAAATGTATTTACAAAAGTCAGGTCTTTTGAAACCCAGTTAACACGAACAACATTTTTTTGACTTTTTTTTAAAGCAGAGCCACAGACATTCAGCGCAGGATCATTCTTCATTGCCTTGGATTATGTCATCATGTTATCATTTATCGGCAGAAACTGATAATTTACATAGCATTTCTTTTCGGTTTCAACACCAAACGTAAAGCTTCTCGCAAATAATAATTTCGCATGCGTACATAATTCGCGATCATTAGCTCTCTCACTTGAAAATTCCTCATAACGTAATTGACTATCTTAAAGGGAAGTATCAAATGGCGGCCATACATTTTTCATTTGAAATGTGGAATGAATCTGTGACACTGACGCGTTTTTGCTCAAAGACGAATGTTATTGAAAATGGTACGGATTGGAGCAGTTTTTCGATCCTTTCGCATATAAAGCCTTATTTTAAAAAGACATTATTGCAATAATTATGAGATGATGTATGATATTTAATGGTTATCCGTGGACCAATTTAGTGTTTTTTTTTTTTTCAAGTTATTTAATAATAATTTTGTGTAAATGGTCGCCATTGGATTTTTTATAGATTTAATTCGAGAGCCTCAAATTTCATTCATTTTTTCGCATAGAGTAACTTTTAGTTGATTTATAGCATGCGAGTGATTTGTTGAAATAAACTATTGATTTATACATGATCCTAGAGAAAAAAAATCACGCTTTTGTGGTGTTCTCTGTTCTCTGACGGTTGTCCGACATGTACGTCTTTCACGAACAAGAGGTGATCTTTCTTTACGCCGCATGGACAATTTTCTTTATTCACTATGCCACTTAGCCAAGCGTAAGCTTCAACTCGCATATATGAACCTTTCATTAGTTTTCTAATAAATGTAAACACTTGCTGTTCTCTTGCTGATCTTTTGTCAAGCAATGCTGCAGATAAACATCAATTTTCAAAATTTAAAATAAAGGGAAAAAACACAAAAAACAGAAAGCACACGGACCCCAAAACATTGCGAAAAGAATTTAACTCTAAATTCGTAGCTTTCTATTTACATTATATTGACTTCACTAAATTGTATGCTGATAGAAAGAGAACTTGTTGTTGTCAGGTTATAAGCGAAAATATTTTTGTCGCTTTATAATGATTTTGTTTTCTATAACTTTCGAATCGAAGATTTGTCAAAGACAACTGGTGGTGCTTAACACTGAGTGGCCACATCTAATCTCACGAATGGGACGAAAACCGTCTTGACAAGAATTAAAGAGACAAAATCATCGCCATTGGCCAAAAAAAAAAAAAAAATTCACATTTCATAGTTTTGATTAAATTATTCACTTTTAGTCACTTAATTATTTGTTTTTTATTCATATCTTCTCTCATCACTCTTAATGCTGAGCATATTAAGTCTATCCGAATTTAATTTTGTTTGACTGTCTGACTGCCCATCTGTCTGTTTGATGACGTTTGCACGAATTATTGTGTTGAACCTAAACAATTCGTAACTTTTTTTAAGATAGTCTATCAAAATTTATTAGACCGATACGTGTTGGCAAAAAGGCTGTCTCTCGCTTATTACAGATGGATTGAATCGGATCAGTTTTACGGCCTGTTTGCCAGTTCAAGGCCTTTGTGTTTTAAGATATGAAATGGAACTTTTCAGTTTTGAAAATTTCTTCGCAAAAATTGAAAAATAACAGTATTTTTTTTATTTCCGTCCCGTGTGAATGTTCCTATATGAAGTAAGCCTTTACATGGATAAAAGAGCTAATTTCTGGTATCTGACAATGAAAATTATATAAAATAAAATTAATTGAATATAAAACTTAATTTATGTCACGTTATATGGAAAGTTTCTCATTAGGACTAAACGAATTTCGCTAAATTCGTGCCATAACAGTTCAAGTTATGAGATCCTTCCTTCCCATATAGAAGATTGCATGACAAATATGCCTTTACGTGGAGGCAAATTACAATTTTTGATATCTTATTTTAAACGTAGAGTAGAATATTTATTGGTCGGTCTTGTCGTATTGCAATGCGCTGAGTTCTTTTTTTCCTCTTTTGCTCAATTTTACTGGAAATTAAAAACCAATGCAAATGTCAGAGCAATGACATTTTAAAAATTGCGCTCATGCACACACGTAAACAGGCGTTCAGCTCGCATCAAAACCAATGCAATTTTCCAAAGCAGTTCATCAAGTTTCTGCCAATGTGAGCAGAGATTATATATGACCAGACTTATAATAGGTCTAACTATTTAAATAAAAACATTACTAATGATTGTTTTTCCTTTTCTCTTTCCAAATTTTGCAGGTCAGATGTTACTTCTTGAAATTTCTTGATTGATCGTAAAGAAAAATATCAGATGCACCTGACGCTGTTTTAGCTGACGCTGTTATCATTCTAATCTTCCGCATGAACATCAACAAATATTTTACTCTCATCGCGTATAAGCAATATTTACCAACAAATTTTCTCGTTACGGTACAATTTATTAAGCATAGGTGTATCGAGTATAATTTCTCGATTGTTTTTTATTATATTATTACGAGCTTTCAATTGAATGATGATCGACCACTTTCGGCTACCTATATAGTCCCCTCCTCGCGTCACAATTTCTCTCTCTCTCACTCTCTCTCTCTCTCTCTGTGTGTGTCGTAATTACATTTTGCGAAATAAACTGAAAATTAAATTGCATAAGTTTTATCGACAAGTGTATCCATGTATCCCGTACCCGTCCATATCAACATCATAATTATTGTTAAAATCTACTTCTGACATATCACGATAATTATCGATAATTATCATTAGTGATGCATTTACTGAATGTAAACCAATGATTTTCATAAAAATTAAGGAAATGATAAAAATATTCATTAAAAATATTATGTAAAACGAAATAAAGGCCGCCCATCAACCTGTGCACTGCACTGGAAAATAAATACAATGTGTAGACAAGATCTGGTATGTAATGATGGAAAGTTACATTTTGCATGAAGGATCATTTACAACTAAGTCTTTTCATATATATACGGATATCGCTTTAAGTTTCGCAGCCAGCACTTTATAAAGTTTTAAATACGATGTTGACACTGAAGCTGAATGCTGTCGCAGCTACCTCTAAAATGATCTGAAAACTGTACATAGAAGTTAAAAATTGCCATGAGATGGTTGTTGTGAACATTCCCGACTTTTCATTTCTTGCGTATTTTTCCATATCACAGGCACTTATTAGATATTTTGATCGTATGCAGCAAAGACGAATCTTGCACTAATTTCATCATGTGTTTCCTGTCCATGTGCCCACTGCAAGCATTGTTTACATTATTAAATTTTTTCTTTCATTCGTGCCCGAAAAAACCTCAATAATTGGTGTAAATGGTTTGCTTATCACTCATAATTGCAGCAAGTAGAAGAAGGCTTTAATCGATTTAGAGCCAGTTCTTAACTGTTAACTTAAGAGAAGTTTCTATCTTCGATGCTAACTTTTAGAGCCACTGACGTGCCAATATTAGATAACAGTCGGATTGACTGGCGCTACGCTCAGACGGCTAAACTGATGTAGAATTCATACATATTTAGATATATACAGGTTTTTTTTTAATTGGTAAGTGTAACAGACGGATAGGCCACAAAAAAACTATTCTTCGACGGTGAGAGAAATTTCTCATCGATACGAAAACATATTTGCAAGTGGAACTGTTTTGATACATTGATATAATGTTTTAGTTTAATTTTGTGCTTTTGCTTATTTCGGCCGTACTTGTTACAATAAACATAAATAACTTTAACACATACTTTCAATTTTTAGGCAGAAACACTGACACTTTTCGCATCACTCTGAGCCTCAAATCCATTCAGCGGTCGTCGCGATGAAAGTGTACTGTTTTAAATGAACATATCCTCCCCGCCCACTCATATTTTCGGATGATGTTATTTATATTGTCATATATTTTTTTGTCGTTTTCCTTAAAAGGAGGAGACGCTTTGCAGCAGACATGAGTTTAATAAGCTTCCAACTAGACATACGAAGAAGACATAGCAAGGTGGCAATCATAAAGGACCGAGGAAAGAAGAAGAGAGTGTAAGTGTCTGCACCCCAGTGAATGTATGCTCAATCGGTAGGCGTATGCTTTTAATGACTAAGCACTTACTATGCCTACGACCTACGACCATGTATTAGGTATCACGAGGTATGAGGTTTAAAATCGCGACCCTTACGTACTCGACTACTCATGCGGATATTAAATGAAAGAAAGAAATCAAATCAGTCGATTAGGAACGGTCGATATCTTTCCCGCCGTGCGCGATCCATGTCTAGTAGCGGTGAATTAAAATCCGTGAGTCTGAAAGAGTCGCCAACATGGAGAATTATCTAAAGCCGCGAGCAATTATATGGCAAATGAGAAAGCAATTCGAATGATGCAGTAACGCATGCCTTGCTCATCATTCTTTGCGCTGCACTAGAACCAGACAAATCCTATTAAATATGAAAAGTAACGGTTTGCGGCAGTTGTTGTTTTCTTCTTTTTTTTTTTTTATACAAAACTCTATTTGAACTTCCCCAGACCTATCTGGTGCACACTTTAGCGGTGCAACTCAGACAGTTGTTTAACATAACGTGTTCATATGAAGAAGAAGGAGAAAAAGAAAAAGTCCCAGTTTAATAAACACTCAAAAAAAAAAACGCCATTGTGTGATTCTATTTTGAAGGCAAATCCAATTTCGTGTAAAACTTAAAATATTGTAAGTCTACGTCATCCCTTGTTTTCTACGATCCTTATTAACAGTTTCGTAGCATAATCAGAACCAGAATACACTTGGACAAGAGAAGTAACTAAAATATTTTTGTGAAATTGGATTCTCGATGAAACAAACATCTTTCGCTTTAGATTTGTTTAAGGAAGTGCAAGCTTTTATTTCGATTATATTTAGAGATAGGAGTAAAGCGTTAATAAAACGCTTGCCATTCGCTATTAACCAGCCGACCGCGTATTCGAATAACTTCTTCATAAATTTCTGATGTTTTGTCAAAGTGTCATATAAACCAAATACAATACAAAACAT
>NW_023998427.1:2918534-2935174 GCF_014805625.2 Glossina fuscipes
AAATTGACATTTAATTACGGTATTTTGTAGTTGTAGTTATTGTTGCTATTGTTGTTGATGTTGTTGTTGTTACTGTTGAGAAGATAATAAACCAAAAATCGAAAATACAATCAAGTAATAGATGTGTTAAGTATACAGACAATGGGTAAATAAATGTGTCGGAGTCGATTCAACTTTATGCTTAAGCCAAAAACATAAGGGGAGATAGTCAAGCATTCGCAAACATAAGTAAACATACGCACATACTCATATACCCACACATACGCATATATACATATATATATATATATATATATGTATAGAAATGCACGCATACACATATGCAAACGCACAAACGCACAAACGCACACACAATATATATATGCAGTGTGTGTATGCTTGAATGGTAAAAATATGCATTTATACATATGTATATAACATAAATCCGTTTGATAATGTTTTACTGTTAGTCTCCTAGATTATGGTGCCAACCCTCTTTTCTCTTTGCAGTATTTTGGGTGCATGTGTGAGTAAATTCGTATTATTTTTTTTTTGAATTTTTTCTTTTTTTTTTTTTTGTTTCCACGAACACAAATTATAAATTTTATCTTATCAATCTGTTTATGTAACAATGTGAACAAATTTGGAAATTTTTGAAATATTTTGAAACATAACCTGCATAACCTGACACTCTTTCTTTTGTCTTTTTGTTGCCATATCGATTATATCTATATCTCTTTGGCCGTTTTTGTCAACTCTTCTAGCGAACAAATTTTATTCCTTCTCCTCTCCTATCATGCGAATCCCTTTCAGAAAGGAGATGATGACTCTCCTTTACTTTTGCTGTGGTTTTATTGATGGCTGTTGATATTTATCTTTTCACTCAAATGTAAGTTGAAACTGTTCCTTCCCTTCATTAGTTTTTTGTTTTTCAATTTCTTATACCTATATACCGTCTCATATATATATATATATATACATATATATTGGAATGTCTATATTTACTTGGTTTACATCTGTACGAACTGCCACTTAGGTAGTTTGAATTTTGGCATTATTTTAATTAGATTTCATTCATTTCATTCATCGTTCATTTTCGTTTTTGTTTACCATTACTTTAATTATTTGTTGTCATCGTTGGTTTATATGAATGAATTGTATATATAAAGAGAGTTTACAATGCCCTATCTCGCGCGTGTCAGTTAAGTTAACTTATCATTAAAACTAAGATAAATTAAAAATCGATGATATATGGATATATGGAGTTTGCACTGAACCACATCACCCATAGGAATACTGATACCACAGCAGATGTGCCAGGAGTGCCTTTTCGGTCTTAGACAGAAGAGAAGAGTAATTGTATTCATTACAGAAGATATTGGTGGTTCTATACGTGGAAAGACCCAAAGGCATCTGTATTTGCTTACGGAAATTCACAGCGGAGAAGATAGTGACATATCCAGATTATATATATATATATATATATATAATATAATATAGCGAATCAAAAGACGGCAGTCGTATTTGTATAATGCGTAATAATATTGATGATTATGCGATAGTGAAGAACTTTTGCGAATAATTTCCGCGCTTGTGAAGGAATAATACCAAGTTTTAAAGGGCCCTATATCAGCTTATTAAAGCTGTTTACAGTAAGGGGCTGTTGTGGATGAGTGGCTAATATTAAACCGTGGCTAGTTGCTTCACTTGGGATTGAAAATAAGTATGTTCTACACATAAACAAACACACACACACACGCAATTCAAATCATTATTAAACTTAATTAATGAAAAACATTCCTTGCTATTTTGCAACATTTTTAGTTGCCCCTATATAATAATGTGTCCAAAAAGTCCGGGCAATTATTAATAGAAAAAGTGATTTTCAACTTTTCGTTAAGGCTTATATGGTAGCACACCGACTGGACTGCGATCAAAAGAATATATTAATACATATTTAGCTATCGAAATGCTTTTTGTCGGCATTTTTCTGAACTCGATTGCATTATCTAAGTTTTTCGTCCGGCATCAGTTGACCTAAATGTAAGCGTTGATCTATGAACATACATACTTACTTTGACATTTGAAAATCTAAGTTGAAAATTTTTTTCCTAAATTTCATGGTTTTAAGTTGTCATTTGCGTGGAGTAATGTGTTGTCTGCTCATTATTGTAGCGATAATCACATTCTGGAAAGCCTCTCCGCCTATCACATACATTTAAAGATTATTTTCGACTCAAAACTCACACTTAATACCCTCATTGGAATTTCGGTTAGTAAAGCCGGATTTTTCCTGGCCTGTAGGTGTTTAGTTTGCTCAGTCGAATTATAATCGACCATTGTTTAGCTTTGTAGTTATAGATGCCATGCTGAAAATAATGGAAAATATTTTGATTATTATATGTGTTGTATCAATTTTTCTCAATAAATGCCTTTTTAAGGCCTTCTAATATTCAGATATTTTGGCATTTGTTGTATATAGGTGCCTTATAGCGTTCGTTCATATGATAAATAGCCGAAGTTTTCCCTATATAAGATTTATTGAACACGTTCTATTTGTTCAGGTAAGATTTTGAACGGCATTACGATAACGATCGAAACCGCACAATGCTATTGCAAAGCAATTACCGTCAGCTGACTCACTTGCATGCGGAACTCTCAGGCGCGCTGTACGCGTTGAAAATTTAGAACTGCTCTATTTTAAACATTTCTTTAGGGAAAGGACCACACGCTCCAAACATTTTATTGAATATTATTACCGTTCTTGGTTATACGGTTCCAAGACTCCATTGACTTTCAAACGGTTCTTGTTATATTTCCTGCTAATGCTAATTTGAGCGAACTGTGCTCCTTGAAAGCTTTTTACCCATTATATGCTCGCCGTTTTTCGTTTTTTTAGAAACTAGTCACCATAAACCACTTCCAATATGTTTAGGGCTTTCGCGCATCGCATTTGAGTAATTGAGTTTTTAATTACTCATTTTACTCGTAACAGAAGCATAACTAACTTTCACAGCTACTCTGAATAAACTAATATTCAGGCTTGGCTCTATCTACCTTGCTGGATCATAATTTCATTTGTTTAAATTAATTACTTTTAAAAATAACAGAAATTTTGAAAGCATGTATGTTAAACTCTAGACTCTGGCTGTGATCTGGTTAAGCGATTTATATCAGCCTAAAATGAATCAGAATAGTCATGGGTGTCATATGATAAAATTATCGAGACATTCAAAAATTTCTCAGCCCAAAGCATCAGAGTCTTTGCAAATTTCAAAAATGTATTCTCTTTGGCCATTTCCTGTTATTAAGAAACTATCATTGATATCGCTAGAGATCCTAAATATGTATATGGGGGCACAAAAGTGCACCATAAATGCCAGCACGCTACCAAAAGTCGTGAACAAGTCATTCCACAAAACAATAACAAGGCATTGATTAAACGTTGATTGCTGTACAACAACAAGAATAACAAATCGTTGCAACGGCACCATCTCTCTCTTCAAGTCAAGTGCAATTGAATATGTAATAACGAGTGGTATAGCCTGGACACAGTTAGAGCATACCGGTTACTTTAAATCAATAATTGATCAATGAGAGCAGCATTATGAACGTTTTCAATTATACTTTCCGCGAATATGTAGTATAAGAAGCCCGTTATGTACCCTTGGGAACGATTAAGAAACGGTATAAAGTAAACATATCCGAACATATCCTCCCGCGTATAATTTTAGAATGTAACATCTATGAAAGCCAAGCAATCGAGTAGATAATAGTCGCGACTATCAAGTTTGTGCTTTAAGCTTTAAATCTCAGTGCAGAGCAGAGGATGCGACTGATCGTGGCTATCGTGAGGTGTTAGTCGGCGAAGGCAAAGAGCTTACCGATTAGGCACGCACCTACTAGGCTTCGCTCAATCCTTATCTGGTTCTCTTTCTCCATTTCCTTTCTAGCCTCATCCTGTTGTGCGTATAAGGCCATTCTCTAAATGATGCGACACATTAAAAAAAGTGTAAGTAAATAAATAAAAAGTTGTAACAGGTTTACTTAGAACACGGGCTCGCTACTGACTTCTTTTAAAATGTAATAAGTGTAATAAATTCTAACAATATCCGTATCCTGTACAAGTATGTGTATATTGTATTTCGCAAGTAATGGCAAGACCCAAGCAACATAAAGAAAAAAAAATTATGTTTTATTTATTTAGGTTTCCTGTCGAAATAACAAAATGCATGACCGACCCTATATAAGCTGTCCTGGTGTTAGTATTGTAAGGACAAAAGTCTCATTTTGGATCCACACTTAGATTCAGTTATGCTTATTTGCTGCTCATTTCTTTTTATACAAATACTTAAATATCGCAGGGATAGGGTGACCTAGGTTCACTTAATAAGATAAAGCCCAGTATAGAAAATGGGAGAGCTATCGCATTCGAAGTAAACCAATTTGACGTCTTTCGGATAGGTGTGTGTGTGTGTGTAGGAGAAGAGGATTGAATTTCCTCTTCCTTTTAGATTCAACCATGTTGCGGGTAATATCATGTATTAGTCAAATGAAATCTATTGCAATCCGTATGGAAAAGCTCGTTAAGTGGTTCTACCTAGAGGTAACAGAGCGAAAGCAAGTAATTAGATAGCGCGATGAGTCCATATTGTTATCTCTCAGTCTCTGCACACAGAGTGAATGAAAATGATAGCGAATTTTCATTGTTTTCTTCTCGTCCTTTTCATGGGTCCCCGATGTCGACCAGATGGCGTACACTCACGAGACATATTCGGCTTGACTGTCATGTAAATGGCAATCTTCCTCAAGTTGTCCTGCAAGGTGCGACTTCTACATATACAATTTTTGCAAAAATAATACCTTCTTTAGGAACATGAAGAAAAGAGACGAATAATCCGCCGTGAATAACGCCGTGAAGTTGAAAACGAAGTGTATTCAAGTGCTTGCGTTTATATCGATGTTTTTTTTTTTTTTTTTTTTGTTTGAAAGACATATTAATTAACTATATTAGTAAATACGTAACACTCAAGTAAAAATTTTAATAATAACTCCGTGATGACTGTGTGTCCGCTTAAGATATATATCATTTCCTGTTCATCACTTGTTGTAACTGTAGCGATAACTTCTATAATGTTTGAGTAGAATTGTTAGACCATATATATTAAAAATCCAAAGTTTCTATCAAAGAGCCATGATGATTCAGAACCCGGGTCTGCTCCTAATGTATAAGAAGCGTTAGTTGGCAATTTATCAATCCCAAACGTAAGATGACTACTTACAGCTTCGTAACGATGATAACAATAGATTTTCGCAAGCTTCCAGTTAGCCTCAGAAGAGAGAGAGAGAAAAAAAATAGAAGGGAAAACGGTAGACTCGCGCTTACGTCTTGTTCATTGTTTATAATAATAACGGACGCTATCGATATTGTTAAGCTCGGTATTTATTTTGTAGGCAACAAAAAAATTAACTGCGTACTATAACGTCGTAAACGGTTTCGAGAAACCATTTTCCAAATATGACAAAAAGACTAATCGATGTGAGCATCGAAACCGAATGCGACTTAAACCGGTAGTGAAAACTTACCCTACTTTTGTACGTAAGTAAGTTTCAAGGTGAACTCGTATTCACATATACGTGTAATGCTATACTTACGTATACAAATGTATATGTAAATATATTTTGGGTCTGTGATGTTAGAAAAGGGTTCATTTGCGTTTAGCAAAATATTCTCTTTTTCTATTTCAATGAATTGCAATTTTATGATCAAATCATCATCGAATTGTATGCTTGGTGTCAGGGGGCTCTGAACTTTAATTTGTTTTTGATTTTATTCGGCTTTTATTGACAATTTACTCATACGTTTGTATGCATGTGCGAATTGCGTTTGTCTTTCTTTTATTTATTTATATTTTATTTTTCATTTTTATGAGATTTGCTTCTCTTTTTTTTCTTATTTTAGATAATTTGCATCTATTTACCTAAAATGCTGTAATCGTTTTGTTTCTTTTTTACGAGTTCTACAGTTTACTCTGGCTCCCAATTGGTTTTTATTTTTGTTTTGCTTATTTATTTAAATAAAATATAAATAAATTTTTTACAGTTTATTTAGATATATGAAGGAAGGAAGGGAAGTGAAGCGGGATCGCTATAATTCTTTTATTTAAATTCACTCAATAATCTTTTAATTTTTTTTGTTTGCTATGAATTTCTCCAAATAAATGAAATGTGATGAGGAACCTTATAAATTATGATTTAATTATATCACAGACTCATCAGATCTACTTTTCATAGCCTAAAACTCTCTAATAGTACGAATTAAAAAGAGAAAGCCACATTCGAGACAGCTGGTTCGCCTGGGACTTTGCGTGGATCTGAAATGCAGCTTACCGAGCGAGTATCTTAAAAAATTAACTCCAAGTCGGAAGCGATAAACAACAAAATCTCATTGCGGAGATGTTCGTACGTATTGAAGTCGAATTAAGGCTAAGACTTTGTTCGATTCTGGTTTGCAATATAGTCGTTAAAAAGATAGTAACTGTGTACAGATGCAAAAAATGCATGAATGGAATGCACTAACGGATTATATATAAATTTTAAAATCTTGAAGGCGACCAATGGTAATGGAAACTTTTTGCGTCACCGTAAATGTACGCCGGGTTATATAAACAATAAAAATAGGTGATGTGTTTAGGGGCATGCGTTTAAAGTGAGGTTAAAGCGCATTTCAACGGTGCCTTATAAAATGTTGCTCGTGATGAGCAATACCTTTCAAATTTCTAATTTCCATTATTAAATGTTTTATTTAATATACGAAAGAACTTTCCCGCCGCCTAAGGGAAAATTTGATCCCTTGAGCATCGTAAGCCTTGGTAATCTTGTCCTTGTTGAAATTACCATTTCGATCACAGCATTTTTGTGGAGATGCAAAAACTATTTATTGATATAAATTTTTGTAAACGTTCATTAATTCATGTCATAAAGTCTATTAAATATACAAAGTCTACTAAATTCGCGGAAATTTGGAGAAAACTTGAAAAATCTTTTTCTTTTTCCTGGATTGCATATATAAAGGCTCTTTTAATAGCTTTGAGCGCCTAGTCCAATTAAATCGATATAGAAAAATTTAAAAAAAAAACCGCAATAATTAAGTGCAAAGCATAAAGAATGAATAAAAAATTACTTGTATTAGTATGTAGAGCAAATGTTTTTTCGTGAAAAATTCTCAACTTTTATCCGGCCTATGGCTAATTGCCATACAATACGGCAAACTATGCACTTATGTCGATATTTACTGGAAGGTAGAGAACTGCAACTTATGGTAGCTGCAGTAGTACTTAAACAACAAACAATTGATTACATCATCTTTTGACAATAAGATCCGAGATAGATCTTAATGATGCATATATAATATGCACTAAACGTGGACTAGTATTACCATTGGATTAACTGGATTGCTTAGATACTGTATTATAGTTGAAAAAAGATGCATATGAGATGTATATGGGATGCGTTTAAGGCTCAGTGATATCATTGTAATGGTTACGAAATGAAATATTTTTTTATAGTTTTTACAAATGTTTTAAATTTTGCACTTTTTACGTAAGATTTTATTTATTGCCGGCCAGTTTCGGTATCTTTTATTAACATCATTAGTAACCGTTTCGCTTTAAATTTGTTACTATTAATCCCAAGATGATGGTCATTCATAAAATTGTGTTCTCATTTTTATTTTGGATTCTTTTGCAATTCTCTTTTTTTGTTTTAAATATTATTGGATGTGTGGAAATTATGTGTGTGTGTGTGTGTATGAAAAACCTATCAAAAAATATAACAGCCATATTTATTTTTCCATAAATGTAAGTGTACACATGTATATATGTACATACATATATAAATACATTTATGAATGTATCTGTGCAATGAAGACATGGATGATAGGAGAAAGACATCATCATTGTTATGATCATCATCATCATCATCATCATCACCGAATACCTAGAGAATGTGTAGGTATTCGTATAGATAGATGAAATACTTTTTACATATCTGGTCAGGGAACAGAGCAGCAGAGATTTGTGTTTGCAATTGCTGTCATTTCGGGATATGTGAGTTTTTTTTTTTTAAGTTTCGATCTGTTTTCTTCTTTTTTTTTTTTTGCACACTCGCACAAATCTGGCCAAATCTAAAATCATAATTCATATGTCTTCGTCTATAACAATTTTATTGGTTGCATTTAAAATTGTGCAAAATGCATATATTCATACACACGCACACACACACACACACACACACACACACACATGCACGCAAGTTACGATTTTATGCACATTCTATACAGCTGCTGCACATACCATCAGCCATTTTTTTTTTTGCTTATTTATTTTTCGAAACTTGGCACATGTGTCGATCAAAAAAATATTGAAAAAAAAGGAATAAAATGCAAAAATTTTCATGCATTGAAAATAAATGATACAAAAAAAAAAAAAGGAAAAACGGAAAAACAACCCCAAATGGCTGACTAAAAACGAATATTGGATAACTAACACTGAAGGCGGAAGGTCTATACGGAAATCGGTTAAATTCATAACCAGCAGCAGTTCCTATCAGTTTCTAACAAAAAAAATATATATTTAATTTGCTATTTATTTATTAGAGTATTCTTTATTTCAACTTGTTTTGACTGTTTTCAAAACCTTTCAAACTTTCTGAAAACGTGCTGAAAGCACAAACTCTGAACTACAACTTCGTCTCATATCTTGACGGAAAATAAGGCGATAAACTTCGCTTATATGTAATATTGTACACACATAACACATTGTGATTCCGATATCCGAGGTATATGTTTTCTAAGCTGCAACAGTTCCGCTATTAGACATTCTCGGACATAAGCAATTTTCGGCTAGAATCTGCTAAAAATGTACAGAGAGGCAAATAGACGAATGTACGGATGAGAGATGAGACGATATCTGAATTATTTTATTACATTATTATGTTTCCTTTTAAGCGGTTTCACAGAGTTCACAATTTTCTAAATAAAAGCATTTAAGCAGTTATGCGCTAACTAAAGCTAACCCATCTAATAGCAAATCGCTACGGAAATCTGTATTAACAGCAAAATTTTGGCATATATTTAAGCAAAAAGTTTGAGATTTCACGCTGTTAATAAATAAATTAAATAAAAATGCAACATATTTTACTTTATATTATGCTTTACATGATTTCTCATTGAAAATGGGTTTTCCGCATAACTCCAACTCATATTAATAAAATATGTCGCGCAAATATTCTTTGCTAAAAAGTAATCAAATTGAAAAAAAATATGAAAGAATCAGAAAATAATATTATTATTATTATTATTATAATTTTAGACTAATGAAATAAATTCTTAGACTAAAAAAAAAGACATTGAGCTGAGCAACAAAGACTATCGGCTCTAATTTATAAAATAACATTAGATATTGAGCCAAGTAGGGTCTGATAAAGTAATAAATATATGCTAATGATATTCTGTTCTGTAGCTGATTGTAGAATGTCCGTAGGGTTAATTGTTCGAAATGCAAAACTTCCAAGCCAAAGTAAAGTTAAGGCAGGCATGTGCTTTATATGTGCTTTATAGTGAGAATTTATCCACAATTGCAGATCCATTGGTGAGTTGCTATTGCATGATCAGGACGAATTCTCGAAAATGTTTGGATCGTGATTTCCTCAACATATGTTGGATACAAGGGTGGAGTTAATTGAGGGTGAATAAAAGAGTAGCGCTGATGATCGTGATGTAGATTTCCTTCTGTAATTTCTCTCTCTTTAACTTTTCTTCCTATGTATCTTTGAAAATCCAACTTTTCCACGACATCATCATCCTTAGTTAGAGGTGCAGAAGCAGCATACTTCGATCAGCTCGATCAGTCTGCTCATTTCCCAATAAGCCGATATGACTAGGTATCCATAACAATTTAATTTTTTCACCGGGTGTTATGTAACGATATTCTTTAATATGTTGATTGTGCTCCATCTCGAAATCGAAGTATTCCGTATAGCTTTTAATACAGACAAACTGTCGGTAACAATAATGGTTTTGAATTTGTTTTTATGGGAAAATTTCCCAGCGTGACGGATAGCTCTGGCGTCGGTTGTGAAAGTTGAATCGGAAAATAGAATGTTTTTTTTTCAACAAATTATTTGGTCTTTATTATGTGAAAGGATATTCTAAACATATTTTAAATAGACTGAGTGATTAATTAATGCAAGCAACAGAGGATATCCTGAATGTTGAATAGTAAACCTCGTCGGAAATAAAAACCTTTTCATTTTTGTTGTTGTTGTTGTTGTCGAAAATGAAAAAAACAAATGCATTTTGCAAAGAATTCATCAATAATGTTTTCATTTCCAATACACACATGCTTATCGCAACACTTAAGCCTTGCTTCGGTAAGCTTTTAATGATCGCTTTCTAAACTTGCCTCAAGTTTCGTTTTTGCATTAACTTTTATCGCACCAATCGATTCAAATCGCATTCCACGCACCGTAATTATACCTCTTCACGAAAGCAAAAAAGTCAGAGGGTGGCGAAAATTCAACAGGAATGTAGCGTTCCTTCCATGCCATTAGTTGTGTTTGAAATCGAACAATGACGGCATAGGAATGAGTTTCTTTGAAAGACGATCTAGAAGACCTAGAGCCATTTTTTTGCTCAAATGTCAAACAAAAAGTTCGCAAATCGATTTGTAAGGCATTCCATCCGAAAATATTGTTATGTTCACCGTTCTATGAATTAGGGACGAAAATGAATCTGTCAAGTGGCGACTAAGTGAATCCTCTCAAGGAAAACCTTGCAGTATTTTGAATTATTTTGATTAATTCGATAATTAATAAAAGCATTCCGACAATTTGGAAAGCCGGTACCCGATATCAAAGGTACCATGCAGTTGTGCGTAAGTGATAATTATGATAATTTTTTTTTTTTTTTTGAAAGACTTTGGAAAATGTTATTAAGTGGTGAACGTTTAATCCACTCGCAAATGATTTCATAACAATGGTCTTTCTTATAAGGGAGGATAATTAACTTTCTTTTCATTTTTCACTTACCTGAGTTAAAGCGGGAACTGTTTCAAAGCATATTCTTCCCATTTCCGGTAAAAATCTTAACCATTGCATTATTAGAAGAAAAAGTTGCAAATTTTCTCCATAATTGCTTTCGAAGTATTCCTGGAAATTTATTTGCGCACCAAGTATTGGTGGATCGGAATCATTTCTTTTAGGGAATTAACGGAGATTATCGGAACAAAACCAAAAGAACTTTATACGTCAACGGGGCGCTAGGTTTCTCTGCCAACTTTGCGTTACGTAATAAAAGACTAAATAATTAGAAAGATAAGAAAGGAAAACAAACGAAGCGGTAAAGGTGAAAGAAAGGTGCATAAGTTAGGGCAGAGAATATTGACCGTTCCAGACTCTTTATACTAATAATTGCAATTATACTTACAAAGGTTGTAATAAACTTAAGCTACTATCTCTTCTTCAATTTATAAGTGATATATATATATGTGTATATATATATAAATAGTTAAAGTATGTGCATATGAAATGGCCACCGTTTTACTACACCGACCATTTGCGAGCAAAAAAGAATCGTTTGATAACAAATATGCAGCCAGTAACAAATATAACAAATGCTCGCGCGTTTCGACCTGATACTGATACAGGCAAAATAATCTCTATGCAGTGAGCTTCCTTTTCATGTATTTGGTTTGGTCAATGGTGAATGTTAAAAGTGCCCATGCAAGCAACTAGCCATTCCACTAAATAGTACGTGTGTCGTTGGAGCTTTTTCATAAAATCGGCTAACGAAACGAAACCAAGCCAAACCAAACCAAACCAAAGCAAACCAAAGCAAACCAAACCAAACCAAATTAAACCAATCGTATTGATGGAGCGCTGGAGGGAGGGCAAACATCATCGGCGTTAGTACTCAGTATCATTCAACTATCATCCATTATCGTTTATGAACCATTTAGATGACTGGATGGGGGAAGAGAAACATTTACACGTACAAGAAATGTGATTTCGCAGAAAAAGCAGACATTCAATATTTTTGAATGATGGCCAATAAATTTGGTAATTTTAACCATGTTCGGTGCACACACACACACACACACACACACAGTAATGCAAGTGATATATAGATATATATATATATATATATATGAATATGAAAATATATTAAAATATTTTCGAAAAAAATATTTTCTTTCAAGAGTGCATGCATATGATTTCTCATATATTCTCATTGATGTGCTCGTACATCAATGAACAGCGAAGCAGGGATTCCTCTTTATAGATAAAGATGATATGATGATAGTCCATGACCGTAGAAAGGTCAACAGCAGTAGCATGCAAATGCATAAATATATCAACTCAACGAACGTAGATGGATTTAATGTTTGAGTTCAATTCCACCGAAATATCTGAATCCCTTTGCCTGTGTACTTAAGTATGTATGTATGTATGTATGTATGTATGTATGTATGCTTGCATGTATACTCATCACCCATACATGCTTATGTCCATGTCATTTCATCATAAATTGTCGTTCCAATTATCTCATTTGTCGCTGATTAAAATAATCTTTTCTGGCCTTTTTCTCGGTGTTTTTGGTTTTATTTTTTTCTTTTTTTCGATTTCTGTTAATTTATTTGCTTTTCCATATAAATATGATCCCTTCCTATGGATCAAATCAATAAAAATTGTTATATATATATACCATCGACATGTGTGTGCACACAAATGAACACAAACATTCCTGTGTTGAAGAATTGTTGTGGTATTTTTTTTTTCTTTTTTTTTTTTTTTTGCTCTTTTCATTGGTAATCTCTGGGGCCTAATTTTTAATCAGAGTATTCTGGTAATTTATAATACGGTGGAAATGGGCTTTTAGTTGACTTTAGAGTGGGATGGCCTAACCTTTCAGATGCTGTCTAACATAATGTACGATAGATAGATAGTCAGCCACTCATTTTGTTCAGTCATACATAACAAAGACAGAAATAGAGCCACGGAATGGCAATCAAACAAACAGTTAGGAGTGTAAAAAATACATATGACTACAATATCTATAGGAATACAACACAATTCAATTCAATTCTTATCGACAACGTAGCCAGCAATCCATGAAATATGTTTTTATGTAAATAAATTACGTATAATCAACAGTGGATTTCTATGCTTGAATGTATATATATATATATATATATTTATATATATATATTCCATGCAAATTGCAAGCACATATAATGTTTGCCTATTTCATAGGATTTTTCTTTTGAGTTTATTTTTCATTTTCTCAACTCTTCAGCAGAAATATCTCGATACACTGCTAAGCAATTGCTTAAATGCAGACTCGTTTCTCGTTGAAATTTTGCTACTATTAACAGCCCTGATCCCAGGTGTGTCCTTGGCTCGTTTAAGCCAAGTTCTTTTTGCACATTGCAAAAAAAATCAGGCATAAATACTTCCAACCAACACAACAAAGTAGCTCTCAAATTTCTTATGATTAGCTACACAGAGTTACGAGTTTATATCGTAGTTACGTAAAAATTAAAAATTAGAAAGCAAATCATTTTATTAAACACATTTTAGGTGAGCTCGTTGCTCTCTTTATTATTATACCCTACGCCCTACGCCACTCGTGCAGGGTATATTAAGTTTGTGTGGATGTATGCAAGACACAAAAGGATTCGAGATGAACTCACGTCTTTTTACACTAATCGATTCAAAGTGACTTTTTGAATAGAACTACGCTTGTCTGCCCGTTGACCCTTCCATCCGTCTCTCCGTCTAGATTTATTGTGTTCAACGTATAGGCCGCAATTTTTGAGATATATTGATAAAAGTTAGTACACTGGCAAGTTTTGACTCAGGGACGAGATGCTTTGAAAATGGTTTGAATCGGTCCACCTTTTCGCGTTCTATAGCAAACATCGGAATTGTGCTAGACAATGTGATGTAGGGTATTTAATAGTCGACCTAGCCCGACTATAATGTTTTCACTTGATTTGATCATGTTTATGTTTAAAACGAACAAATAGATCTTTTACCTCTACCTCTATTCAGTCTAATTTTATGTGCAGTTATTTAGTTTAAGGGGAATTTTCTTTGCGGATAACGCTTGTTCTTACAGATTTTTACTTCTTTGTTTCTAAACCTTTCCATTGGCAAATAAGAAAACGCATCAAGTCGAACTAACGGCGGTAATCTGCTCTTCATAGTAATTTTATTCATATCCGAATCGCGCATAAAACACATCGTCAGTACACGTAAGCGTTCGCGTTCAAAATAACAGACTATTTAGAGACGATTGATTGGACGAGGAATTAAAATCTCTTGCCTGCCTCTTGAGCCTAATGCTAAATACAACAGCTGACCTTCTTTACTTAAGATCTCCGTAATAGGTGTCAAATCACTTAGTCATCTATTTTACTTATTTCTAAAGATGATGATAAGCTCTTCAAAAGTTTTTATGGTTATCCTGCGAAAAGTGTCTCCCCAAAAATAAAAATACATCTCAGAAGATTAGAAAAATGCCCTGAAGGTCTTGTATCTTAAATTAGATATTTCTCCGAAAGGTTGAGCTGCTCTAATATATCTCACTCTCGATATATATATATATATATATATATATATATTTATGTGTGTCTATGTTAATGAACAGCAAATATTCAAGTTACACAGAAAAATGTAAATATTAGATATCCGTAGATCAGATCACATTAAAGCAGAAGATCTAAAAAAAGCAGAACGCAGTTTAATATTAAACTTAAGCTAGCTACGTTTAAACGAAACCTACGTTAATTAGTTCACGGTTTTGAGCTTTGAAATAAATAACTTATAGAAGAGGGCCGATCTATAAACGTTAACTGAACAAATTTCCAAAGTCTATTTCAATTTTTTGTAACGATGGACGTTTCAAACGATAGATAGATAGACAGATGGACACATAAATAGGCGACTTGCAAGGCGATGGGCGTAAGTAGAAACTTGACGCAGAATTTTATAACACTTCAAAATTTATTAAGTTATTTTGATCATTTTTTTATTTCTGGCAACATGTCGATGCCGCGTTGGAAGAACGATGTTGGTTTGGCAGCGATTCAATCATCGACACACTTTTGCACCTCTTCAGCATTTCGAAATCGCGTGCTAGCCAAACTATGCTGCATCGATATGAACAAGTGGTGATCAGAAGGCGCTATGTCTGATGAGTAAGCTGGGTACGGCAGAAGTTACTATCCTGCAACAGCTGCAACTCTTGCAATGTATGGGCAAGCGTTGTCATGCAAAAGGATATCTTTGCGTCTATTAACCGATATTGCTGGTCTTTTTTGCAACAATACATCGTTCAGTTTGTTCAAGTGAGGTTCGGTCTTAGAACCTCATAATAAACTGCACCTTGCTTGCATCCCATCATACTCATAGGACGACTTTATAGTCATAAATATTGCGTTTCGGTGTCGATTTGCGCTTGGTATTGTGGCAATAGCCAGTCGCAGTACGCCACAGAAAACGTTTGTTTTTTTTCTTTTGTCTGGCAAGCGACGAAACCGCGATGTTGAAACAGCAAAAGTAATGAATGTCAAAAATGCAATTTTAAGCGTTCCTCGATTAACGTCCTTATACAATGAATAACTGAATAGTGCTAAATGGGAAAATTGTTATTTTATGTAGAGAAAAGTCAAAATCTTAAATCAAAAGTTAATCGTTGCATACATTCATAGTTGGCATTAGCATTGCTTTCGGTATCGGTTTTATTAATGGATTCGTTGCCCAAAATACATACAAGCACCGATCATATAATTCGGTGTTAGAGATAGATAATCAATTGTTAAAGCCCTGTTGAATTGTGTAGGAAGTGCATCTATTCAATTGTGCGCCGATGTACGTCTATATGCGTTTAGTTTGACTATTTTTGTCTGTCTATCTATCTATCTATTTGTCTATGTGTCTTTCTATTTATCTGTTGACTTCTATCTCTCAGTTCGTTTTGCCTGCTATATAATGTATCACATACAATTTGTGCGTAACTAATTGGATTTATTAAAATAAAATTTATTATGTTACGCTCACTTAATAATGAATTTATTTATGATTATTTTTCTTTTTTGCTTTTTTTTTTATTTATTTATTTATTTTTTTTTTTTTTATTCTTCTTATCATTAGATTTTTTTATTATTATTATTATTATTTCATTTTTCTTTTCACAAATTTATTGATTGGTTTGGTCTGTTTATTATAATTGTATTTCATTTTATATTCAATTTTGTTGCCTATTTTTTTTTTTTTTCTTTTTTTTTAGATCGATATGCCTTTTCTTAATATTTGCAAATCTTTTTTGGATAGATGAAGGATATCAAGTTCTTGATTTAATCTCGTAAGACAATGAATAATCGTTCTGATCTCTTTCAAATATTTGCTTTAAAATATCATCCAAGTTTATAAATTACTATAAGAAATCTGGAAAATTCCTCCCTTAACCACCCAACAGTGAGTGGCTTAGGCTTAAAATTAATATATCCTTGTTAGAATAAAGAATGCCTGCAGGTTCAGTTAAAATTCACCCGAACATGGAAAATATATAAAGATGTACTGAAGTGAAGATAGCCACC
>NW_023998427.1:2935274-3063607 GCF_014805625.2 Glossina fuscipes
TTTTTTATTTCTTTTTCTAATCCCCCACCCCCCCCCCCCCCCCCCCAAGATAACCCACATTTGTATGGTTCGTGTCTTCAATAAAACTGTAATGATTGACGGATTACAATTTCCAGATTTATTTCAGTTTGTTTTAGGAATTCGTAAATGAAGAGGGATTGTAAAGTTTAGAAATTATATCAATTCATTTACATAAAATCCATTTCGCTTGTGACACTCAATCGAATATAATCAAAAGTAGAAAATGAGAGCCGGTTTTTGACGAATTTCGAGGTGACCCATTACCCATGCCAGGGTAATGAAATCAGGTTTTTCTGATAGGTTTTAGCGTCCTTTAGGACATATCAAAAAACTGTACATGTCAAATTTTTATAATAAAATTTTTATACGCACATGCACTATATGGTAAATACAAGAAAAACATTTTTTTTTAATTTCTTATAACATTTCTGTATAATTTCTTATAACATTTCTGTATAATTTCTTATTCCATTGATGCTTGTATTTCGATTATTGTTCAGTTCTTCTAATCATTTCGTAGCGTTCAAGTATCAATTACCTTAGCAGAGACGCTAACCCAAGTATGAAGTTAGGCCACATTTTTGTTCTTTGCTAAAATACGGGTGGGCTAACTTCACATCAGTAAAGATATTGCTTATTTATAACGAAAGAGCCGTATTAGATTGATAGATGACCCCTCGATGTATATGAAAATAAGATCAAACGATGATCCAAGCGTAAAACAGTGCGGTTAGTTATGCATTTTGCTGTCTGTCGACAAAGTCGTTAACAAAATATTGATTATTTTCTAAAGTTTCATTAGAAATGACCACGCCTCCCGATAGGTAGTTAAATTAAACATAGAGAACGCATCATTTTATCGGTCGTTGCGTTTTAATACTTGTAAAAAAAAGAGAAATAAGTGTTGACCTCAGCTAAGTGTCTATGTATTTCTTAGGAAGCCTAGAAGATCTGGAAACTTGAAGGCTTTAAGGAGTGTTTTCACAAATACATTGCTTACACTTTCTCAGCATAAATTCCCATTTAAGTAGAGCATTCATTTGGGGATTCCATCTATCTTGTGCATAATGTCTCTCGGTTTTTCTCGGTTGACTTCACGGTACTAAGATATGCGCGAAATGCGAATGCGTGTACAGTACCGGTCGTCGAAGCATTTTTTTGTCATAAGCGATATAAACATTTTTGCCATTTTTTTCTTTTGACTTAAACGCGAAAACAAACATGTCGTTAATACTCATTAATATTCAAAGCATGTTTGAGCAGCAATACGTAGAGTATAGAGTGAAAAAAAAGAAGCAGAAAATTTATTTCGTATAATAAACGCATTTACACAGCAAATCCATCATTTAGCAAAAGATTACCGAAAATAACCAAAGTAAAGAGGAAAAATGAGAAAAATGTTAACGTCAACACCTAAACGACACACGGAACTTGATTTTATTTAAAACTTCCATTATTATGTGTTTATGGATATATATGTATTTTTGTATACTTGTGTAGTTCTCCTAAACGTTTATTCTTCGCATATATATATATATATATATATATATATATATATTATTTTTTTCATAGAATTTCGTATTATTGCGTTAATAAATTGTTGGGCATTAATAACAAATAACTGCATCATAATCTCCGTGTAACAAATTAATGATGTTCTCTTTGATGATGAGTATAATTTGTGAGTACAGATGTATACATGTATGTATATATATATATATATATATATATATATATATATATATATATATATATATATGTAGATGTGTGCATATATTTATATGTACATAAGTGCTTGCGTGTTGTGTAATGAGATTGAATAGCAAAACACACCGGAGGCCTTTCAATATACAATTACAACAAAGCACAACATCGAACCGCACCATACCGCAACGCACAATACAACTAACATATTTGTGTAGATTTCTACATTGCATGCGTATATATATCTTAACATATATTTATACATTTACTTGTGGTAACAAACACTTGTCATAATGAGCGGCTTTACAGAGATGCTGATGCCTGACGTCTCGTGCTTATGATGCATATGACGATGACGATGATGAGGATGATGATGATAATCGAAAGTGCGAAATGGAGGCGGGCACTTAGAAACATATATATAGATACATATATATATATATATATATATATATATATATCCGTATGCATGTCTCTATAGAATCTTTACCATAAATTTTTGGCACCTTCGTTAAACATTACTCTGCTCTATGTGTGCATACGCATATATGTGCTGTTTCATTTTAGATTATTGTTATTGTAGTGGTGTCATATTCTTTGTAACCCTCTGGGGTTTTCTTAGTTGTGTTGTGGTATATGACCATTGAGGATTGAAGTAAATTAAAAGTCACTCACCCTGCACACGACGTTAACACTCAAATATTACTGTGTGGCTGAAAGATGCAAATATAACATACGCACGTACAAATCTATAACATATTACTTATTCATTATTATATTATGATATTCTTTAGCTTTAGTTTAGTGCCTATGTGTTGACGCGTATTTTCTAGGGCGGTCAGAGGAAAACTCAATTATAACAATCTGTTCAGATTTTCATCTCTTAGAGAAGACAAGAATATCTCTTATGGCACATAATATATCAACACTTGTTTTACAACAGTTACAATAACAATAAAGTATTAAAACAATTTCTCTAGCTAAACATTCCCAAGCATTCATCCCCTTTTTCTGTACGCATATATCTAGCGATGTACGTTATTTTACATTTAAAATGTGTCTTTGTTGTCAATTTCTAACTGATAAGCTATCTACCGGTCTATCTGTCGGTTCGTCTGTCTATCTGTCTGTCTGTTTATTTGTTTGTAAGTTTGGTGGGTTTCCTTTTATTATCTTTATATAAAAGAGATAATAACAAAATTATTTATTTTGCAACCAAATTGTTTTCATTTACCCGCTTTATTACTAAAATCCTGTTAAAATCGTTATCCTTAAGTCATAAAATCTTTAGTCATTTGTTAAAAGTTATTTATTCTTTCTTTATTTAATTACAGCTTAAATAATTTGAACATAGAAATGTCTGTCTGTCTGCCGTACCCCCGTACATTAACGTCCACAGATGACAAGGTTATCGTTGACAAGTTCGATAATGTCTTTGAATAGACAAATATTTAGATGATCATCAATTCATTCAGCCATGTTTACTGGATGGTGGATGGTTTGTGGTCTATTTTAACTAACATAAACCAAACACCAAGTTGTTTCATTTATCCTAGTAATTTCCGGTTCATGCAAACAACAAGTCTTAGAAGCTTAGAAGTCTTATAACAATCTGACTCTCTTTTTTATTGATTACGATTTTAGTAAAATGACGAAAGAAGACAACACGCTTGAGGGAGAATGTGTTTTGTACCCAATGCCGTCATGCATTTGCATATGAGGGAAATTGAAGGCAGTGGTTATCATCTACTACTACTTCCACCTTCTTTGTAATGATAGTTACAAAATTTTAAATGCTTTTCATTTTAAAGTTTTCAAATACAGATGCTAGAAGAATAACTTGTAAAAACTAAGGATAAACTCACCATGGTGTCTGAAAAATTATGAAAGCCTCAGTATATCGACAGGTGTGCGTAGAATAGATAGATAGACAGAAGGTAGCCATCAACAAAAAAGTTATATATACTCTATCACTGAATTTTGAGGGTATATTTATGTATACACATACATCGTACACATACGTACAATAAATGTAAAGAAATACCAAAGTCAATTAATTACTAATATTCGCAAGTCCACGAGGGACTTTTCAAGAAAAGTGAACTTTATTAGAGGGAGCACAATTTTTTTGGTACTAAAGAAATGCATATCTTTCGTAATGACATCGACTTTGCAAATTTTTTCATGCTTCATTACTTTTATAATGTTTTCACATCCACGACTAACTTAAAGTATAAAATGAAACGACAAAGTTTTGCCTAACAGAAAAATGTAATACAACATTCTTCTATAAAGGAGGATTGTATGTAGGCGAAGGAGGGATACATCGGCAAGCGAATTATTAAATGTAAGTGGTTCGAAACTATTCGCTATTAGCGCAAAAACGCATTGATGAACTCAATGACCCGCACTTATATAGCTATCATTTAACAGTGATCGTAACGCTGGTATCACTGTCCAATCTATCTAATTCCGATAAATGTTTTCCTCGGTTTAGCTCCGTTTTTCGAACAATCTACACTTTCTAACATTAAAAAAAAGAAGAAAAGAAATCAATCTTATCGCTCTAAGTAACATGCAATTTTAAAGCCATGTAATCGTGACTCCATCGGATATATGAACACAGGGTAAATTTCGTTGTTCTGATCAAGAATGTATATGTGCATATCTATATGTATTATGTTTGTTAAAACAAAGAAAAAAAAAAAAAAAAACAAATAGAAACATAACAGTCGTCTTAAGGGTAATCCTTGAGACTCGATATCGGAAAATTATGCTTACAGACTGTAAATTACATTGCAGGAAAAAGTTCTTTTGCTTTTTTTTTTTTTAATGGGAGTTGTGAGCAGAACAGGTCCATTTTCAAATTGAACACAAGTAATAATGTGAGCGTAGATGTTCTCTCCAAACCAAAACTGGTATTCATTTTGTTAAGTGTCGACCATCAAATGAATCGCGTTTCAAATCCATAAAAAAATCTGAATATCCGGCAATGTTGATTAAACATTGCTTGTATTGAACAAGGTTACATCAAAAAAAAAAAAAAAAAAAAGTTGAGACTTATTGTTGACAATCGAAAAGCGAAGTTGCAAAAGATAGTCGAAATCCTCAAGGTAGTGTAAGGAAATTTGGTTAGGAGAAAAGTACTTTGCATATGGTTACCGCATTTATTCACAGCGAGTATTTATTCGTCTCAACTTATTGTTCAGACTTGACCACAAGCCACTTTTGCCTCTCCATAAATTACGAAATGATTTTCAAGCAAAGAAAATTTTAATCTAATGATCAGTTGATGACATCAGTGAGGAAATTAAAGCAATGAAACGTTATAGAAACTTGATTCGAAAACGATGGTGATGAATAAGAGATTTATTATCAAAATATAACAGGACAAGTTTCAGTTTTCCATACTTTGTATCGGTAAGCGTTTCAACAATAGACAAACGGACGCACGGATGGGGGGGGGTTTAGCGAACAGATAAACGAATCAAGGGACAAACAAATAAATAAAAAAGACTAGAGATCGTGTCCAAATTTTACTTTGATTACGAATATGGGGTCTCGCTCTGAAAGTTACTGGCAGATGTTAAATAGTTTTGTTTGTTTTGTTGTATTCCCACCTCACTATACAGTGATAGGTATGAAAAAAGCAAATACGCGCAAATAAATGCTGATCTGATGCCTATATCTCGTTGTCAACATGAAAGTTCATTACAATCTGAGTAATAAACACAAAATATTGCAATTTATCAAAACCATGTCAGATACAGTTGAATAGGTCAGACCTAAGGAAAAGGACAGAAAAAGTGCCAGCAAAAGAACAAGTTAGAACTGAAAAGTAGTGAAAAGTAGATAGATGGTAAGAGAACTAACTAAACTAAGAATCATATGAAAATATTCACTCTTTTGTATGACTCTCAAGGAGTTTGCTTAATAACGTTCCGAAGGTGAAGGTGGAATGAAATTTTGTGATCCTTTATAAAAGATGAGTATATGCACATTTGTATGAAGCAATTAAGCTGTGTATAAATTTTAAGACAAATGACATAAAACAAAATGCACCGAACACACAATGTCACTATTATATTATTTATTATTATTATTAAGAAAATGAAGTCAACGGCGAACGGAAAACAAATTTTAAAATCAAACCATCGAAGACTCTATGAAATTTATTTATTAAAAAGACAAGCGCCACAAAACAAGTGCCAGAGAATTTCTCTTAAAGAAAAACACAAATACTCAGAGGAAGGGAATTTTTAATTAAAAAACTAAAACAAAAAAAATTCCAATATATTTGGTTGAAAGCAGCCATCGAATGTAAACAAAAATCTTACAATTGATTAAAATGATTTTTTTTTTTTTTTTTTGTTTTTTTTTTTTTTTTGTAAAGTATTCCGGTAGAAAGGAAGAACGGAAGGAAGGAAGAAAGTGAAAGCCGTATCGCCTGCCAACTCCTATCTTTTAGTACGCTAAGTAAGTGAAACTGAGACAGAGACAGTGCATCGCATTTCTCATAAACCACTATTTTTGAGTGCTTGCATCGGCTGTTTATTGCCTTCAATTTCAAAGCAGCACTCTTTCGATATTATTAACATGAACCTAGAGGGGAAAGGCTTGTTTTCCAAACTTAAGCAAAGCTAGGTCCGCGCTTGGTTTTATAAAGAGGGGGTCCAAAGAGCTTGATGATCCTTGCATTACTAAAACGCTGTACATGTGTTTGGTTAGACCTATACTTGAGTATGCCTCTGTTGTGTGGTCTCCTTCATATAGGTGCTATGTAGATTCTGTTGAATCTGTTCAAAAGCAATTCTTGCTGCTTGCCCTTAGAAATTTGTTTTGGGATCGGAGTGCCTCTCTTCCCCCCCCCTGTGAAAATAAATTTCTTCTGTTGTCCTTACCGTTTTTCGAGAAACGTTTTCTTCGTAGTCAAAGTAATAAATGGTGCTATTGGCTCGCCTGCATTACTTGGTGAAATAAGCTTTAATGTCCCTAACCGCTTTTCTAGGCGCTTTATCTTGGTTAAGCTTAGTCAATGTAAATATAGTTATGAGCTGTTTAACCCGCTCAGAGTTATTTGCATGCACCTAACTGATGTCTACCACTTATTCTCATTATCGGACTCTTTAAAGTCCATTAAAGCAACGTTACTTAATGCACGTAATATACCTATGTCGTACTTAAACTAGCTCTTAACCTTAAAATGTCACGATAAGTCGAAAATGAATTGTTGTTAACTATTATCGGTTGTCAAGCTTATGCATGTTTGCGATGGCTTAGAGGTTCATTCGCAATTTGGTCCTGTACTGGTTGTGGGTGTGGCTCTATGCTAGTTGTGTACACGCTTTTTTTCCTTCTTATTTATTTTGTTGTACTTTTACTAAGTTTTAATATTAATTTATTTAAGATTTACTTTAAGAGTCAATTGAACTCGACTGCCAATTTGTTTTGAGTTGAGTTTCTTGTATAAGTCGAATAAATAAATAAATAAATAAGCATGAGGAAAACTTGTATTGAATAACTGCAGGGCTCATTTATTCCTGCTTCTTTTTCTTTTTTTTCTACACTTGTTTAAAGATCAATGTACTCTGCGACTCGGTATTCGCTCGGATCTTATCTCTATTTCTCGGTTGCAAATGCCTTACGGAAAGTAAGGATTTAACCGGTCAATTAAAACTGACACTGACCTACTCTTCTTAGACCGAGGGCGGAGTGGTTAGCCGCGGGGCACTTAACCGGTATAGCTGGCACATTCCGATGACCTAACCCTCCGTTATTTACTCCAACATTTCTCTTCTCTTCACTGCCAAAATATTGTAGTTTAGAAAGGATGGCATTTGCTTATCTCAACTATGTATGTAAAATTTAGTTCCTCTCAATAAACTTCCTTTCTCACTAAAACCGTCTGTTTTGCCCACACTTCAGTTGCAGAAAACGAATCTTAGCAACAAAAAGGGCAAGTGTCTTGCAAAGCTTGCATTGCTGAGATTTGTGCTGTTACTCGTATCAATGTACAGTTGGAAATTACTTGCAAAGAAGACATCTTCCAATTGATTTGCTAACATTCTTATTCTGTTGCCTCTATTCATATTAATAAATATCAAAGTTTGGAGCCGGCTTGTCGCTGTCAATATTGAGTAAACTCAATCGTAATTTGAATCTGTTGTATTTTCATCGATAGCTACACTCTCACTACTCATATCAGGGACTATCCAGTTTACTGCCTCGAATTTACTGGATATCGACTGCCATAAACTGGCCCGCGATCGCTCTCATTCTTAAGTATGATAAAGCCTATTGAACCTAGGTTCGTCACTGTCTACACTCGAGCCCCAAAATGTCTCGCAAAGAGAATATTGATGAGGTAAATACTTCAAATTGAATTTTTCCGGATAGCACTTAGAAACGCTTTCACTTTAGCTCTGCTTAATAATGAAGTGATTTATCTAAACAATCTGTTTAAGAACTAGTTCTCGATGTCAAGGATTTGTGTGTAATAAAGTGTATATACCTGAAAGGAAAGTTGAATTTCTTGCGATCGATTTCTAATTGGTTTAAGCCAATGTCCTATTCTGTACTCTGCTCTTACGTTAGTTGAGAGTTGAAACGACATCAAACTACTTAACGTTACTTAACGGAACTTTCGATGGCATACAAAATGTTCGGCTATGCAATGTGATTAGAAAGTTATATGCATTGTTAGAATACTTCGTGAAGGGAAATGAAGTTACACAAGAAATTTTACGATCGAATCGATTTGATGGTGAGCCACGCCTGAATTTAGTTTCAAATAAAAACAAAAAAAAAAAAAAAAAAAAAAATACGCTGGCCGTACTGCATACTAACAGATAGTTTTGGAAATCTCAAGAAATGCCATAAATCCGATCGCTAAGTCTTTTCCCATTTGCGTATATTGAAAAGTTCGAGCGATTGTCCGTACAATATATGTTAAGACGAAGAGCATCATAATAGCGTATTCTAATAATGGGACTAAATGTCTAATAAAATAAATTTTTTTTTAATAATTGGATTTAATAAATAATAAAAGAAAATAAATTTTTTTTTTTTTTTTACTTTTTTATGAGATTTACAAGTCACCAGCGTAGCATAAGTTTTCACATAAAGAACCGAATTAATTTTTCAATTTACATTCGAATAGAGCGGTAAAGAAATTCCTATAATTAAATTTTTTGTTTTTTTAATGAAAGACACTTAGACAGTTTGTCTGTTGCTTTGTTTGTCCGTCCATCCATTGATCCGTCCGTCCGTCAGTCCGCCAGTACTTTCGTACATTATAGTCATAGGCTTTTAAAAGAAGTAAATTTCAGTTCACTATCACAATAAAATATTAATAATCATCATTATATCATAACATTATTAGCTTAACTGGGCTAAAATGAAATGCACACAAACACAAAACAGTCATATTCAATAAGATGTCAGATATTCTTAGTATTCACTGCTTTCTATATTTGTGCATCATCTCCACACCGCACGACATCATACAATATGACAGTGATCTGTGCATTGCTTCTTTTATAACCGATTCTTTGGTTTGCCTGTTAGGTAGGTAAGGTTTCATCCGATTCGTTTTGATTTGATTTTTATAACTTTATTTTGTGTAACAACGAAAACAACATAACGAACAACAACATTAACAACAGCTAATATCTTAAATGCTTATAATAACGTCGTTCATCTGTGTAAAGGTGCTGGTGGAATGTGTTTTACACAACGATGCACGCAAGGCAGCACACATTTACATTTACACTCACATTCACAACGATATCGAGATTCACACATTCACGTTCACGCTCGCTTATACGAACTGCATTAACTGATTTAAGAAAAATGTTGAAAAATTAATAAGCAATAAAATTGCCATGAAATTAATATTCCCATGAATCTCATGAGTATCATGCTGTGCTCACACACAACCGTATTAACACAAAGGGCACAAACAGTTTCGGTCAACATTAAAAAACGCGCTTTAAAAACCTCGATTCTTTTAAATGGATGTCTTTTTTTCAATCTATTTTTTTTTTTATTTTCTTTTATTTTCTTTTTTTTAACACTAATTTAGAAGTGAGCGAAGTGTCATACATATATGTAATGTAAATGTTTTAAAATAGTGTGAAAAAAAAGCCATCCAAGTTCGATTAGAATGCGTCAACATTAAAAAAAGTGTAAACAAGACGAAGAGAATTATTTCGTTGGCAGAGTATTAAGTTAGGAAGTTCGCTATCGAGGAAGTAAATCATTAGATTCACTATTATTAGACTCGATTCATTTAGATATATACGCACTTAGGTTCTCTCGTTTGTGTCTTTCCGTTTTTACGATCCTTCTCAACTCGTTCAACAGTTACTTAAGAAAGTCAACGCACTTTTTGCACTTGTCAAGCATAAGTTTGCTCTGTTTGCTCAGTACTTCTTGCGAGGTCTCTATATCTCCATTCTGATTCAATGAAAAAGTTGAAGCTCACAATCGGGAATATTCAGCATCATCTCAGTTCTTCTTTGCCCATTTCAGCATAGTGAAGTTAACATATATAAAGTGGATACGTGGTGGAAACGTGAATAAGTTCTTGCCGATTTCCAACAAAAATCATAACTAGTTCTGTACCGTATTGCAAAATATTGCAATTTCTCCATGTGAAGGTACTATTGTTAGACTTGGGTTGGCAAAAATAGGGACCTAGCGTAAATTGTTTCAAAAGATCTGCCGTTCTTTTGACACGAAATTGATATTCTGCCTATAGCAAGCGATCAACTATAGCTTGAATAAAATATTTTTTATCAGTCTTTTCTAACATATTCCAAGTTTTGTTATGAAGAAAATAGCAAAATTCATAGCCCAAATGCATGCTTTCGCGAGTGATGATTCAAGAAATATTCAACAAAGTACATTTTTTTTGTAATGCTCTTTATAATGGACTCGAGCTCTTATTCGCTGTCAATACAAAACTCTAGGATAAATATATTCGTTCGGGTTTTTCTTTTTGAAATAGGCATCCGGTCTGCACCGAAAAAGGAAAAAAGAAAACGCCCAATTTAGGTTAGAAGCTATGTAACAAAGATTGTATCACACAATCTCCAACTCGGAAATTTCCCTAAAAAAAATTTTACCAATTACAAAATATATAATTTTTTTTACCCAAAATGCAATCTTTTTTTTTTGCGCACTTTAAAGTTAAAATGCTAAAATGTTAGGTTTATATAATTTTCTATATTAATTTCTAAGCTAAGTAACATTAATGAACAAAGAATGGATTGTAAGTTATTGTTAAGTGAATTAATCCGATTTAATTCGAGAATGCCGATATCATCTACGAAAATCCATTTCGCTCCTCTCACTTTGGCCGTCGATAAGAGCAGAAGTCTTACGGATGAGATCTACTTTAAGAAAATCGTACCGCTTTAATAACCTAATCACCAGTAAAATGGCGCCCGGAAGAATAGTAGGTTGACTATGGGCTGATAACATTTAACATACCTGCTTACCTAAGATTGACCATCATCTGTGAGAATGGATATATTGGAAGAAATTGCTTTCAATTATAAATGATGCAGACATACTGAGAAAAATGCGAACCCCTTTTTTCTACATTACTGTATCCATATGAAAATGAGAGCAGTAAACCGAACAAAGTTTCTAATAAAATTGTAAATTTTGTATCGCGCGCACAATGCATTCACTTTTTATATTTTCCATTTTTCGCTTAGAAAATATATCTTATATATAAATGCATAAAAAGAGTTTACAAAAATAAATATGATTTTTACTTGAATTAACTATGTTGGGCATAATCACTTTCGTACTTGTATGTTAGGATCAATAAAACCGCGATCAAATATATCATGCGATTGCGGTTAAAAATCTGAAGAGAGTTTCGGTGAACTGGCTCACAAGTCCACATTCACAAAAAAACATTTTTGGTTTCCAAGTGAGAGAAACTGTTGAGTTCCCGTTTCAGGCGGATACAATTTTCCGTAATGCTTTGTCCGAAGTTTTACCAAAATGCTTAACAATGTTGTCATAACGATGCGACTTTTTTAAACGTAACCTTCTGTTAAATGCATTTCAATTAACCGTCTTTAGCTATCCATTTATGTCAACTCATTAATATATTGTCCACAAGTGCTTTTACATTCGGGATCGATATAAGAAATAACGACGACGATAGTTTCATCATTTCACGTTCCGTTCCGTGCGATAATATATATTGAATAAAAGAGATTATCATCAATCAGTAGCAGAATCTTGCATACGGATCCTTGAAGTACGAATCTGTTAATTCATCATTTGCTTTCGGGCAAAATGTAACATTTCTCTTCATTTACAACAAGAAAAGACCATCGCGTCTCATTATTTGAAATTTTGTTGCAAATTTTTCTATCTCAAGCCATTTTTGAAACACTTTTCTTCTCCCCTACAAGTGTGACACGGTGACGGAAAGAAGTGGATAAACTGAATGTGTGCCTCAATCCTTTACTGAGTAAAACCGCACTGCGGCTATGACAAAGTATACTCTATGTTTTAGAGATGGAACGTATGGATGATTTTTGAGGACGATGGAAGCTTTGACACATTAACGAAATTATGGTTTTTCCGATAGCTCTTAATGTGCTTTTATTTGCCTGTAGTTTATTGCATTGCAATCTTACAGCAACTATATGATCTTCATGGCTGAGCTACTTAATAACGCTATCTTCGTCTTTGTTGCTTTTGTGGTTATAATATGTACACATTATCAGGTTATTTAATTTGCATTCGATCGATTCGATTTTCCTTTACTTTGCAATGAAATATAATTTAGCAATAATACAAATTTCAAAAATATAGGTTATCTTCGATTTTTTTGCCTGCTTTTTTTTACTTTGTTCAACGACTATCAAGAATTTGCAGTCATTTCCTGACCAACTTTGTGACCGGCAATCAATTCTGGGAGCTTGTAACCGTTTTGTTGTCGTTGTTTTCATAACTTTGGATCGATTATTCGCTCATATACCGACCTAATAGTCACAATACAACTCTTCAATGTTAATTTTATCCTAAACAAAGGTAACGAGGTCAACGAAAAGTACGAAAAAATAGGAATTCTTATGTCCTGTGAAGTCTCTGTGATGTTGCTCAGAGTAGGACTGTAAGATTATGTTGTTCATGTTAAGCACCACCTGAATCAAGTATGCATAATTATAGACACTTTCTCTCACTGAAAATGTATGCAAGAAGAAGACCACATTTTTTTTTTTTTGCATATCTTTCTCATATAATTCTAATAAACTAAACCTGCCTGGCGTGAACTGAATAAGAACTGAATTTTTATCGACAATTTTTCAATACATCAATTTCTTTAAATTTTTATTGCTAAACACTTTCAGTGTCAATTGATTGAATGTTAAAACACTTAGCGCTTTTACTGGTTAGTAAATCACGCGTAATTCTATAAAAGTTAAAAGCGAACGCTTATGTTCGAAATCGATTATCGAGAATATATCACGAAAGGGAAGTTTGCAATTTTTTTTTTTTTTTTTTTTTTTTTTTTTAACGGTAACAACAATAACAAGAACAGCAACAACAATAACAGATGTAATCCATAAATAAAAGGATTAATTTAAGTAAGCAGATGGGGAATTGATTTTCTTCTTCTCCAATCCAAATTTATACACCAGCTGTTTAAAACAACATTTATTAGAGATGTCTACACTGCACGTAAAAAAGGTGAATAATAATCGGCTATCAAGCTCAAAGATGAGACACCAAATATCTTGATTCGACTAATCCCTTTTTATGATTATAATAATACTATATATATGTATATATATATCTGTTGCGACCTTGGAAAAATCTTGCGTGTGTGTGTGTGTGTGTGTGTGTGCGTGCGTGACTGAAGCTGAAATGGAACGTTGCTTGAACTTTAAGAACACAAAATATCCCGGAAATCGAACTGAAGCCTTCAACAAACTAAGACGAGAATCGCGACTAGAACTAGGTCAAGAAAAATTGAGAAACTATGAATTGAAGCGATCACGGTGCCATTGCCTGCATGCTTAATGATACATTTTTCTATCGAAAGTTTTTAATAAAGGGCAACAACAACAAATAACAACTGGCCTTGGAACGAACTTCGTATAGACAGTAATTCAAACAGTTTCTCGTTATTCGCCGGACATGATGATCGAGACGAATTGCATTCATCTTTAACTGTCACACCGCTTTAGCACGTTTGTTGACCTAAATTGAAAATTATTGATGAAAGTTTACCGCAATCTTTATTAAGTCTTAAACTTCTTAGTTGCCGTAGATGTGATCGTAAGCGAAGGATACAGGTATGACGAAGAAGACTAAGCTAGACTATATAGTTTTAGCTGGAGTACTTTTGTTGTTTGGCAGCACGAGCACCGACATACTCACAAGGTCTTAACATGGATATATGAAGAATGCTAATCTTTAGCAAGAATTCCGGATGCGCACTGCATAATCATAATGAATTCATAATATGACGAATTGAATCATGCTATCGAGTAAATAGATTCCACACTTTGATTCAGCCAATCAGACTTATGGCTTGCGTTGCTCTAGTCTGAGAGGTTTGTCTCCACCCTTCCACATGCTGTACACATAAAGTAAATTATTTTCATTCAGTTTTAAACCTTAAGAATAATGTGAAAATTATCCAAACCAAATGATCTCTATTGAGCTATAAAAATCGATCCCTCTTGAAGAGATTATTCGATTTTTGTGAAGCTACGGGAAATAGATATAATTTTAAAAACAATCGCATCTACACGGTGTTCTAGGAAATCGATTCAGTTTAGAAACGAACGATGGCAGCCTTATGTCTTTAAAGATAGCTAAAGGTAGCGAAAAAAATTGATAATCGGTATTAAACTGATGTAAGGGACATGACTTCGCCAATACGGCTCTCACAAGAGGAATCTCAATATTCATTCGCAAAGTTATGAGAAAAGTCAAGCGATCAATTATTATAGGTCAATTTCTGTGTCAAATGGCGCACTCAAGTGGCTTAATTTTTCTCATTTGAATTTTAAAGTTGAACACTTAGTTAATAAGTAACTTCTCTGCACGTTTCAAAGGATCCGGGTTTATATTTTATTTATATTATTATATTACTCTTAAGTTTGTTATCCTTTCACGAATACTATCGCTAAGGATATTAGAGACTTGTTGAGACTTGTTTTTACGTAAAAAATCGAATTGGCATAGGGTGAGGGAGAGAGGGAAAAGATTGAATATTGATTTTTTTCTTTTAGTGTAAAAAAGTTTTTCTGCAAATACACTATGAAGCTGATGAGAAGTGAACCGAGCTGAAACTAATTAATAACGAGAAAATGAAGACATCTTCTGTTCGTTTCGCCTTCTTTCTTTCTTTTGTTCAACAATTCTCTTCTTCTCTCGCGCATGGTCACAATTCATCTGATGGTACAAATTTAACATGAAAAATAAAATAGAATTATTATTATTGTTTTTGTTTTTGTTGTTGTCTTATGTGTAAATAATATGGCCAGTCAGTCAGTCCTCTGGTTAACCAGCCAGGCGATGATCATAAATCATCAGACATTTGTTATTCAACACTTTAATACCATTCGCGGTTTCCTTTGCTTATTCGTTTAGCTCATAGAGCCTTTTATTCCATATATATAAATATATATATATATATATGTGTGTGTTTGCATTTGGCGTGTGTATATGTGTTGCGTGTAAAGCGGTTAAATTAACTTTAACGCTTTTGGCTGCCTTTCATGCATCCGTTTAAAACAACTTTATTTTTATTCTTTTATTTCGACTATGTTTTCGCTCCGTACGCTAACCTGCGTTTTGAGGACATTTTAATATCTTACCGGTTCTCAAACGATTTTAAATTGACATCAATAAAATATTTTCAATAAAATTCATTTTTATTGTTCAATAATTCGATTAAATCACCGCATGCTTGCTTATGACCAGCTGGCTAACATATAGTAGCCTAAAAAGGCTCTCTCCTTCTCTCCTTCTCACCTTCTCAAGCGCGTTCCTCTTTCTTTTTTTTTTTTTTGTTAAAGTCTAAGAAAAAAAATTGAAATATCTTATTGATTCCTATTGTTTGTGATTATTTTTGCCTTTAACTCTTTCCATAATTAAACTCATTTCGTTTTATGGTTTAAGCAAAGGACGAAATATTATTGATGAAGGTTCGGGTGTCCCCTCTCCTATAAAACATTTATTCTTTTCGCTGTTATAAACCAAAATTTGTTAAACATCAAGTAGGGGGCGTTAAGCCCAGTTACAAGATGTCATTATATTAATTCTACAACATTTGGGCGGACATCGTTCTTTATTATCATCTAATTTTTGAAACGGGATCTTTCCCTGTATTCCCTGTGGTTGCAATCATCTACCAGTAGCGTATTTTATTAGGTTATCACTCCGAATAGATTTATTGTTGTTTTCTTTAATTTCGTTGATATCTTTTTAACAACTTGTAGCCATAGCGATGTAGCTGTGATCTCTTTCCGGCTTTAATCAATTTGTCCGTTGACGGTAATTACGCAATCGCTACCTATCGTGTCATGCATATCAAATCCATGGGGGAGATTGATTTTTTTTTTTTTTTTTTTTAATTCAAAGATTTCGGAAGACTTTTTAAGTTCGTAACAAATCATGCGAACCATTTTTTTTTTTTTTGCTAATCTAAGCAGATCTGGCAGACTGTAACCCAGTCACATTCCGCTTATCTTCTGTCTGTCCTTATCGCGCATTGGAACGGATCAGCCGAAGCGGCGCGGTGCACGTGCTCTGTACAAGAGATGACGGGTACATTTTCGCTAGAACTTCAGTGTATGACTTCGTGTTGATTTAATTAATTCTTTAATATTATCGGACGTTTATTAAGAAGAAAATTGCTTTCAAAATATTTTCTTCCAAGTACTGTTCATTAAGCTTGGCTTAACTAGAACAAGTAGTTTCTTGAAATCATTCATCGCGTCATAACAAATACGTCATTGCCTGGATAGACTAATTGTCATCGATAGATAAAAGGCCGACAAAACGAACGGGCGTAAATCGACGAGCAATGCAGTGCACGACACAGCATTTTCCTTGTATCCTTATGCCCATTTTATCACATCTTTTCGCATATTCCTCCCTTTTTTCCCTTTCAAGGTTAATGGTTCAATTACATTAATTGCATAAAAGTTGTGCCACAGGGATGATTGTGTTACAGCATGCAACGGGGTCATCGTTTTTTGGGCTGTCAACACCGTCAGTAGCATTTTGTTCTCAAATAACATAAGAACATGTAATGCTTGCTGCATTCGGCGTCTTTTTTGTCGATTCTTTTCTTTCCAGCACAAACGTCAAAAAAAGAAACCGTGTTGTGTACTTTTCACCTTGGATAATTTACACTATGCCAGAGACAAGTCTTTAATAATCGGAAAATCCCGGTTTTATTTTGTTCTCTGCGATTGTATATAGTTATTACGCCATATTTTAAAAATCGACGGCATCTTCTAGTCCATCACTAGAAAGTAAATGAAATACTTTTTCGTTTTCTATAATATGGAGTGGGTGCGGTTGATTTTGTTCTATTTTGAAAGTAAAAGCTTTTGTCGCATAGGCGCGTGGGCATTGTAGGCGTCTCGTTGGAAATGTTGTAGGCGATCTCTTCATTTTTGCTAATGGCAGAATGTTCACCACAATTACTACACCTTTACGCAGAAGGGCAAATGGACAATAGTATATGCGGACGGACATGCCTAATTGCATTCCAAAACCAAAAATTCATATATACTTTATGGAATTTTTAAACGTAACGTAAGGCTTCCTTGAAAAAAAAGATTTTATAATACACTATAAAATTCAGTAAACCTGGTCAATTTTTTCATTTTTGTACAGTTTCTACAGCATCGCCCAAAGAATATGCCTTCATTTTTTTTTACATTTATTTGCAAAAAAACAAAAAAAAATTCCAAGAGGATTAAGAAATTGGTTTTTTGTTCATTACACGCAAACTACAACACAAAAGTTTGTGTACAATATTGGAAAAAGCTGACCACGCCTATCCAATATTATAGTGTATCAAAATTGAATTGCTTTTTCCCTTATATCCCTTATAACGCGCAGAAACAAGCTTTCAAACCCCTACAATTATATATATATAAATTCGTGGCCAATTTCAAAGTTGGAATTGCACCTAAACATGTGCGACTATGCATCTATCCGTATGGCTGTTAGTGCGACTTTGTAGTATTTGTGGTAAAGATTCTCCCGTTAGCCAAAGTGAAGATATCACCTACAAATTTGCAAAAGAATTTGGAATTGACGTAAACTTTTCAAAGGGCACGCCTTCAATGCTTACACGACAAAAACTTTTATTTTGAAAATTGAGAAAATCAGCTGCACTCACTCCATATTAGAGAGCATGGAAATTTTCTTGTTTTATTTTTTTTTTATCTCCTTTAGGATAACGGTAAAGTGTATAGAAAATTGGGTCCCGCCGAATTTACTTTTTTCAACATTCTCGAGTTTCCATTATAAATGAGATGAACTAGTCTTTCTATCTATTAGGTATCGCTCCGAGGGGTTTAACGTGGTGAAAATCACAGCCACCACGACACTCCCCGAAGGGCCGTACCCAAGCAGTCAGGGCTCATAAGGATTGACTGATGTACTTTCCAGCGCGCTTTCTTGGTACATCAAGTCAATCCCCGCGAGCGGGCTCCTGATCCCGTGGTGCTTAAAATTTGTGTACAAAGCCTTTAGCCTTACTTTGCGCTTTGCATTACTAAGTAATACATCACTCTTGCTTTTGGGCTCAACCATACAGTCCCGGTTAGCCAATTCCGGGCTACCTTTCTTCAAGATATATAGTTATCGGGCATATCATCCGGCATGATCAGATTTCCATGCTCTCACTAATTACTATATCGTAGTACTTATGCAAACCAGCTATAGTTGAGTCTGGTTACATTGTCCTTTACAGTAATAGCTTCTGAGAAGATATATAAAACTATAACCCGGTAAACCCCTAAAACCATCTCTCAGAAAACTTGTCGCCGAGTTATAATAGTCCAATGCCTTAAACTCTTCTTCGCCAGTCGAATCGTTTCCGGGGATCACCACTTGGAGGTGAGAGTTTCGGCACTTCTATGCAAAGCGTAGTTTATCTCCCCATCTATTAGGTATATTATATATTAGCATTTCGTAGCAATTTCTTCTATTTCACCTTTGAATGTGTTGCTCGACAGTAGTCGAGAATCAAAGGCCGGCGCCAGAAATAACAGAAACGAAAATATATTTTTCTCATCCACCCTTTGTTGATTTATGCGTGCAGGACATACAGACAGAATGTTTAGATAAGATCCCCTTTCTCTATACTCTTAATTTATTGCCGCATATCAAAGCAAGCAAAAGCGCTATAGTGGGACTTTGCCCACCATTCAATACCCTACACCACTTCGCATAATACAGTTGTTCATATAAAAACTTTTCAAAATAAAATGATATGTGCGAAGTGTTTGGAAAAATATTCCGATCAGAACCACTTTTAATAGCATTTGCTTTCGATCCAAAACGAGGCTGTGTATCAAACTACAACAAAATATCTCAGTAATAGCGATCTGTAGACTGAGGAGAAAGAAATAAGACGGACGGAAAGAGATACAAGCCTGGGACGATCTAGAAAGTGGTTCTCAAGCGTCAAGCGTGTAATAAAAAGTTATTGTTCCTTTCAATTCCTTGATCCACACCAACTTACCATACCTTTGTACCACGAGTGGTGTAGGCTAAAAAAAAAAAATTTATTCATTTTTTTTTTTTCCAAGTGGAAGAAAAGCCAATAGAATAATGATCTTCGAGGAGTTTATACACATTCAAGTATTCTTCTTCAGCCTCTTTCCCTGAAGATTTCACTGCTTGAGTTTGCCGCTCGCTTTTACGTCATCTGCCAAAGGTAGTATGGTATTAATGTATGAATGTCACGTTGTGCAAAATGAGAATTGGGATTGTATAGCCGCGAAGACCATTAATATGAAAAACTGCAAAACGTTTAATTTTTTTTGGCAGAGGCGATAACACTTTTCGAATCGTTCTCAGCCGCATATATGCTCAATTCTCATCTTGATAACGCTATACTGGCTTACTGATAGTGTATTAAAAATGTTAGAGAACAAGGATAAACACATTAAAGTGTAGTTTCTCAGCATTCATTTGACAACAAACGGTCTTCGCCGACCGTTTGGAGAAAAAGTCGGAGATATCAACGAAAGAACTGCATTCAGGAAATGAAATATTTCCCATATATTCTGAGTGAGCGGTTCAAAATAACCATTAAAGTATTCAAAAAAAAAAACAATGAAAATAAATTCTGAAAAATGTAAAGCGTCCTCCATATCGATAACAACATTTAGATATAAATGCAACATAATGATCATAAGTAGAGTTACGCAACGAATTGATAGGGCACTCTTTTTTAACTGTAAAGCAACCAAAATGAGAAAATGGCCGAGGAGGATGATGGCTTGAATTTCGTAATCTGTATGCCTATGTCATCTTAAAGATGGTGGGACAATATAATTTCGTATATCCGCGTAGACAGCAAAACTTAATATCGGCCAATAGGCTTTTCGATAAATGTCAGCTAATCGTTGCCTTGATAGGAGGTACTTATGCACACACACATGCATAGGCACACAAGTATATATATTCTATTCAACATTCACGGAACTACTTGCATGTTTTAGCTTGCATCAAATTTCGCGATAGTTAGCTTTAATCCCGTCTATTCAATTACTATATATCCCTTTTAATACATTTATTATGTAACTGTAATGTGTAACCATTAACGCATTTAAGCTTTATTACCTTGGAACCTTTTAATTTACAAGACTAAAATTGACCTGGAGAATTACCATAAAAGCTAATCTTTTATATCCACATATCCAAGTTATGCGTAAGAACAGGTCACTTCGAGTAATTTGAGTTACTGAAAATCAAGGGCTTCAAATGTTATTGAAAGCTGTAAATATAAAGATTAAAACTCGACTGAATGTCACCGTCGAGGACGAAGCCGAATATCTTTGGCTATAGATTTTTATTTTATCTGCACGGACGAACTTCTCAAACTTAACGAAATCATTACTGAGGAACGTTACCGCGAATAATTAATGAAATTCAGCCAATCGTTAAAGGAAGAACCGCCATAATGTGCAGATTGATGATTTTTCAGCATTACAATGATTGGCAAAAAAAAAAAAAGGCAAAATGCGTCAAGGAACCGTTAGAAGCACTTGAATTTGTATATGCTCCGCACTTACTGCGCTACCACTGTCGATATGACGATATGAAATTGTAAAGCTATTCCATAGTCAGTCTCCATTGAAAATTTATAATCCTGCCATGCGGCCATGCGGCCATGCGGCCATGCGGCCATGCTAATTAACAATTTGTTAACATATTTTTCTTTCTTTTAAAAGATCCTTTAAAGGTGATATAAACTCCTAAATAGAAATAAGATCTAAATATAATCTCCACAAGCTTTCTTCAAACCTATAGCATCTACGATAGCGAGAATATTGCTGCGATTATTAATGAATGAAGTTGTACGGCAAAGTGTCAACCAATGTCTAACTCTTGAATATCATTTCGCCGTCGTACATAAAAATAGGTTGAAGTCTTTTCATCATCATCGTCATCATTATTTACTTACGTGCTGTAGTCGCCGTAAAGTGTGTACATGGATATAAAACACGATAGTTTTCATTTATTTAATATATTTTCATAATATTTAATTAATTTTTATGTTAATTTTTTAATTTGATCTTAATTGTTACACTTCATTATATATTTACATATTTTTATTGTATTGTTATTGTAAAGTTTCTTTTCCTCCTTTGCTTTTTTTTTTTGTTTTTTTTTTTTTGTTTTTTTAATAACTATATACTCTCTAATAATTACAAATGAATTATTATATGAACATAACACTATACATAGAGCATACATACGTAAATATATGCATTTATAATACAAACATATAAATTTGCAAAATAGGAAACACAATTTTACATATACACACTTTACATGAGTACAAGAATATATAGGAAAAGACAAGTTAACTTCGTCTCGTTGCTTCCGACGATAGCATGATAGCCTAAGAAAAGCATGTAAATAAATACAATAACAACATTCACTACCAATGTTTGTAAGAATAAATCACACAAGTACTTAATAGAATAATAACATCAACAATAATGAAAACGAATATGAAACGGAAAAAGGAGAAGAAGAATAAGAGAGAATGCAGATAACAAATAAAACCTAATTACAGTTCACACACACCGGTGATTATATATATAAAAAAAAATAAAAAAAAAACAGAACACAAAAAAAGTAAGATACAATTTTTATCCAAGCGATAATGTTGAAACAGTTAAACTGTTGTATGGATGTAAAAGTATACTCGTGTTTAAGTTAAGTAATAATAATAATAATAACAATAATAATAAGAAGGAGAAGAAGTATAGGTAATTAAGGACAGACAGAGATACACCACAATAAATAATAAAAAATCAGCATATAAAGTAATAAGGAAAAAGAAAAGAAGAGAACACATCTCAAACCAAAATATATATATATATATATATATATATAGTAAGTCCGGTGTGAGTCGAATCATTTTGTTGGCCTTTACTCCATATGCATACATACAATCTATCCAGACTATTGCATTTATATATGATTTTCATATTCTGGTCTGGATTTAAAATATACTTTTAAATTAAACATAAATCAATGGCATCTGTTGTAGCAGCAGACGAAGCAAAGAAAATCAATCGGCTTAAACTTTAAATGATAAAATTGTTAGATATTGTTAGCCAAAAAAGAAAATTTTATTAATTATGAATTAAAAATTATAAAATCTCAATCACTGCTCTCAAAATTATAAACTATTAATTAAATAAAAAAAAAAAATAAAAAAAACGCTTAAAAATTGAACGGCGATTACATTTATATTTAAAAGCTGGAGAAAATACTGGAGAATTACGAAAACTTGTACATACGTCTTGCACCGCAATAAACGAAAATCGCACATAATCGAATTTTATTAAATAATATAGAAATTTTTTTGGTACACACTTTCGAATACCTGTTCTTATCTAAGTGATGTGCTAACTTCATACGACATTTTTACTAAGGAAACATATAAGATCCAAGCTAGAGATCTGAATTAAATGATCTATCATCACAACAACAACAAAAGAAAAGAAATGACGGGAAGCCGTGTTAAGAGAGATTGAAAAAAAAGAAAAAAACATTACGATCAAATCGGTTAATGCAAGATCTAAGAACACGAACGAATAGAGAGACAGGCAAACAAAGGAATATCTATACAACTAAGACGACTCCATTACTCGCCTAAGGTCAATTAGAAGCAGAGAAATCTTGTCTTTTTGTTCTTGGCAATTTCGAAGGCATTACTACTTTTGAGAAGATAAAGGAGAATTGATGAATTTGTATAAGTTTACGTGTACTTCCTTGTTGATAAAAACCGATCAATTGGGTAAACTAAATTCACACTAGAGCGAATATTTTCTCAAATTGAGGGACGAACTTAACACATAATTCAATAAGTTCGTAGAATGACTCATACATGTCGCCACCTATTGGCGATGCCTTTCAATAACAGTAATGTTACGGTATGTGTACACATTCCTTTTAAAGGTCGGTAATACCTACAACTTACATGGATTCGTCACTGGTCATCGCTTATACATATGTTAGCCTATGAACTTATAAAGTGTGTATATGTTTGTTATCTGACATTTTATTGCATTGATGATTTTCGGATTTATGCCATATTTAAGCTTTGAAATTCTCATACTTTCTAAGTTTCTTCCCGTCAGATTTGCTTTCTTTTTAAAATTTTGCATAACGTGTTCTATATACATTTCCGCTTAGTTCTTCAATCTTGAAATTTAAAAACAGAAAAACCCAAACAACAAAGAACATGAAAGCAATATCAAAGAAAACATTCGGCCGTCATACATATATATATCTACAGTAAGCGTTTTCAATCTGCTCGCTTCACAGAAATTTTCATACTTAAAAGAGTTCGTACTAGAAAAAGACAACGTTTGCAGAAAGTTTGTGTGGTTGTACTTTAAAGCAGAGTTAACGAATTGCTGGTAACTTAGGCGATCGATCTCACTTAAGAATTCGAAATATGGAGATAAATATACTTTTGCTCCAGTCAAGCTCAGTGCTCAAATCACTGAAAAAGCAAACTTTTAATGGCATCTGCGATTAGTGTGTGACTGTGTGAGGTAACAAGAGGTCAGGTCAAGATCATAATACTGATCGATATCTAGTCACGGTAATCACGCTTCGATCTCTTCAGAGATAAACACTATTAACCAAAAGCCAAGTACGATCTTATGCAATCAAACTATCAAACTAAATCTCGCACTATATTTTAGCAAGCGCCGGTTTTTTTTTTTTTTGTTGTTGTTATGTGCTCCGGACAATTGCTGCAGGACCCGCTTCATATAGATAAAGAAAACGAAATTCAAAGACCCAAAAAAGAGGGTGTTCCAGATAGTTTGTCTTAAAAGCTTTTTCAAAATTGTGGTTAGAAATGCTGACGTGACCTGATAGAATTTATATGACGCTAAAGATAGACAGAAACAAAATTTAATAACGAAATTAGTTCCTCCTCACACATAATTTGTTGTGACATTGGTCAACATGAATAGGTTGAACACATGAGCAAGTAAAGAAATTTTAATTGCAATCAAAAATTCTTAATTAATATTTTAATTAATATTTAATTTCGATAGAAATAAGAAAAGATGATTAAAAAAAATTTTAAAAATTTTCCGTAAAAGCGTAACAAAATAAATAAAAGAAAAATTCACGCTTCGCCTTCTACCTTAGTAATCTAAAATATCAACGTGTGAAGTTCAAGAACCCATTATTTATTTCTCATCTAGCTCGATTACACTATATATATATGTATATAGAGAAGATGAAACAAGCTCCTAAAAATGAAGATTTATACACGCATCGGTACGTGTATATAGAAATTTGACGAGCATTTATGATGTGCGTGTACTTGTGCGTGTGTAATTGTGTTTGTGTTGTTTATTAATTAAATTTAATACTCTTGTAATCAAAAAGTAACGTGCACAACACTCAAGTGCCTGTACAATTATCCTAATATTGCGCAATTTGTTGTTTTGAATTTTTTACCATTAAATTTAATGTGGAACGTAATGTACGGAGTTCTTAGTTCCCTCGTTGTGAACACGCATGCCGCCGCCGCCGCCTATCAGAGTGCTGTGTTTTCTTCTCTGTTTTTTTGTTTTGTTTTTTTTTTTTTTTTTGTTTTTTTTTTTGTATTTATTTATTTATTTCTTTTTTTTTTTTTTTTAGTTTATTTTCTCATTTTGTATGTGTGTGTGTGTGTACACATTTTGAGGCCTTTTCTGTGTAAAACGCAATTCAATGGCGCTAAATAATTGCTTCTCTCTTCATATAGCACATTAAATTTATTGTAGCCCATGTAGACACTCTGCACATTGCAAGAGATATCGTAAATGATTTGTAATGATCTTCTAATGTGAGTACTCGGGGATCTCTAAAATCTTTCTCTCTTCCTCTCCTCATTTATTCAACTATTTATGTCTACAAAACTCATGTATTGTTAAATAACAAAGATTCTATGCTAAACGGATTACTACGTCTTAAACTAATCGGTGAAGTTTGTTGATGATGATGATGATGATGATGATGGTGATGATGATGATGATGATTGGGCGAGATATTAACAGTATTTTGAAGATTTAAATGGAAACTTGTTGCTGCCGCTGCTGCCACCGCTTTAGGAGAATATAAATATGCCTTATCACAACCATCTGGTGAACCACCGATATTCGGTTCATTGGCTTCATCGTTAACGTCGTGTTGAGAGTGCGGACTGCCAATACCGGTCGGACTATCACTGGGCGTATACGAGCATTGATGATGACTGCTATTGTTATTATTACTACTAGTTAGATGATCGCTGCTGCTGCGTGGACTTTGAAACGATGATAAGTCATCGCAATCATCATCGCTTTCAGTGCCTCCAACAACATCGATTTGTATGCTATCGTCTTCGAGATCTGAATCGGAAAAAGTGCCATTGGCTTTGTGTTGTGATATGTATTCAGCCTTGAGAGCCTCTAAATCTACAGTAATACCTTTGGCTTGCAGTTTTCTCGCTTGCCTGTCGATAGCTTTGGCCAATTTTTTCCTTCGTCTCGCTCTGTAAGTAAAATTTAGGAAAGGAACACACGCCCTCAGATTCATTAAATTCGATATATGAAAACTTCTTTTCACTTGTTTCACCCTATATACCACATGGTAATTATACCCTACACCACTTATGCTCTCAATGTATACAACATGTGGAAAGATTGAAGACAAATGTGGCCATTGGTTTAAAATCATTTTTTGTATCTATTTAAGCGCGTCTATCCGTCTGTCTGCCGTCTGCTCCTTTCATAATATTTTTATGAGAATTTGAACGCTGACACGTTTTTCTTCAAACAGGAACCCTGTTGAAAGCACGTTGGAGCGGACCGTTATATTAATACAATCACTTTCCATATAATGACTTATTTAAAAAAGAAAAGAAGAGATTATGGAAACAAAGGCCTGAATTGCTTGGTATTTAAAAAAAAAAAAATCCTGTCAAATAAGTCCCCCACTGAAAAATGGAACTTTTCAGTCTTTAATTGAAATTCGATCATAAGATATGGGTTTGACAGATAATAAATTGACTTTGGTAAATTTGGAGTGTATAGGACTACTTTCCCCATATATAATCCTGACAATTAAACCTACGTACGTACGTTAACAAAATTTAAATTTTTGTCGATTCTAATCTAATGTTTTTTTTGAAACGAAAATATATGAAGAATAATAAGTTTCTTTGGCAAGTCAATTAAATCTAGTAAATTGGTACCAACCGATCATGTTTTGGTCGCCTTTCCATATAAAGCGACTCATCAGAGGTAAGCTTTTACATGATAATAACTACTTTGTTATCGAATTTGATTTTTGATATTTTATGGCGAAAGTAATTTAAAGATTATATTAATCGAAGGGATGGGTGTAGGGTTCGACAGTCGATCTTGCCCGAATACAACTTTTCGGATATTTAGTTTTTCATCTTAAACCTACCTCTCTTTCGCTTTCAATTCATTTGGCGGGATTGGTTCACCAGAACACGTTTGAGGTTGCGCATTGTGTGCAGGTCGGCCTGGACCTTTTTTTGTATGTTCACGTTTTCGAACTTTGGCTCGTCGATTCTGGAACCATACCTATCTGAAACAAAGTGTATAGTTTTAAAATAATTCCTAGCCTAATAATATTTGTTTTCCGATTTATATATAATTTCTTATTAAAAGCAAAAAAAAGTCAAAAGGTATATAAAAAATAAACAGATCATTATTTCTATAATACATGTCACTCATATTTTACATAAATGGCCCCCTAGTATTAAAAAATTAATAATGAGAATGATAGTAAATATACAGTAAAATAATAAAAAAAATAGTACATGGACGAGTAGAAAAGAGACAGCAAGATATGATTTATCTACCCTTCCTATAAACTTAAGGAATAATTAATTAGTTTCTTATATGCCGACAGACGAAGAAGAAAGTTTAACTTAAGGCAAAATAAGAAGACAGGACAATAAGGAGAAGAAGATGTGCTGTATCATCTTTAATAAGGAGGAAGGAGACTCACAATTTTATTGAACAAAACCGCCAGCTGAATGCTACTTTTTGAAGAAATTGAACAGAGTTGCCAAATGCCGGGGCGAACTTGCTTTTAGAGTATATATAATGGTAGAATTAAATTAGGATCTCAACCAAGATGACGTGAAGCGATAACCAAGTTTTAGCAAAAATTTTTCTTCGGCAATGTAAAGATCATAAGATCGACATTTAATGAAACTAACAAAACTCCTTGTCGTATTAAGTGTATTTTGTATAAAACAGAACCCATTGTCAAACAGAAAGCACAGACGTAGGCAAAAGCCCCAGACATTGCAAACTGCCGAAAGAAAAGTTGCTGTCAAAGAAAGTCAACTCTTACATATTGAGAGTGTTTAAGACGAATTGGAGTCAGTAGAGCTGCTATAGCAGTTTGAATGAATTAGTGCCGGCTTAAGGTTCACAGCTATCAACATAATGTAGTGTCATATAATAAATTAAAAATCATTAAAATAAATTTAAAAAGATTAAAGAAAGTATATTCAAGGTGACTAATACAAGGCACATCATTGGATGCGAAGGTATAATCTCTGTAATGATGAAATTTAAAAAAAATGAAAACTTTTTGTGGGAGAAGTGAAATGGAAATTCAATTAGATGCAGCTTTAGGCTCAGTGAAGTTTAATTAATTATCTTTGCTAAAATATACATAGATGACGTTAGTTTAGAGGAGTTTACTGGGAAGGTTTCCCGGGTACGTTATCACACTCACTCGAAGAAATGAGCTAGGAATGAACGGCTTCTAACAACTAACTAAGCCTGCGTTAAGCTAAGAAAGTCAACAAAGTTACATGATGCCTTGAGTAATCGACTAAAATACCAAGTTTGGTTGGGCCACTACAGTAACCAATGATTATTTTCTCATTCGTACGAAGGCATACTGACAGCGATTTTCCACAAAGATGGAAGAATGGTGATGTTTAAAGACGCGGTCAAATTTTTGTATTTATAACACGAATAGCTCTTAGGCTGCAAGCAATTCCATCGGGAATCGCACTTTCGACTTTAGATCAAATCCCAATTCACTTTGCATTAACAAATAAAAGGGTATTTACATAACCACAATATCATAACCACAGGACATAAAACCGTTGTGCTTGAAGACAGCTGGCATGTTCCGACATCAAGTGTGGAAACTTCTGTTTCACTATAATCGCCGTCTCACTCAAGACTCAATGACTTATCCTTATATATAGGAATACTGCAGTGTTGCCCGCCCGCGACTCTAACATTTTTCTTGCTTATTGAAGTTGATTTCAAGCAAGGACGCTACCTAGGTATCGAATTACATAGCTCTTTAGAATTATCAATACGCACGTGATCGTCTAGAACTTAGCATTATGTAAGCAAGTAAATAGATGAGGAGCGCCTAGGCAACTTGACTGAGATGACTACCCGTGGCAGCATGACACATCAGCTTAAGTAAGAAAGTCTTCTGAAATTGCAATAATCTCACTAAAATGTGCAAACGATTGTAGGCCCTGTAAACGCCTTCGTAATCCCAATGGTGGTCTATTAAGCAATTACAACAAGCAACGCTTTCGTCCGTACAATGTTTGTTTTATACAACCTCGCGGTCCTATATGTGAAGGTACCGCAGCACCAAATTGAAACATGGAAAGCTCTTGCACATAGGCTAATATTGATAGAAAGCCAAATCGGTACAAGGGACGACGAAAAATTCTCACGCTCTGTGGTTTTTACTCACTTGTCATAACATAAATTGCAACGAGAGAATTGTAATGAGAGAATTTTAATGAAAGAAACTTTCACTTTTACTCTATAAGTGATCCCACGCTACCAAGCCCACCAAAATTTAACATTTATCCTTTTTTTCGAAACTTTTTTTTTTTAAATAAGGATACAGTGAATATAAAAGATTAGGAGACCACAGAATACATAGTTTTCTAATGTGTTCCAAATTCTGACGGTAACGTAAGTAAAGTTAACTGAAGAAATAATATCAATAACATATACATAGAAAAGGAATTTTCGATAGGAAAAATATTGTGTTCAAGTAAAAAAGGATCCTTTGACAGTATATAGCAGCCTTTAGACCGAAGCGAAGTGAAGACAAAAACACACAACAGTTCTTTGAGTCATTCGTTGCGAAATTTTAATAAACATATTTATCATAGTATAATGCGAGAAAAAATCTAAACTTACCGCAACACGACTTTCCTTCAAATCCAATCTCATGGCCAAAGCTTCACGCATAAAGATATCCGGGTAATGACTGGCCGAGAAGGCTCTCTCCAACTCCTCCAATTGCCATGAATTAAAATTCGTACGGGATCTACGACGCTTTGAGGAGGCACTGTTTTCATCGTCACCGTCACCAGAAAAACCTAAAAGAAGAGAAGAGAAGAAAAAAATTCCGATTATCAAAAACGAACGTTTGCCTACAACGCTTCACAGCTAAGGCAGTATAACAACTATCAAATCATTAATTATGATGATGAATAAATTAATATTTATTTAGTTCTCTCTGTATATAGTGAAACAAGAAAAGGGTCTCTAAGCAAACAACCAAATTAATCATCTTTGCGTGTCGAGAATAAATTTTTACTCTTGTGCCTGCAATAAATACTAATAATCATCTATTTTAATTAGCATGTGTGAGAACGTGTAAGCAAATGAGTTGAATATTAACTGACAAATTTCAGGAATGAAAAGTCTCAGTAGTTTGTATGCGAACTACATGTATATTAAGCATATTTACTTCGTCTTTCCTCTTAGCAATACCTTGGATTACATCTAACTCCCTCTATCTCTATCTCTCTCTCTTTAAGTTTTTACATTCCATATGACAGATTTTATTCGTTTAATAATCGATAAATTCAAAGTTATTAGGAAAAGCTGTTTCGTCTATTAGATCGATCATTTAGCATGCAGCAAGAATTGTGTTATAAAATTAGAACTTGACGTGTATACCTTCGGAGCGGCTTCATTGATCCAATGCAAACTTGAGTGAAGTTCGGCTAATGTCGATTCGTCAAAAGCTAGTAAAACTAATGCAAAGAAGAAAACTACATTAACCCTACAGGCGAACTTTTGATGTTCACCACAACAAAGCGAGATGTAACGATTAGACGAATTATTCGATGGGGATCATTTTTGCAGTGCTGCCACTAAGATCTACTATACCATATTTCAAGTGAATATTTCTTATGTACGCTATAACTTACTATTTATTTTTATCTATTATTGGTACCTTTGTAGGTGAAGCATACGAAATTTCTCCACAAAAATTTTGATAATCTCTCGCAAATGCTTATACAAACTTTCAACTTTTTGTAATGGTTGCGTTTGCTATTTAAGACCATTTTGGTATGTGTTCCCTGATCATAAGCTAATTATGTGTTTGCCAAGTTTCAATTTTTTATTCTACTATTCCCAACGGTAGAAAAACACAGAGACATCATTATATGGACTGAAAACCTCATGCTTAACGCGAACGTATTAATACATCCTAAAGGGATTCTAATGAACATTGTTCACCATCGTTACAAATGAACAGACAAACCTGGTATAGTTTCATTCTTCATTGAGATTTACAAGAAAGTTATGAAGGCCTGTAGTGAACACTGTTCGCTATAGTTACAAGTGAACAGACAAACCTAGTATAGTTTCATTCTTCGTTGAGAGTTACAAGAAAGTTATGAAGGCCTTTTCAAACAGTCTTTTTACGCTTATAAAGGGAAACGACTATATTTCTTTTTGAATAGCTTTAGTCTAAGTTTGCAATAAATTTTTGATCGATAGGCCCTTTAGTTTGCCACTTATTTATAATGATATTTGCGAAAATGACTCAGTTTTTCAGCTACAGGATGAGAATATATATGTAATGCTTCAGTTTCTTTCAATCGCACCATATACACAGCGTAATCCTAAAAGACATCAATCCTGATTTTGGATGATTCACTTTTCTCTGACGAATTTCTCCAACAACTTCTTTGTATTTTATCAATTTTGCTTCGCCAATAATGATTTACTTCGAAATGGGTCAATTTTATCGGGAATCAGTAGCTTATCGCTGATGGAAATTCGTTTAATTAAAATTTAGGTCAATATTCAAACACCGAAAATCTGTCTGATATTTTAGTTTTGCTTTAAATTTCAATCAATTGTTCATTGACTGGCCGACAAGAGTGACATTGAAATATACAGAATGAAATCGACATAAATATTTTCCTCATGCTGATAATCTTTAAATTTTTTTTTATTTTTTTAAATTATGTTTGTGAACAAGAAACCCCCGATTTTTTACTACAATTAAAGGGGTATTATAAAAAAATTTCCGGCTTTATTTTGTTCAACGCATTGTCCAAGAATAGCCATTGGTTCTTTCATTTTTTAGGCGGAACATGAACGTGATGCAGAGCGGATTGTGGAAGCATCGTTCGAGCAAGCAATGAGTCATATCTTCAAACCCACGATGCTCGCAAAAAAGGTAAAGTGTTCCAGGTTACAACCGCAACCAATTACAGAGTCAATTTTGTTATATGGGGTCGGATGTTTTCCTATTGAAGGCTATTGGTGCAATAATGACTACCAAAGATATTTAACTTGATTGTTATGGTTATTTTGGCCTTGCATTTCGCATTGACGAATTCACTGCTCATGAATCGTAAGCATTTACGTTCGAATTAAGCAAGAAAACGAAAGTTCCCGAGAAATGGCGTTTTTTTTTTTTGTTGACACAGAACTAGAACTACTCCAGTATGTTATATGGCTGTGTAAAGTTTAAAGACTAGTATTTGCAAATAACTCTGCTTACACTCTTTTTTTTAAACAAGTTCTAAATCTAATACGAACCACATGGATATGATAAATATCCTTATGTCCTTAGTTTATGCAATTACTTGGGGGGGTGTTGCCAAGTTGCACATGATTTCAGATATATATAGGATATTCGACATGCGACAGATATGCTATCTGGTTGCTATACAACTTACATTTGCTAAGTGAATCCTCGCTCTCAATAGCAACCGTAAGTAATAGTTATACAAACTTACGGGGGAGTGGGTATTAGAAAAATTGGCCCAAATCCTATGCATCTTCTTTCATAAGTTACTTTCCCTTAAAATGTGGCTTTCACGAAGGTTTTTTTTGTTTTTTTAACTACAAAACAAATTTCCCTTGAAATCCCTTGAACCATTCTTTTGCATCATTGTTCTTTAACAAAATTCAAGGGATTTACGAGCATAATACGAAGACATTGCCTACATATTAAAGAAAAAAAAAGAAAATTTAAATGTAAACCCTTACATATCTCAATATCTCGAAATGAGGACTAGGTTGTTGCATAACTTTTAAACGTTACGGCTCATATTCAGATGCGTACATATTTCAAAACACATAAATTAATGTAATATTTAGTTTGGATAGCGTTCTTTATATTAGTTAATCTTAATGTTTTAGTATATATTTATTTAATTATAATGGAATGAATAAAATATGAGAACAAAAACGGATATTAACCTTTGTAAGGGTTTAAAACTCTTTAAATGTGTCTGTTATGTATGTATGTATGTGTATGTTTTTCAGATAAATAATCAGATAAATTTCATTAATATATACAATAGTTGTTGGCTAGCATATGTAAAGAATTATTCAAAGGGGTCAAGCCACATAAAGCCACAAGTGTGTTGGACATAAATGAGAAAAATTCATTTCATTAGAACAAACTAATCATAATATGTGAAACTATCAGCAAGTAACATAAATACGTTATATATGTATATATATATACATATATACGTGGATCTGGTTGAAGACAACCGTTTGGTGCAAACGATAAATGAAAATGACCATTAGCACCCTGTAATTTATCAAATTAGTTATTAACCCAAAAGTTTGTAACAAAATAATATAATGCTTATAATGGCGATGACGATGACGATGGCGATGGCGATGGCGATGGCGATGCTTTCTTGCTTGCTTGCTTAAATATAGTGAATTTATATGTGTATGCATATGTGTATGAGTGTAGGTGTAAATCCCTGACAAGGTGTAAACCAATAACTCAATGCCTAGTGATTGGTAATGAAGCCATTAATTCACACTTTCCAAGACCGCAAGAGCAATAGCAATAAGCGAAAGAGTTCGGATATTATATACGGGAGGCCTCCAGAGACAAATAATTCTTGTTATTAAATTAACGGCTGTCTGGTCGGATACATTTCACCCTGGAAACCTTAAAAATGCTTGCCTAGTACTAAACTGCAATATATTGCACTGCACTCGGCAGCGTCTGTCTAGTCTGTATAAATTATGATCTGCTTCGGCAACTAAAAAAATGCGCTGGCATGGAATTCATAATTCCCAACATTATGGGTTGTTGCAGTCGTTTTCAGTCACTCACTCTCGGCCAACACAACAAACGTAATTGAAATTTATTGTGATTATGTTAAATGTAATACACACACACGTACGTACGTACGCACGCAAACACACACACACATAAGTAACATTCATGCATATGTATGCAGTTATGCACTCCACAATTGAGCTATGCTTGAACACATACAGCATATAGCATATATAGCAACATATGAATAGATATAAAAGTATATTACCTCCACATACATATATATACATATATATATGTATATATAGGAAGGTAATATGTTGTATATCTGCATATGTATATTTGTATATATATATGCGTAAACGTGGATGGGGGGATGTAGTTATTTTTATTTCTCCATAAATTGTTTTCTGTTACTTTTCGCTTTTAACAACTTTATTATGTGTTGGCTAAAGACGATGTTGTACGTTGTTTATGCCGATTTTATTGCTGTTGCTTTAACATGCAACACCAAAAGAAACAGAAACGTAAACACAAGCAAAAGCATTTAACATACACGCTAGGCTTGGGCATAACATTTCTACTACACACTCTCTTATATACATTTCTTAACGATTCTGGTTAATTCGATGCAAATACATATAAATCACCGAACACTCGCCATTTCCTCCCCCCCCCCCACACACACACATATATATATATATACGTATATATATATATATATACGTATATATATATACATATATACATATATACATATACACATACAGATGTAGGCATACACTTAGAAAAGAAGACCTTATCATTATATCCTTTTCTTTTCTTTGTATTTATGCACTTTTCTTCTTTTTTCTTTGCCTTTCTTTTTTCTATTTTTTTTTGTATATTTCTTTTTTAATATAGAGTTCAAGTGAAATGCATTGTTGTAAAACACATATCGCATGTTATGGTGTCAAATGACTTTAATAGCAAGAAAATTATTCATGCCAGGCGAAATTGTGCCTAGTCTTCTCATGTAAGCATACGTTGTTATATACATTTATGCCGCACTTGTATTTGTTATTTATAAAAATATAGTGCCGTGAAGGAGGGGAGTTAAGTCGTTTTAATTATCAGCAATTATGTGCCACTAATTTTATCTTGATTTTTTTTACGTTCAGAACACTATACCAAATAATCATTCACAAAAAGTGTTAAAAGATTGTAAAATACTTTCAACTATTTTCATGTTTTATGATCGCGACTTCTCACTCGCTCTCTCTCTCTCTCTCTCTCTCTCACTCTCTCTCACTCTCTCTCTGTCTGTGCACCAACTCGATAAAACAATTTGAATGAAATTTAACCTGAATTGGTTTGCAAAACTTTGAAAATGGAAAGCATTTTAGCGGATGCAAACCATCAAACGAGGTGTGCCAGCCAGAGTTTATTTAGTTTTGAAAGAAAGCACAGGTAGATGTCCTTAAAAACTCATTACACGAACACTACGATGTCCTAGTGCTAAGTTTATCATCGAACACGTTATTAATATATTTTTTATATATTGAGTTTTAGTCTTGAGCAGTCTATAATTACGTCGACATTAAGTAGATTATTCCTAACCTAACGTACATGTAATAAATGAATGATCCAATCACTCAAATCCAAATCTATTTTATTATGATTAAGATTATATCGAAAATCTGCCCGTATCAGCTGATTCAAATTTCTAATAAATTCTTTTTCACTTGCTTTTGAATATCATGGAATCCTGGAATTCATTTGCTAAAATGATAGTTTTTTTCTCATTGGGAAGCGCACTTCTTGTAAAGATGCCAGAATGATTAATTTCAAAGGTAGAGGACTTCTACTCCAGCAGCCAACTGACAAATAAATCAAATCTTCATTAATGACAAGGGTTTGTTTGGCATTCTCGACACACTTGAGCACCAGCGCAACGTGGTCTCATCTATAGTTATATCGTATATACGTATCGTTAGGTCCTCAGAGTTCTACAGAGATAGAAAAAGTACGATGCGACATTTCGGTTATCTCACCGTTCTATCTCAATTGCCAAGGGTTTGCCTGCAACTTGTCTGCACGCTTTTGAAACCATTCACCTGAAGGGATCGTTATCGCTATGCTCAAAGTTTCCGCTTTCAAGGTGAATGAAACATTCCCCTTTCTTTCCACGTTCATTTAAAAACTATCCAATAGTTTGTCAATGAACTTTGCTAAACAAAACCGTGCCTACATATATATTAGCCGATGATCAAATACAAAAAAACAAATCAAGAAAGTGATATTCGGCAAGAGCCGAATACAACTCGCATACCCACCGCTACGCTTTTCGCATTCTACTCTCAAAGCTCTTTTATTTCACACCCATATCGCTGGTATTATTAAGGAAAAAGTGTTTGAGGTATTTACCATATTCGTCCACAATATTAGAATTAACCCATTTTGAGGAAATGTACGAAATAGTTTTAAATATTCTTCTCTTGTCTTGTTTGCATTATGATAAATAAGCATAAAACCTTAAAAAACTGAGAGAGTAATATTTAATTGCCTGCAGCTTTGTCTGGTCTTGGTCTATTGTGTCCATTTCTAGACGTAGAGCGTAGAGTGGTTCGTAAACCTTCTAACTTTAATAATTAACGAGTAACGAGCAGAAACTCATAGATTTTCGTTAAAAAAAAAAAAACGGAGTCGTGTTCCACTGAGCTCTTTTGCTATCAACAATTTGACCCAAAGTCTCTCCCAAATTTGAAGTCGATATCTTCATTTTTGCGACGAGGAGAGTCCCAATAGCTCATCACACAGACATACAGATGGACAGACATGGCTAAAGCAAGTCAGAATTTCACGCTGATCAAGAATATATGTACTTTATATTGTCCCTGAAGCTCTCTTCCTTTTGGGTGATGGGTATAAAAAATACTGCTTCAATACTTTATGAAAAACTTCACTAAAAAAAAGAAATGTTTAAATAATTTTCATATTAACCTCCATTCATACATTTATGTGTTTTGTATTTAACTTAGCGAAGAGATATTTGAAAAAAAAGAAAAAAAGATGAAACGTTGCCTTCCGTTACTCGCAGAATAGAATGCCAACACAGTCTATATTAAATTTGAACTCTGAAATATGTTTTGTGCCTAAAGTATATCATCGTTTATAATTTTTAAAATTATGAATTATGAAAATAAATTATTTGTTACATTTTAATGCCCCCAGCCGTTTCTCCTTCGAATTATTGATTTGAAGTTCTCTCTACCCAATCCTTCGGTTTCGGAAGATACCATCAATTTGCAAGAGCACTAAGATAAAATAGAAATTCTGTGCGAGACTCTAAAAGTAATCATTTATTTGTAATCGCGAACGATTTGGATCAATATGTAATAAAGATTCAACTTTTCTGATATCAAGTCCTAAGATAATGGTGCATATCTTTTTTTTTCCGAATGTCTAAATATTGTGGGCTCTAGTGGACGCGCAGGTATAAGCCAACCTCAAGCTAATTCACTTTCTTCATTTCTGGGCGTCCTTTACATTGTTCGCTTTACCTACCAGGCTGTGCACAAACGTTCATTTGTTCATTTGTTCATTTTTTTTTTTTTTAATTTTGCGCTTTATAACACATTGTCACATGCGCTTTCTTAGAAATCGAATCCTTATTCGAATTTATCTCTTTAAGCTCTTTAGCGATTTTTCGAAAGAAGCTAAATGAAACTGCGGACATCAACAATGGAACACCCTCTTATTAAACCTGTCTTTTTTTTTTGCATGTGACCAGTCACTGAGAAGATGCCTCTGTATTTGCTATAGATAAAGAGAGAGAGAGAGAGAGAGAGAGAGAGAGAGAGATGGAATGCGGGAGTCGTGTTTCTCTTTCTAGATTTGTTATGCGAAGAACTATAAAGAGAATTATTTGTGTCTCAGCAGTGCAATGACATCTTTCATCTATTCATTGTAGCTGCTACCTAAGTTACCAATTAATTGACCGCGCAAAACATCTCATTCAAATGTTATGCTTTCAGACTATGTCATGTTTTTTCTTTCTAAAGTGCAGGCACTTCTCTGTTCTTCTTCGCTGCGATGTGTAAAAACTGGCCAATGTTAACGCAAAGTTCTTTATTTGGACCTGAATAAAGTTGGGGCTATTTTAGGTATTTATTTATTTTATTATTTCTTTGTATCGCGTAATCAAACTATATGTGATTAAGGTCTTGTTAATTTTGCATGTTATATGTCCGCCAGGTTTTTTTTTTACATTTTGCAAAATTTTTGCATATTACACGTTCGTCGCGTAGAATAGGAGAGCGTATAGTAAGTTTCGTAAAGTGACCAGTAGTGTAGTGCATGTGTATGAAGTGTCATATGAGCTGAACTGAACTGAAAAGCGCGAATGTAAAAAGAGTGTGAAAGGGAGCGCAGGTCCAGGTAATTGACTGTTGAAGTTTATATTTCTTCTTGACAAGTTGACAAAAGATTGCAGAGTAAGCCGCTTAGTTATATGAACGCAAAATGGAAATGCTTCCATTTGGTATTAGCCAAGTTCGAGTACTGATTTCTCATTTTGAATAAGCTATATACATCAGTCCTTGGAATGTCGCGAATTATTAATTTTGTCAGCAAAAATTTTACAGAGGGAAGGAGATGAATTCAGAGATATAAAGTTGTAAAGGTAAGGTAAGACCGAATGGTTCTCAAAAGATCGAATTTTATTAGATTGAAAAATTGGCGACTAAACGAAATCTTTCCTGTAGTGGCATAACATTGGCCATCTGTTCCAAGCTTAACGTGCTTGTGTAGAACTCATGCCACCAAGAGCCAGACAAAGACATTTCCATTGGATTCTGCATAACTTCAGAAGGTCTAGAAGGTAAGAGTGAACAGGCGTATTATAATTTCGGTCTGACTAAGTCAAGTGGCAATTTAATCATGCAAGAAAGGTCAGGGCCGCAAGAAATACCACAAATCGATTGCAATATAGTTGATGAGTTGAAAACGTTGTTTGGAGGTTTTGTCAACGTGGGCGCTGCTGAGGAAAGTTTCGATTGTAGGACAAAAACTAAAAAGTCGCAAGTTTTATTAAACGGAGAACAGTGGAGTCTTATTAATTGAAAATATGCGTTGGCGTGACTGCAGACGAGAGGAAATAGTGTCTAGGACAGATTGTAGAGTACGTTCACACAAATTTGAATCAGAGTTTGGACTAAAAATGACAAGATCGTTGGCATAGCCGAAAATTGAAATGTTCTCAGGAAGGGAGCAGAAAATCTTGTTAATATATAAATTAATATAAAGAGGACTCAACACATATCTTTGACGAACACCCGTGAAAGACCTCCCTCGTACGATAACTTCAGTAGTTGTTAATTAACATGTTCTTATGGTGAGAGAGTTCATATAGTAAATTGCAGAATAGAAGGTAGGTAGATTCAAAGAGAGTAGAGCAAAATTTAAGATTTTAATGTTAACGAAATCAAAAGCTAAAGTTATGTCTCAAAAAAGAAGAGCGATGAGAATACGTCGTGTTGGGGCGGATGTGGAGCGCCTAAAACCAAATTGAAAATTACTGAGAATGCACTTAGATCTGAGACGCCATTCTAAACGTGCATTTAATACTTTCTGACAAATTTTCTGCTGGTGAAAACTAAAGCAATACATCTATAGGAATTAAGATTGATAAGCGTGTTATTCTGTTTTCTTAAAGTGAAGATCTGGAAGTCGTACCAAGAAAACGATATATAATCGGTGAGAATGAGAATGTTGTTCAATTCGTTTTCGATCTTCGGCATCTTGAGGTGATCGTTACGAAGGCTATCTAAGCCTGAAAATGAGTCTATTAAGAGGCTAAATGCTTTATCGAGTTCAGTTTCAAATAAACTGATCGCGTTCGTCACCACGCGATACGGAGGGCATTATTAGACCAGAACGTCCAGTGAGCTTGTCACAAAATTCGTTAAAGAGCTGTGGTTGCCTATAGAACAACGAGAGGAACTAATCCTTCTAAAAATTCTCATAATAGGCCAAAGATCTGAAACTGCTATCTTGCTATTAATATTTTCGCAAAGTTGTTTACAGTCTTTACGTTCTTCCAGTCTGAGCCTATCAGTGTGTTCCCCTCAAACATTGGCACAAAAATTTGAAATTCATTCTAGAAGGAGATTTTTTAACATTTATTCAAACCGAGTATAAGTTTGACAGCGACTAGATTAGATGGGGAAGGTGTGATTTTTTAGAAGACTTTCAGCTGAGAACATTGACCAAACACCTTAAGAAGTTATCAAAGAAACAACCCTAAGAGTCACTAATTTAGTAAGTATTTGATATGTCACGGATAGTATCGTTAAGCGAAGACGATTTGATATACTTTGGACCAAGGGTGTGCGATAAGTTACGAACAATAAGATGCAAATGAAGGCCAATTTCAATTAGACAATGAGAACTACTTGGGGTATCGTAGAAGGTCTTCCAGATATTCAAAGAACTAAGATTATATGCGCAAATCGAAAGGTCTATGCGGGAGGAGACGGAACCCAAATAATCAAGTTCACCATTATTTAGTACGATTAAATTGCTGCTTTCAAGAAAATCTTAAATTTGTCTACCTCTTGAATTGGAAAAACGACTTTCCCAACACACATCCTGAGCATTAAAATCGCCACATATTAATACGGACGTGTCGGACTTGAAAGAAGATAAATACGTTAATTGCAGTATCAGAGTCATTATTATTGGGTGGAATATAACAACTTATGATCAAAAGCTCACCGAAGGATGTGTGGATGGTGCTGCTGTAAGCTTCAATCGGTCCACAATTTTCAAAATTAGAAGCGTAAGAGAATGAAAGTTTGTTAGAGTTATAAGGATCGCACAACACTACCGCCGTGAGATCTGTTGGAGATACGATCAAATCGAAGCACATTATAATTTTGAATAGAAGATGAAACATGAGACTTAAGAAAAGTTTCGGAAAGATTAGTTCTGCGAAGATGTTGTTACCATAAAAGCATCGTTCGAGCGGTTTGGATTTATTAAAGACGCTAGAGTGCAATTTAGTTAAACTATGTTCATTATTGACAGAGTGAGGATGAGAGCACGATTCGGAAGCGGATTGTTGAGTAAGAATGCGCTTCTGAAGATCGCGAGATAAACGCGACACAGAGGTAATAGTAGAGTTTGGTTAAGAGGAAAATTTGATGCTATGTAATTTATGAATAAATTCAGCGACATGAGGTGGGCCGGAGGTATTAATAGAACTCAATACTCATTGCGTGGTCTGAAGAGAAAATTAATTATAATGGATGTCACAGTCTCAGGACTATTGAAGACTTTTTGTTCGAGACGGAGAGAGCGGTCTCAGGATTTAACGTGTTTTTAATAGGTACCGAGGATAGAACAAACCCACGAATTTCACAAAATTTCGAAGGTATGTGGACGATATTGATATTATTAAGCGAAGCATTAGTGGCAATTGAATTTATCCTGATCACGGCGGAGGTAATAATTAATTTATCCCTTTATTAGAAACAAAAAAAAAATCTGTATTTTGGGGAACTCTTGATACAAAGCTCTGCCAAATTCAATTATCGGTAAGGAGTTATTTCTCGATTGAATGAACAAGCAGTACTCACCTCTGTTGTGGGCATAAGCCCTGGCCCTGGGGATTTTTACGTCCCTTCTCTCGAGTGAGATAGTACGGCCTTGTCGTCAAACCGTACTTCGCAGATTGAGTTTACACACCCGAAGATAACAAACAGCCAAATGGAGAAATAATGGAGTGGACACTGAACGAGATCAATTAATTGTACGACAGGAGATAGCGCTTTCCTTTTTCTTTTAACTTTTTATTTATTTATTATTTTATTTTTTTTTTTTGTTTGTTTGTTGTTGTTGTCAAATATATGAGAATATTCCAATAAATCGTATAAAAATACAAAGAGCGTCTTGACTACAGCGTTTGATGTTTATCATAAAATTACTTATATCGATTTTTTATTGAATTTTAGCAGCAACAAATCACAAAGTATGAATAGTTCGGGCAAAGAATTCAGAACGCAGCAGCGATCACAGCAAAAATCTGAATCTTTAATCAGATTCCAAAATGAATCTCGAAACCAGTGAAAAAATTTTAATTACAATTCTTCTTCAAATTAAATATTTTGATTTACTTGCACGTTTTGCTTCACAGAGAAGAAACTCCATCACACGTGTTGACAGCGATACGTGAAAAAAGTCACAAACAATCTCTACATTTTTCCAAATGTGTTGCTACCACCAGCTACGTACATGTGAAACTGGAATTTTTGTGTAGCAAACACACGTTTGCTGTATGAAAATAATAAAAAAATATGCTTCACTCAAAGCGTTGCCAATCGCTAGCTATACACGTTCACACGCTCAGTTTACGCCCCAAAAAAAAAAACTGCTCTCTTTTCAGGCAAGGCCGTCTTCGAATCATTTTCATATATTTTCATAAGAAGTAAAGCAACGCTCAGTAAGTGCGTTGCCCAGCGATGCAAATAAGCAGTAATCGGATAAAGTTAGGCCTGGTGGAGGATAATCCGCATGGGAAAATATTTTTCAACTAATTATCTTTATCGTTTCTACTACTAACTAATTTTGCTGAGTGTGATGAAAATTATTTCTATGTCTTTTTTGATATTCGGATCGTATTTCACAAAAAGCTTGATTTAAATCGAGCGGTTATCGGTTGCGCTCAGTATTTTTACCTTTTCTTCAGGTTTTAGCAGTTCATAATGGATCGCACCATTTTCCATCCAGAGCGATTTGATCTTGAAGCCAATATCGATGGATTCCATGGTTCACGTGACGTTCTCCATCCTTCTTGTCACAACTGTTTCTTAAAACATATTCACCTCATATTTTTTTCTATGTTGTTTGGCCAAAAAAAAAAAAAAAAAAAAAAAAAAGAAAAGAACTATCGGCAAATGCCCTTTTTCTTGGCACATAACTCGACATTTTCTTTGTGAGAACGCATATTTTTGCGTGGCCGATATGTGTTGATATTACGAATGCTTATTCTTGTGCCAGATATCAAAGCTATAAACTAAACACAACTCAGTTGGTTAAGGGCATACCGTTTATCGATTGGACACACATTCGCGGCCATCTCTACCTCCCTACATTTCTTTCTTTGCTTCTCTTTCCGCACTTCTTTCAGGGCGTGACCGCGCGTTACACGAATAGGGGACACACCCTAAGTGATTGGTCATATTAATGAGAAGAACGAAAAAAATGCATTTTCTTTTTACATGGTGTTACAACTGGCTGTGTACAAGTTCCGGTTTCATATTTGCATACCTGTTACAAGTATTTTTTTGATTTATTTCCATTATTTATTCAATTATTATTCAGTTTTTAGTGCGGCTTAACATGTATTTTAACACAAAAATATAATTTTTTTGGTACTTTTATAAATATCTTAATAAATCTTTGCTTCCCCTGTACAAATATTTTTTCTTAATTTTCTCAAAAAATTGCAAAAATAAAATTCAAAAATGTTTTTTTTTTTTCTTTTCTTTTCTTATGCTTTTCTTTACATGCAGCATAGGCAAAGTTTCGCTCGTTTTACCTAAGAAACAATAAAGTGAAAAAAAAAAACTAGGATCCAAGAGACCTACAAAATAGAAGAAAGTCTTAGTAAAATAGCAGCAAGAAAAGTCAAGCCTCTCACAGCGAAATTATTTGATGCGGTAATCTTTATATATATATATATATATATATATGTTACAAATAGTCTCATCCCGAAAGAGGAGGTATAAGCAATATAAACAATTATATATATATATATATATATATATATATATATATCTCAAAAACTCTTAAAAATCTTTATTCAAAATTAATAAAAACTTCATGTGCTCTATACCACTGGTCGTGGTACAAGTACATATCATGCAACACGAACTTAGACGATCGATGCAAAACCACTTTCTGAATCAACCTGACCTTCTCTACCCTTGTCTTTTTTTCTTGTGTTCTTCAGTCTAGAGGCCAAACAATTTTTAAGAAATTTTGTACGCTTACGTACTTTGGCCTAAGGGCGAATGGATCGGGTAACTTTTTCGACCCCATCCCATCAAAGGCGTTATTTTAGAATGTCCTAATATGAATATTTGTAGGTTGGTGGGCCGTGGAGCGTTATAGCGTTTTTACTTGATTTTATTTTTTCATTAATCGAAAGTTCAAAACGAGAAATAAAACAAATTTATAATTATAACTTTTGTCTATTTCTTTAATAAATATTTAATTTATTTGCTTTTCAAAAAACATTACAATGAATCAATCCTCTTCTAACCTATGGGGCAAAAGCAAAAGCAAAAAAAAAAAAAACCCAAAATGATAAATGAATTCGATCAATATGTGACAGTTTTTCATTTCCGCCCAGAAAACAATCTGTAACAAGCAACAATTTCTTAAAGTTCACTGCGCAACATACACATATATATATATATATATATATATATACAACCTTACGAGTGCGTAAAAGTTCAAAGGGTGAAGAGAAAAATGATGAATTGCATAAAAGCATGAATTGATGGTTTTTTTATTTCATTTTTTACTATTTTCTTTTTTGTTTTTTTCTGATACACACGCCAGCGAAGAAAAAAATCTACGCAATGATGCAAAATGAAAAAACAAAAAGTCGTTTATTGTTAATCATAAAGTTATGATGGCAAAGTGAAAAAAGATTGACTAACTACGATAGATGCTTATATGAACAATGTTTATGCATTGAAAAATAACAAAAAAAAGGAAGGAACGAACGAAAATCATATATATGTTTAGAAGTATGTGGATTAATAATATAAATAAGCGAAAAGAAAACGAGAACTTTACGAAGGGATGTGTCAACACGATTTAGACAAAAGACATTCATTCCTCTTCCCATAGAGCCGGAATGTTTCTAACTAAGCATTTATGACGATGACACCTTCGACTTAAGCACAGGCGGAGAACATACTATTAATCGCTTCACTGATTTGCGTAGGTATCTTATATGGTAACAATTTATTAATAAAGTAAGCACACACTATAACATTCATTCATGTATACATGTACGTAACATGTATAAATAATTATCATCGAAACATAAAGTTGCTTTTCTTTATTAAAGGCATTGAGAAAAAGGAAACCGTAAGGCAGAAAAAATATTCGGATAGACTAGGCACTATTTTCGATTAAACATTTGATTTATAGTAGAAAACCGTAGTAGAGACCATCATCATATCGACGTCATTGTGCTAATGGCATATTATTCATAGCAGTAGATAATGAAGTCCGATCCAGAAATTCTTTACTATCGTTATTTGAAATGCGATTATGGTTTGGAAATTATGAGAATCAATTAACTTAATGACAGTATGCCCTCTAAGACCGGGCAATAGATTCCAACTGCAGTGAAAAAGCTGAGGTATTGGAGAATCGTGTTTCTTGGTTGTAGTTAAAAGTGAAGTCCTCATTGTTCTTTCAAATCTTGAAAACTAGAGGAATTACAACTCGAAGTAATTTCAATGTGCAAAAATTTTTAAAGGCTTGCCGGCACCCATCAATTTTCAGAGAGATAGTAAAAATGTACAGCTACCGACGGGCAAATCCTTTGAATCAATTATTTCTTATCACTATTCTTATGTACAAATATTCACGGTTTCATACAAACACATGCTTACAAATGTGTGCATATATATCCGATATCGATACTCGGTATATATGCTTCTCTTCAGATAACGAAGTCTTTGAAATATTTCTTACAACAATCTTGCTGTATATTACGAGTGTTTAATTCCATATTCCAGAGTTCGATTCTATTGTCAACAATAACAACAACATTAACAACAAAAACAACTAGTTTTACTGATTCTTACAAAATGATTAATGAATTTCAACAATAACAAGATGTGCGCGCATGTATGCATGTTTATTTTTTAATCCTCACGCTCACACGAACAGTTTTGCGGAAATTTAAAAAAAAAAAAAAGCTGCAGTCACGGACGCATAACAAACACACATACTTCGTCATGAGTATAAATAAAGATTTTTGAAAAAACAATTAAAAATTTTCTAGTCGGGCAAAACCGTTCATTAAATATCCTACAATATATCGCCCAATTGTCGTGAAATGCCGTAAAAAGGCTTTGCTTGCAAAAGGGTCTTATATAGGAAATGGCCCCAAAAATGGGCCCGTACCATAGCAAATTTAGATACCAAATCGCTATTCTCGTTCAGTTTCTATCACAAAACTCGAAAAATTCAATTTTATTGCCATAAAAAAGTTTATTATTGGTAAAAATGCTTGCTTAGAGGAGAAAGGTTCCAAAAAACTAGTATTAACTTTGCTCAGAATACCTCAAAGTTTGCGATCTCGTACGTTAAATATCTGCTTAAAGCATTTCAGAAAAGGATTCTGAGTTGATCGGCATCAACAGTCCTATCTCAAGTCTTCCTGGGTGTTGCATACATCACCACAAACAAGTACGAAGATTAAATTCGGTCGTGACCAAATCTTTTTATGGCCATTGCCGTGTCCATCGAAAAAAGGAGAAGAACTCAATTTTTACACTGTATTGTATGAATGTAATATTGGATGAGTGCGGCTGGTTTTTTTTTTTTTTTTTTGTCAGAATAAAAGTGAAATTTTATAAGGTATATGTTGTGTTGTTGTTAATGAATAACAAACAAAAAACAAGGAGAACAAAACTGTTCACTGTTTTTGTTATATAGATAGATGTGTGGACATTATAGCCATGTTGTTTCAAAAATCTAGATTATTTTCAAATTCTTTCGCAATTTTTTTAAGCGTTATCTTATCATTTTCAGAACGCAAGAATGTTTAGCACAGATCCTACACAATTAAGACAGACATGCTTTATGGAATTTTGTGAAACTTGCTTCTGTGCGTTATAAAGATTTTGGAAAATAAAGAAAAATTTTGGCTCACTTTTAAATTGAGTAGGCGTGACTCATATTTTCCATTTTTTTTTTTTTTTTTTTTTTTTTTTTAGAAATAATCCAGCGTCGCTCATCGAGTACACGTAGAAATTTTGGCAGATTTATCTGCTACATAGTTTATGAGTTATGAGCAAAGGCAACTATTTTTTTTTTTTTATTTGTTTTGAAAGAGAGAGGCGTTCTCAGTTTATTGTACCATACTGTAGGCGTCTCGTTTTGACAATTTGGCCCACTGTTCAATTGCAATCTGCGTGCGAGAATTTGCAAAGTTTATATCAAAATTTGAATTCGGTAGGTCACGTCATTCTGACGACTAGTCTACGACTAGTCTGTTTACAACAAACATTATACAGACGGACAAACGTTTATGCTTAACTCGATACAGAATTTGATCGTGATCAAAAATGTATATACTTCGTGGGTCCTCTGCAGTTTCCTTCCGGGCGGCGCAAACATTTTCACAAGACGAACACACACTTCATCTTTTGGTGATAATGCGTATAATAAATGATGAGCATTGAGAAGAGATAAAGGAAACTTAATATTCTATAGCAAGGTGGATAGCTATATAAGAAGATTACCGAAAATATGGTTGATTCGTTATCAACACCAACAAGTCGGGAGGTAGTGCCAACTATTGAATGGATATCAGAACAAATAGTTAATTTTAAATTCTTATTAATCCGCCTGGGTGGCCGAGTAGGCAAGAGTCTCAACCAGCAATTCTCTCAGTGGGTTCAAATCTGTAGTCTGTGTAGAGTTTCTAATAAAGACGAACGCCTTAGACGCTAGTGCTTTAAGACAGACTTTAGTCTTAGAATTTATTCTAATAGATTCTCATTACCGTGTTACGCCATTTCTATGCCTGAATTTTTTCCCATTTTTGGTCACACTTTTACCTCATTTTATTTTAATTATGTAAAATTTTCACATATCATCCGAATTTAGTTTAACTTACATCTTACATAATCTCTTAGTAAATCCTTTTGTTTATTCTTATAGCAAATTGTGTGCTATTTATGTGTCCAGGACTATAAATAAAAACTGAATTTACCTTCTTTTTTTTTTTGTTTTCTCTTTCCTCACTCTCATGCAGAATACGAGTCGAAAGGGAGCAGAGAGACGGACGCCTAAAACGTTCCAAAACTAATCATACTATGCAGGCTACTATTAACTACTATTAACAATTAAAAAACAAAAACAAAAACAAAAAGAAAAAAAAGAGAGACATATTTTATCTATTTTTTTCAATCAAATTGATTGATTGATTGATTTGGCAGGACTTGATATATTTTCAACACGATATTACGATGCTGCAATCTCATCCACATTAACATGAAAAAGCTGATGATTACTGCACCTTACATGAATTGCTATTAAGTCGATTACTCCTATTATTTATTGATTTATTTATTTATTTATACTCTGTAGTGCTTAAATAAGGAAACAAATGATTGAAAGTGAGCATCTTCAATATGTTATTCTTTCAATCTTTCGCTTTAAAATGCATTGTCCAAGGATCAGGTTGATATAATGGGTCTCGTAGAAAATTGGTAACACTTTTTAAAATTTTAATGAAAGCTCCTACAAATGAGATGGACGGAGCTTGGGAGTCAATAAAAATTATTCGAAAACCTTGTCAACTTCTCTGATCTATGTCTGTCTGCAGAGAGAAGCTGTTGGCTTTTGTGCACCGCACATGGAATTCACAAAGACACGTTTGTCGTAACATAAAAATTATGACCATAGTAATCTTGCCATTCACTACGTTACACATAGTATGTATATACGGCAGTTCCTTTATTTGAATTTAATCATTATCATAATCACCATCATCATCATCATCATTATCATTATCATCATCATAGTAATCACAATATTTCTTTTATTTTTTTTAACTTTTTATTGATATCTTAACTTGCAGTGTTTAGTCAGCTTTTTCTTGTCCTTTTTTTTTTCTTTTTAATTCTTTATCTTGAAATTTCATTTCACAAATTTCATCTACAATGATCAGCATATCAACAAATTTCCAACACGGCTTCGAAAAACAGAAAACATTTATGGTTTATAATGCTATGTCGATTAAAAATATAAGTAAGTATCTTAGCTGAAGCGTATCTTTTGGTGATAAATCGAATAAAATCAACAAAAATATTTCAACATTTCAACTAATTTACTGCATGACGACAGCATAAAGGAAATTGATTGGATTGCAAGCATTACTGCTCAAGATCATGGCACAGATTTTCATTAATTAATAAACAATTAAATTTAATTGGATATCAACGGGTAAATGCAAGCGCGCCAGGCTAAGAACTTGTCGAGCAGACTTTTTCAAAAACGTATTACGTTGTTTTGCTTCCTTTAGTTCAAGTTACTGTATTGTTAACGATAATGATATCGCTTCAGATCATAACTAATTTAAAACTGAGCAATCTCTTGTACGATCAGTTCCATTAGCTCTATCTTGAGTTGTGAAGAGAGACATTTCGATACGCTGTCTAATATGTCGTGCGATTTTAGTGTAAACTTTGTAACAAAAAATGCCTCCTTCCACAATACAAGAAAGTACGTGTCTGGCTTTCCTTGGTAATAAAGTTATAAAATTTATAACAGATAAAAAAATAAACGATGAAGAATGCAATCGTGATGAGAAATTGTTATCGGTAATTGGCAACTGGTGACAGAGCTAATCGTTTCAAAAGATTGAAACTTGTAGCTTGCAAGAAATATGGACCTAAAAAAAATCATGCTATAAATATTTTTTTAGCCCAATGTGAAGGAAGGCCTCTAAACAATCAATCGTCACGCCCACATTTAAATATTTTATAATGTTTACCTTCAGTGGCCAGGCAGATATGAACGCTTTAGAGCATGCGATTCAAAACTTTCTCCCTCTTTTTGTTAATCTTCTCGACGCATGGTGGAAAGCTATTAACTCTACTACACTAAAAATGATTAATTGTAATCTCGTTTATACACACATTTAACGCACATTTGTATACATTTACACATCGAAATATTATGCGTTCAATCGTTTTATCAAATCAGATCAGATATATGTCAGTTCGCGTTCAGCATGTAAAAAATCTTGTTTTTATTATAATTTTTTTAATTTGATTTTATTATAATTGTTTTTATTCTTGTTTTTATTATAATTTTTTTAATTTGATTTCATTTACCTTAAATTTAAAAAACAGTGTACGACTTGATAGAACAATTTAATGAGTTTAGGAGTAAAGATCCTACATTACAACTTAATAGGTGGTTGCATGGATTTCGTCAAACGATATCTATTAATGAAAATAATAAAGTAATGCTAAGTATGAATGTGCGCAACGATTAAATTCGACGATTTCGACTTTTCCCCCTATATATAAAATAACAGTTTCCCATATTGTATTATTGAGTTATTCAGTGTATACAGACGCTACTCATGCGCAACGCGCAAAATTGCATTTTCGCCATTTATTACTTCTTTCCCTTGATTTGAAGAAATCTACTGCGGAAGCCTATCAAACACTTTTAAAAACTTGCTTGCTATGCTTTTGCTGCTCCATCATATCCCAATTGTCGGTTTTGGTCACAACGACGTAAGTGCGGGTACTTTGATATCAACAACAAAGAACGATCGGAAAGAACAATGAATTGCAAGACTTATTGGACAAAAAGCCAGCTTAAACTCTTAAAGAACTTGTAATGGCGCAGATCCAAAAGGAGAGAAAATGGCTACCATACGAACTGAATGAAAATACGATTTCACATCAAAAACAAGAAGAAGAGTTTTCTGCGGCCTATTGTAGCTGGCAATTAGAAGAGCCCGCTGCCCCAAGCCGCAATCCCAAGCGCAAACAGTCATGGGCTGGTAAAGGAGAGCCATCAATATCGATACCACATCGAGGCAGAATATTTATAGCTATAAAATGCACAGTGTACTACGCATACGCATGGGATCAGCAAGGTTCAGTTTATTACGAGGCTTCTAAAACCGAATGGAACTGTTACGGCAGATGTCTAGCGACGTCAATTCAACAAGTTGAACGATGGCGTGTGGCAACGAAGACCAGCAATTACAGTTAACAGACGCAAAGTTATCCCGTTTGTGTAACAACTGGCGACGGGCTACAGAATGCAAAAGTCATCATCGAACTGGATACCGTTCTAGTTCGAATAGGACGTTCTACCGCAACCAGTGTACTCACTAAACATACAGCGTTTTGGTTACCACTTGGCTACCAGGCGATTTCGAAATGCTGAAGAAATGCGAAAATGGGTCGATCATTGGATCGCAGCCAATCCAATATCGTTCTTTCGATATGGCGATATCGCCAGAAAGATATGAAAAAGTTGCAGAAAATGATGGAAAACATTTTAATTAATATATGTTGCATCAATTTTTCCCAACAAATGCCCTTTTCAAGTGGAAGTACCGATCAAAATCCATGAAAGCATTTAATAGAAATTAATAAATCGTCATTACTATTGCATTTAAAATAAAAGTAAGGTTTGGAAAAAAAGTATAACAAAAAAAGAAAACCTTGTGAAAAAGGAGAAAATATTAAAAAAAAAAAAAAAAAAACATTTAGGGTAATTGTAGTTCACTGATAAGAGATTACTTTCAGTTTCGACATTTTCTTTTAAAATTAACACTTAAACGTCAAATTTTATTAAATTAACAAATTCGAGACTAAAAGTTAAGTGTAGATGAAGTGTAAAAAAAATATCAGATTATATAGATCATAAATCATTTTTACGAGTTTGTTTTCGCGCAATTTGTCGGCTTTCAATACGGTTTTAACCAGTAGAGGACCAAACCGGCAGCAGCATAAAACCTGAAGGAATGAAATTTTCTTTTGATAATCGATTTATTTCTTAAATTTGGTAGAACTGTTAATTTGACGTATGTATAATGTAATTAATGTGGCAGTTAAAGCTAAGCATCCAATATTACGCCTAACTACTTGACTTCACTCTGTCAATGAATGTCGTCACGTTATGTTAATCCTCAAGGTATGTTAGAGGGTGAAAAAAGGTTTCCGTTTGCGAGTAAACAAGATCGAGATGAACTTTCTACCCATTAATTGGAAACTTGCGGTTTTTGAAAAACGCCTACGCTATACGAATAAATGCTGCTTGTAATTTGACAAAACTGCCAGAATTAGGAATCGCAGTGTCGTCAGCAAGCATGAAAACCATACCATAAATTCTTATTACTTGATAGTGGAATATCTGCAGAGAGAATATTATGCAGCGCAGGTAACACAACCTTGGTGCACAATCTGTATCGATTGCAATGGTACGGAAACCGGACGATTATTTCTATTGTAAATTTCTATTAGCTAAATTAATAAGAACTCTGTCTCTAGGAAGCACTAAAGTTACTTTTTCAATTAATTTCTTAATAAATAGTTCTCTTGTAAATGACGAGAGTTGATCCGATCCGAAGCATTTTCACATTTGCAAAAGCATTCGTTCGTAGACGAAAAAATTCGCTGGTGCAGCAAATTTCATCAAAATATCTCAAAACGTCATGAACCCCGAACGAAACGACCCCAAAACAGCGAAAGCGTCGTCAAGCGAACGACTATTTTTTGTAAAGATGAACCAAGTCCGAAAAAAGCTATGGCAAGGTCAAAGACATCGAAGACATCAAAGTCGACATAACCTAATGTCGCCAGATCAAATGATTAACAGGATATATGCTTTAGGGTATTATGAAGACAATCAAGGCAATGAAGATACGATGTGAAAGAATAGATTAAAGATATTTGATGTTATAAATGAGTTCGCCTTATTTTCTGATCACATTATCATCACTTGGACTCTATCCGTCGATGTGCGTGTGGTTACGGCTTGGTAATGGTCAAGAAGGATTGCAGGTAAAGATATATTGTACGGATCTTTTTTTTCTATTTCACATTTATTGTTAAAAGTGAGTGAAGTTGACTGAAAGTGACACAAAATATATGAAAATAAATAAAAAGGCGAATCTTTTGATTCCATAAAATTTCGCGCTTCAAACTGATGAACTGAGGTCAGAAAAGTTTTCCCGTAAGATGAATATAAATTCTCAAATTTGCTCTCTCTCCGATTCAAACACTTATTGCGCAACCATTTTCAAAAAAAATAAATTCGAGGCAGACTTGACCAACGATAGAAGTCGTGTCTCGACTTTGAAATGTGGCCAAAGCCTTAAATACAAGCTTATTATTTCAATATTTATACCTCAGCGTTAACTTTTCATCCCAAAGTAATTTCTGGATAATTTACTTGATTTATGAATTTTCAAACAAAAAAAAAAAAAAAAAAATCAAGCAACTCTTCGTTTTCTATAATCAAATACAAAACACTGAATTTCTCGTAACGGTGTTTGGACAACGCAAACTTTCTAGTTGTTATTATATGAAACCCATTAGATCTGTGGTACTCTTGTCCCGAATGAAAAAATAAAACAAATTTACCAAATTAAATGCGACTAATTTCACTGCTTTCGACGTTTACTACTTTAATACTAAGATAATATGCCCGCAATTATGTTTACGCTTCGTCTAAAATGAAGGAATTTCCTATAATTTCAAACACAAGAAGCGATTTAAGGCGTAGTATCACTGTAAGAGCTTTCAAAAAAAAAAAAAAAAAAAAAAAAAAAAGTATATTTTTTGAAAATTAGTTTGAAACAAAAAGAAAGTTATCTTAGATTATTGATATTCGGGTGAGGCCTATTAAGCACACATATATTTAATTATTCATAAAAAGAAGGAATTATTTTTCAAAAATATCTATATATATATATATAAAATACGGCAACTCCGCAACCATTCTAGCGAAGCTAGAAAAGAAAATAAATAAAATATTCAATCTATACAACTAGAGGAATGACAGTACATAAGGGATTTTAGAAATATTGCGTTTTAAGCGATTTGCACGCATTTGAAGGAAAAAAATTCGAATGAAAACAATGCAAATTGTAGAAATTGTTGTACTTATGTAAGAAACGAAACGCGTTTAATAATTTTTAGACGCGTCATAGACATGTTCTCTTATTACAATTATATTTTTTCTTCATATCTTTTGATTATTTCTTCCATTTGTCTGCACTCCCGGGGACCATATATATGACATGCATGATTGCGCGCTTAAACATTCTTCCTCATTCTCCTTTTGGAAGATTTTTATTTAATCGAATATGGGGCTGCACACGCCAAAGATGAAATCGTAGATTTTTTTTCGCCATTTTATCTATTAGCGAAGCAATGATAGAGATCAAAATATAGGAAATATGTGATTTTATAGTGGGAACCTTTAACTGAAACTTTTAATTTCCTAATAAAATCATTGACGGCTTTAAAGGGACTCTTACTTTTCGATATCCACCTAATTGTCGTCTCAATGCGGCGACGGAACTTAACGAATTCTTCTTGCGGAATAATTTTAAACGAGCATGAATCCCCTCCAGAAACATCTCTTATTGTAATGCAGAACTTGGAAGTCAACATATATATATATATATTACGCCACAAGTTCCCAGCAGGAATTCATTCATATTTCAAGGCACGTAAAGTGCTTGGTTGAAGAAACCCGAAATGTCAAGGAAGAAATGTTACAATGTTTCTACCCCTTTAGTAAGGAAGTACTTTTTATACCGTTATTTTTGTTTGCTAACTGTTTTTCTCTGTGAAAAGTTGACGAAATCTATTCGTAACTATTGCTCTGTTCATTATATGATACTAAAGCCTTTTAGCCTCCGGCAAATGCAATAGGCTTACTTTCCGTAACAATGGGTGTGCCCGAGAGGTTCAAAAATTTAGGTACGTGCTCAAGATTCAACACAGTTAATTATACTACCCCACTACTGTAAGATGCGAGTGCACTCAGTTTGTTTTTTCCCATAATGTATGTGACACACAAAAGGTAGCTTCAGAGACTCTATAAAGTTTACATATTCTTGATTAGCTTGAAATTCCGAGTTGATTTAGCCATGTCTGCCCGTCTGTATGTCTGTGCCGTGTGTGTTTTTCGCGCTCTCTTCGTCGCAAAAATGAAGATATCGACTTCAAATTTGGTAGAAACATTCGAAGTTTCTGCACGCGGGTTGGTTGGTTGCAAATGGGCCAAATTAGTCATAACAAAAGGCCTCAGCGGGGTGTAAACTGAACAAAACTCCGTTTTTTTTTTAACAATACTCGGTATAAATTAATTTCCGTCATAACATGTTAAAACGTAGACTTTTATGCCCTATAAAGATTCAATTTTCGTGAAAATTCTTCTTCTAAATCTTCTTCTACAGAATTCTTCTATAGAGATCCCAAAAATAGACCGAAATGGTCTAAATTTGGCATGGTTCATCTTTTCATCTTCATTATCAAAGAATGAAGGATATGTTAATTTTATCAAGACGTTCCCAATATCCGGAAGGAACTTTGAGAGATCCGATATTCTTGATCAGTATTAAGATCTAAATCGATTTAAGCATGTGCATATGTCCGGCTGTCCACCTGTCTGGTTATCCATCTGTTCTGTAATGCCTGTTATAAACATTCGCATGGCGGCAAAAATGAAGCTGTCGACTTGCAAGTCGTCACAAACGGCCCAAATCGGTTGAAAGACACGCCCATAGTACCACCAAAAGTGGAAACACTTGCCTTTTTCAAAAGGAATGAGCTTTAGCAGATTAATGTACAAAAATTTTGCATATTCTATATAATAGTATATGAAAATTTAATTTTCTCTTCTCAATACCTTTGTAACGCACAAAAATAACCCCATAAAACCACAGAAAGGATATAAATTCTTGGTGAGTTTGAAATTTGAAATACACCTTCGTCTGTCCGTCTGCCCGTCTGCCCGACTGCGTAGTATCCGTGGTAAATGAGCTTCCGTCAACCCATGCCAATGCACCAAATTTGCTGATCAAAATTTGCTGGAAAATCAATCGACATTCATTACTTGCGTTACTTTCGTGAACGGGGATTAATAATGAAATACACATAGATCTTTAGACCTCAATCCAATAGCGCGTTAAAAATTCGAATTCATCTTTGTTTCAAACTAATTAAATTGTGCGTCTATATAAACAAAAAGAAACAAATAAAGAGAGCTCGGCCCACCATAGGACACCCTTTTACCACTTTTCATTGTTATTCATTTCATGTCCTTTCTAAATTAGGCGTTATACAGGAAGTGGTCTAAAAATTGTTCCGATCCGGACCAGTTATAAATGTTCGTCCATGGACAAACACATGCTGGTGTACGGAGTTTCAACAAAATATATCACAAAAATTGCGGTCTGCAAATTGAACATAAGCAAACAAGATGGACGGAGAAGCTTAAATCAATTTATGAAGTGCTTCTGAAGCGGTCGGTATAATGAAAGGTGGAAGGCAAGTGCTTTTGGGCGTCAAAAACATCCGCATAAACTTAATGCAGCCTCGTAGTACAAGTGCGGTGTACAGGTGTGATTTGTTTTTCATATTACGAGATTTGACATGAACTTTCGCCGCTACTACTAGAAGGTGTATTAACTTTAACATTACATGTGTAATAAACATATGAGGAGATGTCCTAACAACTATAGATGTAAAAATTAATTATGTACCGAAGCCACGAGCATGTAAATAACACTATGACTGTACCACCATTATAAACAAAAAAAATTTATTAAGTCATCGAACGATTTATAAGCGTTTGCGTAGTTCAAACAAAAAATAAAATTCATACGGTAACATAATCTCGAAGGTATGAAAATAGGAATGGCACGAAGCCACTTAGAGGGAACTTTTTAGTTTCCCTGCTTTTTCCGATGTTTAATAATAAATACTTTGTTTAAAAGCTATAAACGCTGAAGGCGCTGTCGGGCACTTTATTATAATACTACTAGTTATAAAATGTTGTTGCAAATCTTTGCATTTACTCTCAGGATGCTAGAATGGGTTTTTCTTCATCGGTTAAATAGCAAACATATGTAAACATGTTCGTTCCGTCATAAAGGACGGAAAAAATGCGAACTAAAGATGCGGTATTGCCGAATAGTTGTTTTCATCTTATTCCTTGATCTTCCTGCACAAACTAGCAAACTTAGTTCTTATTAAACCAAATATTAAGGAAAATGTTTGACAAAGCTTCTGTCGTTTGACGCAACAGAGAAGAAAAGTTCATGATCCTCAATCGATTTTGTACAAACAAATTCTTTGTGTTGAAATTGGTGGCTTTATAAAATCAACCTGTCGCTGCTATTTCTTCCGAAATTTCACTTTGACTTTCACTTTACGCTCGTACGGTGTAAATTTCAATTATTTATAAGCTAACGTCCAGTGTATCAGTGTGTCAACATGTGTGTGTCAAAGAAATGTTATTCATTGTATTTTATTCGACTTTCAATGGGGAAGAACGAGCGAAAACTACAAAAATTACTAAATTCACTTCACTTCACTATTCTGGTCGGAAGGTGATGAATTTTCGTGTACGTCCGTCCGTTTTGAGCAAAAGTAACCGAAGAAATAAACTTCTATCTCCTTCCGATTAGCACTACTTCATATTTAAGACGATCGTGTCCTCAGACTACGGAGTAGTTCTACACTACGATAGCATCCGCAGGCTGCCCAATAAGAGACAAAAGGCCATAGATAATGATGTTGTGTATATTACGATTATTAAGCTTTGTAACAAGTATTTTGCAAATAAATTTGCATTTTATCCAAAAATACGAAGGATCTATTTATAGAGCTAATTTGTGCTGCACCGTATGCGATAGTTTATTGGACAATCTGTTAATTGTTGATGAGGAAGAATTGCATCTACTAAGGATGACAAAAAACTTAAAGTTGAGCTTCTTATGCAGCCGCCGCCACCATCATCGCCGTCGGAGATCGGTCGTGCGAAAATTACATTCAGAAAGAGATTATGACTATTATGTCTTGTTATTAGAATGAAATTTCGCATATTGATACGTTGAAGGGAGTATTGACTAAGTGATAAATTTCGTCACGGGAAACTGTTATTAATTTTTGCATCAAAAAACCATTCGATTCCTAACACATATGCATTTGCCTTGCAGACTATGTTGTGGTATAACAATATGTTTAGCTGCTTAAAATTCCCTCCATTTTTAAACGCGAAAATCTTATCAAAATCAACTCAACTGAATTGAAATTATCAATTCAATTACTAAATTAATTGAAAAGTTTAAGTAGAGCGCGTGTAAATCATAAGTCATAATATGTCTTCTCTTATATATGTATGTCATTCAAGTTTATAGATGTGCAAGGAATGAAAGTCGTATTCGAAATTTTTGTTAGTAACCTGCATTTGCTATTAATAATATTCATTTAAGCGAACAATTAGTTTATAGCAGCTCTTTGGATAAATACAAAAGAGCCGGAATTAATACAATCGCTGGAAGAATCGGGTGAAAGGTTTTTTGTTTTTTTTAATGCAAAAGCTCTAGATAATGCTGTCAATCGGAAATGTTAATCTATCCTATACTAAGGTCTAGGAATACCACTTGGCCGGCTTAACATAGAACACAACCAGCGGCTTGGTTTCGAACTCAATTTTCGGAAACGTAATACAAGGCAAGATGAAAAGAAAATATAAATAAATAAAAAACTCGTATTTTTTTAGGCAGTGGAGACGTAAGATTTATTTATTAATATTACCCTACATTACTTGTGATATATTTGTGGGCATATCAAATTGGTGCGGATGGATGCAACAGCCAAAAGGATTTGAGATAAATCCATCTCATATATTGATACTGATCGATCGAGAATCGCATTGTGAATCGATTTCGAGTTCCCATGCAACGCCCTATTTTGAAAAGTCGTTACATGAACGACTATACGAAGTATCAATTAAACCGATTCAATTGATAATTGTCGTGTACGCACTGAGGAGAAAGATTTTTGAATCAAGTACAAAAAATTTTCCATTCATCATAATGTATATATGTAAAGAATAATTAAAATCAATTTTAATCAAAATTCAAAACATAAAATAACATATACGTCATCATTCGTACTATTTTTAAAATAAATAATTCTTTTTTTTTTTTTTTTTTTTTTTTTTTTTTTTTTTGTAATTATTTATAAAAATAAAATCACAAATATTATGCAGTATAGTGATTAACAATTTGTTAAGTGGACAAAGAAACTCAAAAAAAAAAAAACAAACTGGTGGCTGTGCGCGTGTATAACGCAAATTAAAATTTGTAATAACTTAAAACGAATCGTTCGTTAACCTTAAAATACTAGACATATTTGTTTTTAATTTTTATTTTCTTCTAAAGTTTTTTTGCTTACATAAGCAATAATTAAATTAAATTAACTTTGCTAACGTATGCAATTGTTGTTACATATATATTATAGTATAATTTACTAGATTTCCTTTGTTTTTTAGATTTTGCTTTTTTAAAACGTCTACCTACTACACATCTATAGAACGTATTCAATATCAACTACGGCAGATATGTTTACCTTTTTTACGACGAAATATTAGGTTTCTGAACTTCGGAGTAGACAGACATAAATGGAAATAACAATTTCCAAATATCATGTTCTGGCATTTCTCTAATGCGAGGATTCTGCGTCATACATATCGACAATATTTCTCTATATATTCTCCATTAATGGGAATTTTTGCTAAAATTTTTTTCATCGCTTGCATATAAACTATAAGAGTACATCAAAATTCATATATAATCAAAACATTCGTTGAATTCATATTCATATTCTCATATGTATATATATACATATATGTCCGATGTTTAATTGATTGACTGCCTCCGATACTAAACACGATCATGGATTGTCCCAAAATTGATAGCCCGAAAATCAAGGGCATTTATATATATTATACTCATTATTTTTGGTTCAAATATTTTAAAGATTTCGTTTGATATTTCCTATCATATAACACATCACTCAACGAGTTCGCAAGGATGACAAAAAAGAGTAGATGTCGCCACTCATCATTGCCATTCACTACACTCGCTCGCCATCCATATAATTTTCAGATCGTATAATTGCGAGTGGCAATGTTACTTTTGTTTTTGTAAAACAATGAAATAATTATGAATTTTGTACGTAGCGCCGCTACCACAACTGTAAGTGAAACGCCAATAGTCGAAATGTCCTGAAATTTTTGTTTCATTTCATTTGAATGTTTGTATTACCTAAAAAAATAATTTGCATTTGTCAAGAGGGATTCTAAATTTGTATGTCATCATAGCAATTTATTGACTAAACTGATATATAAACTTTTTCACAACATCCAAGTCTATCTATGCCGTATGAATGCGGTTTACTTTCAAAAATTGTTTGGTGAATAACTTGGAACATGGAACGCGTAAGCTTAGACTTATTAGACTATAGGTCGGCTTATATATTTTTGGAGAAATCATTGCAATATGAATATGATAAACGATAATGAACATAATCCAAGAAGTGTTTGTAACACAGAGAAAATGCTTAAATACATTCACACCTCTTGTCGTATCCATATAGGTTAACTAGGCTTCTACCTTTTCTTTTTTGATTCTTTGCTTTTATTCACATATTATTTATATTGCATTTTGGTGATATGTTTAACGAATACAGCAGTACTTTCAGCAAACATTTTTTTTTTTTTTTTGCTCTTACTTTTTTAATATTTGACGTTATATCTGCTGTAACGGTAATGTCAGTTTGTTATATGGATAAGTTTTGGCCAAGATTTTATTTTGGTAAATGGAAAAAGAAAAAAAAATTTTTTGAAGTAAATTTAATGCAAATTTGGGACGGGATTGAAAATATAATTTAAACAGAATTAATTCAATGACCTCTTCAACATACCTAGGCAAGGACTATCGAAAGAAAAAGGACATTTTTTAACTTAATGGATCTAAATAAGCATAAACTGAAGAGTCATTTTACGGTTTAAATTATAAAACTGTATTATCAATGACGGTTCGGAAAATAATGAACAAATAGATAGCAGCGTAGACATACAAATCAGTTTGCAATTTTGCTTCTTTAAAGCATATAACCTCGTTTTATGTATACGCATACATAAGGTAAATAGACAGTTTTTATATATGCACTGCAATATTGTCCTTGATTTATATAACAGATATAAAACATACATATTCTCAACTAACCAGTCATTCTGAATTTCATTTAGGAATTATATTCCTCCGTCTGTGCGCTTAATTTCAACTTGAAAAGAAAAAGAGGGAAATTTCTGTTTTTCATTACTTGAAATTTATCTTGAGCAGAACGTAGTTTTTTAATATTTGTACTTGCGCTATTAACACAAATACTTTAAAAATAATTAGCTTAAATGATTCATTCACAACAGTGATAGTATTATAAAGGAATATTTAAGTCTCATCCATCGACACAAGGAAAGAGAGAAGAAACTGAAAGCTTGGCTCGGACACAAATTGCTTAGAGTTTATTCGGCTAACGTTCCTCAAAATCACTCTATTCTCATCGCAATGCCAATTTTATTCTTATAAAACATGCATTAATTTCAAAAGACTTTTCGTGCTTTTATCATACACGAAAGAATTCTCGTCCCTCTTAACTTAGTAATGATTAATTTAGTTGGGCTGCAACACTAAAATGGAAAGGAATTTATGATTGAGCAACACATGAAGCCCTTCAACTTTACGTTGCTGTTTTGAAGTCGAGCGAGAAAAAAAAAGAAATTAAAACTCGTTACGTTCAGAGAGGATCGATAATTGCATTGGAGCTAAATGAAACCATGGATCTTGGCGCGATGAACATGCTTTTTTTTTAGTACGCGCTGAACTCATTGTACGCAAATCCACAACATTTTTTATAAGTCTCAAGCATTATTCATATAGAAAAACCTCAGTATGAAATTACTCCTAAAAGCAATGTTAAGCAAATACTTAGAGGATCTGAAAACTCTTCTCTGCTTTATTGTATGTTGTTAGCAAATATTTTAGAATTACTGCAATTATTTCGAGTTACGTTTCGTTTTTACACACTCAATCATAACATCATTAATCCATTTATTTCACTTACCGGCATCTTCATTGGAGCCCTCACTTGGTGGACCGGCGGGTGGAAGGTTTTGTCTATTACCGATCATTAAACGTTGTTGAATAGCCGCGGTAGCCACGGCCGCTACAGCTGTAGTCTGTACCGCTGAAACATTTCGCATAAGACCAGTTAGATTAGCAAAAGCATTGCTAGCGTTAACAGCCATCTGCGAAGCGGCAGCTGCGGCCGCCGCATTAGGCGGAGCAGCACTTTCAAATCTTGGCCTGCCTAAAAAAGGAGCTCCTCCAAAAACTCCGGGCACACCGAATTGCAAAAAGGGGCTCCAATGAGGTACACGAACACCGGCGGGAGCCAATTGAGCTGCAGCAGCGTACAATTGTAAAGCAGCGGTGGGATGTAAACCTTCAGGCGGCATATTAGGTAAGCGATTATTATTCGAATTGGTATTATTGATAGTAATATTGTGATTAGCAGGTGACGACGAATGTAATGGCGATAATTGCGTATGAAGAGGGGGAGAAGCAGATGCTTTAGTTGATTGAGACGGCAACGGTTGAGATGGTTGTGTATGCGATGGCGGTGGATGTTGTTCCAAAACCATGGTTTTATTGAACAATGTTTAGCCGACTTTCGATGTATAAATTACATGAAGCACTTAATTAATTTTTAAACCGATTCATTCGTTTGTATTAAAAATTGTTAATATGCAAGTATATATATATATATATATATATATATATATATATATGTATACAAATGTATAAATTTATATATATATATATATATATACAATATATATATATATTCCGTATGATTATTAATTTACTGAAAACACACTTAATTGATTGAATTATTCTTGAATTAATTTGGAAAAAAAAAAATTAATTTACTGCACTCGGGTCGTATGTGTTTTTATATTAATTTTTTTTTGTTTTAATTACTTGTATATTTTAATTAAGCATTTTATTGAATAAATTGTCCGGGTAAGTGAGTTTTAATCTAGAGCACTGTTAGAGGGCAACTGGAACGTTTACTATGCAAGAATCCAGTTTATGTTGTTATGTTTGAAGAACAACGGCAACAATAACAGCAGAAACTCTTCACTCTCGCTGTAGATATAATTAAAACCATTTTTGCTTAAAATCCCATTCAACAAACAAAGAAGATACAATACAGGGTGTTGGACCGGTAATAGTAAGATAAAAATCACCGTCGGGTTAAAGTATACGGTATACAATTTTAATACGGAATTCAGAAACACAGCGCTACACAACAAACATTCACAATGAAAATTCAATTTAAACTGAAGACTATCACAACCTTGTGAGCAACCAAGTAAACACGCAGAGAATATACAAAGAGCACCACCACCGTCATCATCATCATCATCATCATCATCGTAGCCGTTGTTATTTAGCAAAGTTATACATACACTCAACAAAACAAAAACCGAGAAAACAAAAACCACGACGACGTTGTTAGTTTTATTGAAACGAATGGCAGGCGGCAGTCTGTATAGATTATTAAAAAAGCAGAGAGAAGCCCAGAAACGCGCATATTAACGTCGTTAACACAGTAGCAGCAGAAGATTGTTGCCATTGTTGCTTTAACTGCCAGTGTTGTCCAATGGTAGCCCTCATACCACACCAAAAAGCATACAAATTTTTGTCTATCTCTTTTTCTCTCTTCCTCTCTCTTTTTTACCCTTATATTATGATGAACAGTTATTTCTACTGTTGTGAATTTCGTCTTTTCACCGAGTGCGAAAGAGATGAAAATTCATCAAACACACAAAAACATTTAATTTTATTCCTCAGGCGTTGTAGTTTCAATTTAATCAACGACAGCAACAATATATGTATATAACAAAACCAATAAAACAATTCAGTTCCTTGCATTAAATAAAAGCAGAAACCGAGCTCCAACCAAAATCTTTTATTGTTTTATTGTCTCGCAAAAAAAGAAAAGAAAAAAGTGGGAATAAAAATACAAAAAAAAAAAAAAAAAAAAAAAAAAAAAAACAAATCAGACAAGTCGTTCTGTTAAACATGTGTACGAGCGTATGTGTTTGCCCCTGCCTTAATAATTCATAAAATCCATTTGTTCGAATACATAAAGCAATGGCCTCTCTTGGCTTAATACATTCTCTCTCTTTCTCTCTCTCTTTCTGTCTTTCTTTCTTTCTTTCGTTCGCGCTCTCCCTCTTGGTCTCGTTCTTTCTCTTTCTCTTTTCTCTCTCCCTCTCTCTCTTTCTCTCTCTCTCTCGCTCTCTCTCTTTCTCATTTTCGAACGCTCTCTTTCTCGCTCTCTCTTACTTTTGTTCTCTCACTGAGTCAACGCAATCATGAATTAGTATTTACCGTTAATTCTATTTTGAGGAATAAGATGAAAAAGGATAACAGGAAATACATCAGCATAAAAGCTTACCTTTGCTCTCTTTTTATCAAGAATAGAGGGAATTTTCGCTATTCAAAAAAAAAGACAATTCTCTTATCCCAATCGCTGAGTTTGTGCGCTTGTGAAGTTATTATTGCCATTATTTTTTCAATTTATATCGTCTTATTCAATTTGCGTAATATGTTGTTCTGGTTTCTTGTTGCTCTTGTGTTGTCTCTCGCAAATAGTTTTCTTCAATGTTGTTATTACACATTATTACCACCGCTGTTCAGTGTTACTGTGCATATTCGGATACATATATATATATATATATATATATATATATATATATATATATTTGGTACTACAGGGCGGAGTTTTTGGGCATTATTCAATTTACCCTCATAAAATTATTATTTGTGTATTTGGTGTTGCTGTTTAGTTTAGAGACACAAATCTACCTATATACTGTACATTATCCATACACACATATCAATGCAATTGTATATATATATAAGTATATATTGTTTTCTTCTTATATTACTTAAACTCATTGCGTCCATGTTGTATATGTACGAGCACACGCATAGAAGCCTATCTATACGGTTTGGTTTCTTCCATTATCGCAGGCTTGCGTTAATATTCGTTTGTCTAGCTTTTAAGCTGTAAGCAAGAAAATGCAAAAGAGAACAAATAGCAAATATTGTCATTCCTTTCCCAAATTATATGAACTTTTATATAGTTTTGAAAGGTTTTTTTATATTTTTTTCACACGCTCACCTTAACATGTTTTAAAACTAAATGTTTTTTGAAATGTTTTATATTACACTTATGTAATTGCGTTTATTGCTTAATTTTTTCTTTTTTTTTTAAACCTTTTGATTCTTTTAACATTTAAAGAAATTTAGATCACACAAAATATAACAAATGTTAATGACGATCTAATTTAACTAATCACATTCACGACGCAGTTATATATAAAGTTTTTCAAAAGCTTCTTCAAATAACTTCTATTTGCTGCGAATTTTCTAAAGGAAAGCAAATTTTATGTATTCTTAGGAGCCATTGCTAAACTGCACAGTCTACAGTGTACAGTGTACAGTTTAAAGTTTACGTTAAAGCGAGACAATATAAAACTGTTTGTAGCATTGTAGTAATGAAGCGATTGTAAAGAATATCTAGGATCACACTGCCCACACAAAATTGCTCTCAGAAAATTCTACTGATAAGATTAACCATTAGATTTATTTTTTTGAAGTTATCCTATCAATAAATTACAAGGAATTCTGGAACTTTTAATTAATGTTGTTAGGTTTACATAACAATTAGCATATAAATATATATCGAATCATTTCATAATAAGATAAAAAAATTTCATATGTAATGGTGGGCCACTTCTTCATTTAATAATTATAATAATACTTTGCATTACAAATGATTGTAATGCAAAGTCGCTACTCTACTAACAAAGTAAAAATATCAATTATTTTCCACTGTTAAACGCTCTCTGCGAGGTTACATTCGTAAAAGCTGTGATCCGTTGTATGTATGTTACATGCATCTGAAGTAAAAATTTCACAAGCATCTTGTCAAAGATGATAATTGCATACGACGGGTGCTGATTAATTACTTCCTCTGCTGCTGAAGGATTTAAATGGCCAGCGATTTCTGAAAATAATCGTTTTCTTTTGTATCGGCTTTAAAGTCGAGTAATCGAAGGCGAAAAACGAACTCTAGTCTTCTTATAAAGCAACCCTAGTCCTAATTCTAACCTAATAGGCTACCAATAAAGACCTATCCCTTTATATCGTCTCCTAGCCGCCATTTCATTTCATTTTTCTATCAATGTATCTCTTACTTTTACTGTGTCATTCTCTTGTCATTGCAACACGTCACATATGATTAGTAAGAAGAGAGAGAAAGAGATAAAAAGAAGAGAGAACTACAAATTCACTTGCTTGTCAAATCGTATTAAGCAACATTTTCCTTTTGTTCATATCCATCTTCCCGAGCGAATGATGTCATGAAGCAACTTAAGAAAGAACATAAGAAAAATGGTACCTTCAGCTCTGGCTGAACTTTTATTTTTCTAGTTGAATAAATCGCTTGCGTTATCGATCAAAGGCAAACATGATCCTTACACTGTCGTCACCGCCAATAGTGGACAACAATATTCGAGGAAGTTCCTTATTATTAGCCTTTTGAGATGCAAGATGAACAGTGGCAGTATATATAATCGGCCTACTGTAGTTTTGAGTGACCGGGGACTTTACAATTCTTTCCTGAAAGCACTTCGCCGCGTGCAAGAGAGGATTCAAATGTTCATGGACGATAGGACTCTATTCAACCAACTACACTACGACTCTTTTGACAATCGACTGTACGTATAATGCGCTGCTCTTATCTGCAGGAGCCTCCAAGTCAAATGGTCTATGGATATAAAAGAGATCTATTTATTAATAAAAACCACCAATAGAACTATGGGCATCAAACATTCGCCGTCAGGCAAATATAAATTTTTTGCCACTTGTTACGTACACCCTCTTCCATAGATCACTTTACATATTTTTTCATTTTGGTGGACTTGGAAGAAATAATTTCATATACAAATGAAGTTCGTCGGGTTGGTTAAGGACTAATGAATTCAAAACGAGAGAGAAGCAAAATGAAAAAAAAAAATTTGCTAATTTTCAGTGTATTCAACAATAAACAAAACTACAGATAATGAAAACGGACCTCGATGTGCACAAAGTATAGGTGTAGAAAGTCGCTTTCAGTTTTGGCTCCAAGCCCGGTATACAAGCCACGAAAAGAAATTAAGATTTTGTGGTTACAAAAAATATACGAAAAACCAAATTACAGAAGAGAAAGACACTAACAAAAACATAAGAAGATTCCTTGACAATCTGACTGTTGAATTAAAAATAGTTAAACTTCACTACTTTTACAACAACCATCATAGTAGCCCAGTGACAGTATTAATTAAAAAAAAAAAAAAGGAGAAAAACTCTTAAAAACTAACAGTAAAATGTATGCATATATAACAACCAGTCTCTTGAAAATTCCTCTTTAAACACACTTTGCACGAGTAGCTGTAGGAAAGTTGGTTTTTTCGTAAAGGTGGAGGAGGCAAAGGGCGGTTCAGTAAACTTTTTGTGTGATGTCATTAATAAAATTATCACTATACACAAGAACATGCCACAATATGTGTGCATGCACATGTAGAGTAAGAGACCAATTAAGCAACCTGCCAACATATCCAACATTTGACACTAACGCCGCAAAATGTTACACAAAATTCCATTCGTTCTCTCCTCTGCCAGCTACCAACAACCATTCAGCCTGTCTTCCATTTCCAAACGGTACGGCATGTGTACATACGTCTACAACTGTACATAGTAATGAATGCACATACATTCAAAAATATCTACATATATATGTACGTATGTATGCACAAGTGTTCACAACTGAAATAACTCTTCTGAAAATTGTGAAAATTGGAGAAAAAAAATAACACGAACACCAACGTAAATGAAAATAAATTTAATGAAAATTAACAACAACATGCACACACACATCATTGTAAATTTGTATACGTAATGTTTACGTATGTAGAAGATACATACTAGCACTGTTTATATATATGACATCCACACATAGTTTGTATCCGCTGTATGACTTCCTCATCCTCACCATCAACGTTGTATAATTAAGAAAATAGCGAAAAACCAAAATATTCCAACTCAACCACCAGCAATCAAACGATATACTTAAAAAGAAAAAAAAAAAAAAAAAAATGAAAAAAAAAATAAAGGCTTCACCTGTTCATATACATATATGTGCACATTCTGCCATCAAAAAAAGGATAACAAAAATGGCGTATGGCTATTATACAACTTCGTATTGTTCGAGCTGAATATCCAGTCTAGTGTTAGTGTAAAAAAATGAATGTAAGGAAAAGTAATTTAATCTTTTAAAAGGAAATGCATTCAATTTCATTGTCTTTCATACACCAGAATACCAGGGAATGTGCGACATTATCGGTGGTGGGTGGACTGATTCTAAGTGAATTAATAAATAAATTAACCAATTGGCGCCTGTGCACCATCGACGCCAGTTGGTTTGTTTTAAGTAAAGAAAGCAAAATCAGCTACGCCTTGAGCAACAGTTTGAAGGGCTTCTAGCAGATTTGCATTTTTTTTTTCTTCTTTTTTCTTCTTCTTTAGTTAACGATTTAGGTTTGGTTGCTTGTACTTTCTGATTAGATTAAGAAATGAAAAAAAAAAAAGCGAAAATCTTACGTATAAATCGACATCATTTACTACGGTATGATTTAAATTCAGCAACTAGATCAACAATTAGGCGTTAAATTAGTCCATCAGCACACTGTTTAAACATTCCGCGCTTATGCGCTTCCACGTTACTAAGTTTTGCTGATTCAAGTCTCCGCTAGAAAGTATGTTTTTAGAAATATGCAACATAGAAAGGAGAATAAAGCAACTGTTTTATATATTACATATATATGTTATGTTATATATCTTATACCGCTTGTTATAAACGGATATATAAAGTTTGTACGGATGCATATAGCCGCGAAAGGCTTACTTAATATATAATCTACTTTTGTTATATCAACTGATTCAAAATTATTTTCTCAATGGGTTTAAATCCTTGCGTCCCCGTTGATATGCTTATTCTGCGTTCTTCTGTGGGATCGTTTTTTCTCGTAATGGGCGACAGAGTTACACTGTTTTCACACCATTATCGCCTCGAAAATGGACTGCTTTTGCTATAATTACCCACATTAAAGAAACGTAGATTTCTCGTTGGTGTTATCTTGTTAGTCAAACTAATAAATGATATTAGGGAAGGTAAACCTCAATATTCCTAGTTGTTGTTTTAGAAATTTTATTTCCGTAAAGCTCAGTCAATCTAGATACAACTACGAGCTTTCCAATGCATTAAGGTGCTTTTGCAAAGAGACTAACTCTCCCGGTAACTTAATAAAGATTAAAACTTGTTGTCTTATAAACTCTCATTATATATTCGAAATTACTTGCAGTTGTATTGAATGATTCTGCGGAATTAGGAAGAGTTGAGACAGACCCACCTTTTAGTATGCGGATCAATTTAAAAAGTGCATCTGAATCTATATTGTGTACAAGGGCTACAACGTTCAAGATATTTGTATGAAGTCTTATACAGTGTAGACGCATTTTGGCCGAAGAAAGATCGCTATTGGGATATATACAAATATGCATAGATGGATGTTGAAAGTCGTTATATGAATAAATGTAGGGTAATGTAAAATATGTAATGACGGACCGTGGTTTACTGAAAGATGGGAAAAAGTTGTAGAAAATGATGGAATTATTTCGACTAACATATGTACGGTATCAACTTTTTGTCAATGAAAAAATGATCAACATTTTGTCAACAACAACATTTAATTCGATACACAAGAGAGATGAAAAATGAAATCAATTTTCGATAAGCGCCTTCGTTACGTACATTTATTATACTCAAGATGATCGATTTAAAAATTTTGCCAATTAATTGCAGAGGTTACGCATATAGTATAAGTAATACAAAGTTAGCAAAAAGCAAAACTTGACATGTCTCAGAAGCTTGTCGGACGAATCGTTCGCAACTATCAAGCGGTAATAGGCAATTCGGACCGAAGCCCTCGCTCAGTTTTAACTATTGTTGACATCAATTAACATGAATTCTTTTTTTGTTATGCTACTTTTTTGTTAGTATTATTTATTTATTTATTTTTTTTTTTTGTTATTCAAGTGCCGTGTCTTTTACACTACGAGTTCTTCTTGGTCTTCAATTATTGCAACATTTGGGATTTTTTTTGTTTTATGCACAACTTAAACTAATTTTTAGATTAAAGGCAAATTTTTGGCATTTTTTTTAATGTTTTTTATAATTCCCTTAAATATTTTTTTTTTGTTTTTGTTCATTCTAACGGCACAATTTATATTATTTACATATGCATAGTTGATAGATAACTTAGCGTTGTTTTCGAATCCATTTAGTCGTCACTTCTTACCAATTGAACTTGTTCGGTTTATCATAGAAATTTGTAGTAAATTCGTGGATTATCGGCCGCCAAACTTGTAATGCATGCTTGTAATAATAATCTGGCAGTAGTACGTTTTTAGCTTTATTTATGAAGAGTTATATGCACTTGGCTTAGGCCATTTTTTCTCTTCTTTTTTTTTCTTCTTCTCTTCTTGATTTATTTACTCATCTTTTCAGCTTTTCTCACTTAGTTTATATACTTTACTAAAATTCTTTTAGTCACTTCGAATTTGCCATATTAAGAATTCATCTTCTTCGAGCTCTTTAAAGCGGCCATACGGCAAGTCAACGACCGATAATTCGCTGCGACTTGAAAGGAATCGATCAGTTTAATTTTGAATTACCTTGCCTAATGAATAATTAACAATTTGATGTTGTAATTAATTTAATCAATTAAATCAAATGTTTTTTTATTTTCCTCTTTTTCTTACGCAATTCAAAATTTTACCTTATAATCCTAGAGTAAAATAAACAAGAACAAGTAATTAAAGCCCACATTTTAGCGAAGACAAAAATGTGGGCTATCTTCACTCCTGAGCAACCACACTTTATGGTTCGGGTCTTCGCTAAAATATCTTTGCTAAGTTACAATTTATTGCGAAATGAATTGAAACATTATGTATATAAGTTCGAACATTTGATTAGCAACATTATTGCAACATTTTGCTTTTACGGTCTTGTGAATATGAAGCGGACCGGTTTTTGGCGAATTTCGAGGTGATGTCCCCTAAACAGGGTAATGAAGTTAGGTTTTTCTGATAGGTTTTAGCGTCCCATACCAAAAAACTGAACCGAAGACATACCAAAAAACTGTAGTCTAAAAATGGTTGTAACACGATTTTAACGTACTCATTTGTAACGTACCTTTGCATGAGATTTACTAGCAATAACTAAGCATTTGTGGTTTTGCGTCCGTAATTAGCGACTTAGTATGTTTTATATGTGTACGGTCGCTAAGATTATTTAATTTTAAGACTTATTTTACTTTATTGTTATTCATTTCGCAATAAATTGTAACTCAGCAAAGACATTTTAGCGAAGACCCGAACCATAAAAAATGTGGGTTCTCTTGGGGGGCTAACTTCACTTCAGTAATAATTATTATTAATCGCCCCTTTTATCTTCAAAAAAAGAAAAACAACAAAAACATTAGATTGGATGAGCGTGTACGAGACCTTTTTTTCATTTTCATGCAAGTCCTGTAGAATCAAGAATATACGTGGAAATCATTCTTGCTTTATCGGTCGCAGAGTACAAGTAATGAGCAAACACTTCTGAAAACAGAGTCCTTCTCCGTCGTTATATCGTATTTGTGGGCGTGTCTTTTGAAAAGCTTAGCCTATTTTAAATACCAGAGAGAGAGAGAGAGAGAGAGAGATTGGGGAAGAGTGAGAGAGAGGACGCCATTTACAGAATATTTTGCACTTCTCTTTTAGGTTATTAGACGCATTACGTCTATTGGATTATAGCGAAGAGACGATCAAAACTTAAAACTGAAAAATTCAAAAACTAAAAAAACGTAAAATTTTCAATCAATAATTTGCGGAAAAATTAAATATTATTTACTCGATTCATTATTAAATTCTTGTTGAGCATGATTGGCAAAAAGACAAAACAATTTATGATAATATTTTTGTAGGCAAATTATTGAGCTTGTAATTGAGTTTTCATAAGACAAACAGCAACAACAGAAGACACATAACTAAATTTATTCCCTTGGACGTATTATATTAAAATTTCATGTAAGTCGATTTGGCCGATTTTTCAATCTATTACAACCATCCTTGCTTCGATTTTCCTTACATAAGCTAATTAAAGCGATTTTATGTTGCTGTAATAAAAATTCGCATTAAATTCCAAACCCCCTACCTCCTATCTCTTTTACGTCAAAAGCTATTTAAAAACATACGAGTGTTTTTTTTCAAGAATTATGTACGGGCACATCATTTTAAATCCTTTTTTAAATTAGATGACGAAGATTTTAGAAAAAATGTGTTTTAATTTCTTATCTCAACTTTGTACGATTGTAAATGTTCAAGAAAAAACGCGAGCCTTCCGCCTAGCCGAGTACATAAACTTGTACTTAAATGATTAATTAAGTAATATTACTTAACGTTAAGCGTTAACTACAAATGTGGCTTGAGTTGAGCGTAAGAGTCCAAGTCTCAGCGCGGTATACTTGATCTCTATTTGGCTGTACTGGGTGATCAGTTGGTTAGTTGGGTTACCTTACTTATTTTACCGATTGGGTATATGTCCACTAGACTGCAATCAGTCCTTATCCATTTCTCGTTATGCACTTCTCTGTCCGGACCACCGAGCTCCACACATATAGAGAAAAAAAAGCCATGAAAAACTAAGAAATTTTCTCATCTTCTTAGTAATATAATTCACTGCCGGGAGCAGATATCAGTCATAAAATAAGCATAGGTAAGCATATCAGTTAATCAGTTTGTAAGATGACGTATAGATGTCGCCACTCCACTATCGACGAATTCATGCGATTTTTTAGATAGTACTCTTTAGTGACTACTAATTTTTAGTTCATTTTTTTTTTTTTTTTGCAAAATAATGCACAAGTCCGAAATTGCCGTGTAAACGTCGCCAAAACATGTGTAACTAGTAACTTGTAAACTAATAGTTGGAGTGTCGTGGAAATTTCGCATATTTCGCGTGAAGTTACTATACGGTCAGTATGGTGTCTAGCACGTGCTGTGAAGACCCAGGTTCGATTCATGGTACTGTTGAAAATGAATAGTTGCACTTTGTTACATATGTAGCAAATACACTCTTCATCAACAATTTGTTGTTTGTCGATTCGTTGTTCTACGTCGACAGAACAAGCCCTGTTTGTTGTTATATTGTTGCGAGAATTCCGAAATGAAGTCATTTTGAAAATCTCACTCATCCACTCATATGAATATAATCGTAGTGTGCTTGCTTAATTTTGTTATTTTATTTTTGTATTTTAGTTAGTAGAAAAGTAGGATAATGAAAAGCAAAATAAATTTTAGTGCAGATCTTTGGTTGTTTACTGCTTTTTTTTTTATCTATTTTGCCTGTTATTTTATTATTATTTTTTTTTTAATTATTCTGACATCTGTAAAAGTAAAGCCACAACAAATTGTTTTAGTTGCGGTTAATATATGTACATAATGTTAAATGCGTTGAATTCTATTGTGATTTCAAGTAAATGTATTCACATTTTTATTATTAGTGGGCGTGTACGTTTCGCAATTCTTAGCATGTGTTAACTACCACGACTTAGTGTATTCCCCCTTTCTTAGCTATTCCTATTATATTTACATTTGCGTGAACATGTGTGCGTTTAGAGATTCCACCCATTCTCAGTGTGTAAAGTAAAATTTTTTGCCTTTTCGCTATTTTCGAAACCTGTTTATGCTGCTGACTGCCTGCTAACTGTTATGGCGCGCGTAAGGATACAAAACGTGGTACATTTAGATGGGTTGGTATGTTTGTTTTTTTTTTTTTTTTTTTTTCATTTCATTTCCATAAACCATATGAAGCGTAAACTAATTTTTGACACGTTCCGCCACATATGCTTATTAATATACTATTCACATTTTAATCTATTTGCTATGTGCTGGTGCAAAAAGAGGGGCGTTTAAGGCATCCTCTTAACTATACCCGAGAAGGCCGCAACTGCGGAATACTTTTCTTTTTTTTGTCACTTTTAGTGCACCCACCAAACGCAGACTACCACACATTAGAATTGTTTTGGATCAACACTAAAGTTCTGCTTGGTGAAGTTGCAGTCAAGGAAAATTTTGTATGTCATTTTTTCTTTTTTTATTCTTTTCCTTTCTTAATCAAAACTCACATATATTTTTCTTACGTTTTAAGTGAGATAACTGAAAATGAAATGAAACACTACATAATGATTCAAACTATGTATAATCGGACACTGACGTAATGGAATACAGTGCAACAAAAAGCGGTCACTTATCAATCTTTTCAAAACTGATCTAATCGCGTTGCGTTTCGGAAGTTATTCACGTAACACCGAAATATCGAAACATCTGAAACTATCTCTTTTTTAGCATTCACCATAAGATGATATTTGCCTGCTTGATAGAGAGTTAGAGGTTAGTCGACCAGAACGGGGCGTATCTTTAATATCAAAACATGTAGAGCAAAAACAAAGAAACCATTTACGTGCTCGTACGTGATCTTGGTGAAGCATCTTCACTATAAATACGACAAAGCTTGCTAAGCATTCTCGGTTTTGTCTAAGTGACATTGTACAATAAATAGATAACATTTTGTCGCATTTTTAAACTTGTATAACTTTATTGGTCTTAACTATCTGCGGCTCGTCATATCTACCTATATGCCCTACCGTATGGCTCGTTGGGGATAGTATTATTATCAGATTTTTTCGATTTTAAACACTTTTTCTTATATAAAAGATCTAAAAACTTTTCTTTGTCCTTGTACACAATATAGATATGTATATATAATTAAACCTACTTGCATGCAATGTCTTTTACGCGCTTTTCATTTGTGCGATTGGATTCATGCGGCTTATTTTGTTGTGCGGGTTTTTTTTGTGTAATTTTTTTTTTTTCTTGTTTATTCTTTGCCTGAATATGAATAGAAAAATAGGTAGAGAGAGAAAGAAAGAGATAGATAGATAGATAGATAGATAGAGAGATAGAGAGAGAGAGAGGGAAAGGAAATATATGTGCATTTTGGACTACAAGGGACCATACGGAGTTATGTACATTTTAGAAAAATATCCCAATGTTTAAAATAAGGGGTTGAGCTTTTTTTCAAAAAGCTTCCATATGTAATTTAATCATTAATTTCATTTGGAAAGCACTTTCTCGCTGCTTCGCAAAGTTTGCAACATCATTGATAGGTATTTATCAAGTTTTTAAATAAATTTTGCACAGTTTTTTGTTGTACGATCCCCATCTACCGCACAAAAACTGATTTACCTATTTACATATAATATTCGATAACAAGATTCTTTTTGCCTGTTCAGAATTCAGCTCTTCATTAGCTAATGTAAAGCAAACTTTCTAGATACCTTTTGGAAATTTCAACGCTAAGTTTCGAAGCAATGCCAGCTACAGATAGATGGTTAGTTTTTAAGTCAGGACATTTTACGGCTCATTCCATCTCCGGATAGCAGGACACAAAATGAATTTCCATTGGCTAAAATACTAATCAAACAAATCTTAAGAAATGCCCACAAAATCGAAAACTGATGCATTCGTTTATCTACGGTAACCCAGAACCCCGAACCATGCCGGCATAAAGAAAACATTTACGAAACATAAACTACGAAGCTCCGATAATATTTTTAAGCATTTGGGATTATTGTGTTTGTTGAAGCAGAGGCACAAAGTTTTTATTACAATTTTCATTCATAACGACTGACAACTTTACATACACTAAAACGGCCTTACGATTGCTATTGTTCACTTACTTTACAATGGAGCGGTTCAATGTCATGTGAAAGAATTCAAATTGCATTACGATAATTTTCAATGCAAAAACCAAGAAGCGAAGAGAAAGAATATCGCGACGTTATGCGAAAGTTTTTATGATGATGATCCGAGTTTATCTATTCTTCTAGCCTTTCTCTCTCGCCTACAAAACGAGATGAATTGATGGAATTCTCAAGACTGGGCAGCTATGGATTTCAATTTGTATGGGATAGTCTACCCTATCTATTAAACCCTGAGGAATCGTACAACTCTGGGACAGAATTTGTGTGAAATGACGTAAGTGTAAGAAGCTCTTAAAATTTAGACAACTGTTGAGCCAGTTTAAGTGAGACGATCTGGGTATACACGTCAGAGTTCTTCAAAACTGATCACATATGAAGCCCATTTGCAGCTTGTTGATATTTAATATATTGGATGATTCGGCCAAAATTGCGAAGAAGATCATATAGCCAGCGAATTACCAGCTTCTGGGTTCAAAGTTTTTGGTGATATAACTAACAAGCCCTCTTCTCATTTTTAGTACTTTTTGAAATAAAATGGAAAATTTCTTGTGTCCAATCTATTGTTTCATCAAAATGACGCTACATATGCTAGACATGAATTAACTTTTTGCAGAAAACATAAAGTAGTGAACGAGTCTTGTGATGAGAAACCATGCAGACAAACGAACTGAATATGAATCAAGGATTGTTGTTAATTGATATTTGTAACGATTGAATGTACTTAGCATACCAACGATTAATATTCTAACTATGCAAAACTCGAAGCATAATAATTCATTTTACAATTTCCTTAACCATTTATTTTCTATCGCGAAATCTGCAAATTTCTTTGACTGAACTCATATAAGAAATTTTGTTGAAGTGGACGCAACACTAAAATTCGAAGTTAATATTAGTTGTAAAAATTGTCCTTAAGGTTAAAAAGTATTCCGTTCTAAGATGCTTTTTTTAAGTGGATGAACCAAAAGTTCATTATTTAACTGTAAATATCCGTAAAATTGCTTCTAAGTAAATACAAGTAAACCCTTAAATGAATCCTTTTAGTTCACCATTGCAATAATTTAACCCTGATTAACTCTATCAATATGTGCCTATATTCTCGGTACATCATTCAAGCTGAAATTCACTCATCCGTGCATAATTGAATTCTGTGATATTTGCTGACCATAGACAAGGAAGTAAGCACAAAAGCAAGCTGGATGAAATGAAACAAAAATCTCTTGAGTTAACGATATTTCTAAAAACTGAAACAACAAAGTCCTTGAACTAGAAGTCATATCAACGCCCAAAAATATGTTACATAAATAAGTCGCTTAAAGGCATATCAATTTAACTTAGAGTATCTTTGTGTGTATGTATGTATATGCGTTACAATTATATATATATATTTTAGTTTGTCTCTATGGGTTTGGTTAAATTCTTTTTCTGCGAAAGCATTTATATGCGACGAAAAAGAAACTCAATTATATAACAATCTGTTCACATTTTTTCACACACCATCAACTTTAAATGAAACGAGAACACAACTACAATCACATACCGCGTCTCATTGCCCGATACTTCTAAAGCATTTGCTTCTTTTTTTTTTTTTTTTTTTTTTTGTTTTTGATAAGTAGCATATAGCAACAACAATAAGACAAAAATAGTCATTCAGGCTACTTAGTCTGTGTTTGTCGTTCAGATTACTTGTTCTATTTCACGTTTACCACTTTTTATGTTCAACGTTTAATTTAAAGACAAAACGAACTGAATTTGCAGTTGTTGTTACCACACAGTTTGAATAGCGACACAAATTACAATAGACAGAGCAATAACAACAAAAGCGCTAGAGAATGATAGCTAAACAACAGTCCTCACCGTTTAATCCACAGTAAATCCGCGTTAAACGAAAAACTAAGACAGCAAGAGAATGTGCATAGTTCGCTGTTGCCGCTATTTGAATACTCCAATAGAAATACATACATAAGCCCACACGCATACAAATACAAATGCACATACACACACAAATACAAAAATATAGGCATTACTATACGCAAAGTAGCCATTGTAGATTATTGAGAAAACTCTTCAATAAATACGAGCTCACCAGCGGAAGAAGCAGCAGCAGCAGCAGCAGCAGCAGCCGACAACTACCCAACCAGTCATTCCATTAAACCTCTATACACAAATTGTGAGTCAATGAGCCCCAAAACCGAATTCTACCACAAAAACCCAATAAATGTCAATTGTAATCGCATTTTATGTGACACACCAGCAAAAATCACTACCGCACAAGTTTACCCAGCACCCTTCTTAAAAGCAAAAAAAAAAAAAAAAGAACACACATCACAACCGCCTTCATGTCATTGTAGCTCGTTTATGTTGTGTTATATTCTCGATAACTTTGACTTCACCCCATGCTTTTTTTCCTCATGGTTTTTTTTTTTCCGACTTCCGTTCGTCTTTTTCTTGTCATAGTCTCCGTAACCAAAGTAAAGGGCGATTACCTTTGTCTTGTTTTTGCCCTGTTTGTCTAACGTCACCTTCTTTTATTATCATTTGTCATGTATACATGTGTTGTTTTGGGCTGATTGCCAGTTCTCTTTTCCTTATTGTTGTTGCTGTGTGCTTAGTTTATAAACCTAATGACGAATTTACACTTTATGGCTTTTTATTTGCTTGTTTAACTCAATAAAGGACGTGATTCTCATCAATATGTATGTTATATTTATATATATATATATATATATATATATATATATATGTGTGTGGAATAAACTTTGCTTCTTTTTTTTTTCTATTAAATTTCTTAACGTATTTCAATGATTTCTCGTACAAAACCGCTGACTAACATTTTTTTTTCTCGTCAACCACAAGTCACAGAATAATCATTGTATACTTATGCAGCAATAACTTATTGTCTGTCTATGAAGATATAATTTATTGCTCTTCATCTTATTTGCTGTCTTTCAAATTGAACGATCGATAGTATATGTAGGCCGTGCAGTTTATTTATAATTTCAAGAGTCATTCATTCAAAACAACTATATTAATTAAAAAGTTCTTGCAGCGACATCTATAGATTCGCGAAAGCAATTACATAATCAGTTACACTGCTACGAACTCGATATTTCATCTGAACGCATGTGAAGTTTCATGCGGAATCTTCCGGGTCTTTCATGTAAATGCATACTTTCGAAGTGAAACTATTTCAGTATTATAATTTTTTAATATTACAAAACATGAAGGAATGAAAGTAAAAAGATTATTAAAATAATCTGATCTGGTGCTTCCAAGGTAATCATACAAAATTTCACCTACGCTGTACAATTATCGGAAAGTACAATGAGGACGTATACATGGTAGACAATTAATTGTTTCGCCGCGTGAATTTATCAGGAAAAATTCGTACAAAAATTGATGAGACGGTTTTTGAATTCTAATGTAAACTAACTTTGAATTAAAAGAAAAAAATAATAATAACATTTCGTATCAGTTACCAATGTTTATTCAAGAACAATTAAAGTCAAATCAAAAGTTCTTTAAGAATCAGTTTTCGGGTCCCATCCGCCTTAATCCTTTTGCGAATCCTGCATCCTTACCTGAATTCGCAGAGACAGGCTTATTAGTCGGCATGTTTATGTCGACGATATTTCCATCACTTCACTCGTTTGAACTAAACTAAAATAAATCGATTGTCTAGCTACAATAACTAATTGAATGCTCAACAATTCTCTCTTCATTAATGAGAGTAAATCAAAAGGCGCTCATTCCAGTCACTTTAGACGTAGCGACATGTTAGTATTAAAATATTTGATAAGTATATTGATACATTGAAACTCTAGCCCCCGCATACACAACGCAATTTGTCCAAATTTTGCGCAATCGACCTGTAAAGTAAATGTTTACCAATCTACCCATCCGTATTAAACTTAAATTGACTCACTCCCTTCTAATGTCGCATATAAATAGTTGCAGGATAATACGACTTTAAATGGGAAGTTGTCGAAGAAGTGATCCTCTCCGAATCATTGAGTGCTAACCGCACATAAAAAGTTTAACACTTGCTTTCGTTTTCAGCTCCTTTTTGCTAAACGCAACGTGAATGCGACAGTGAAAGCTAACTTCCGGTTACGCGATTACCCGCCTAAATAAAATACAAAGCAAAAAGTGAATTCTTCAGACGTAATTACCCCCCTGTAGAGTTGGCTTTTCCATTTCCATTTCCATGAATTTCATTTCTTAGAAAACCAGTTACTTACCATGCCCACTTATTTTATCAAATGCCTAATTTTCATAATAACATTAATATAATTGATAAGAACTATAATTAGAATAAGAAATTAGTATATCGAGCACATCTTTCATTACTATATTTTATTAATTTCGTGAATGCGTTACTGTGAACGAAGCGTAATAATTTATCAAATTATTTGAACAATTATGAATAAAAATCTACAATTATTTCATCCTTTTATTCTGCTTCTGCCAAATTAAGCAATTTCGATGATAGCAATCATTTGCGCAATTCCATCTCAAATGCCATATCGTATGCTGAGATTTTAAATAAGAAGAAGTTTACATGACTTAAAACTTAAGAATGTACACAAAATACGCATCAAGCTTATACATAATATGCAAATTCACGATTTTTTACATTCTTTACTCACGAACGCAGCATTTGAAAGCATGCAATCAAATGAAAGAAGATTAAAAATTGTGCTGCCGTGACTATGCGAAATATCGCATGAAATTTTTATATCTGATATGAAAATTTTGTCCACAATCTATTATCATCAATGCAAGTGAGCCAAAGTAAGACTAATAATCACGATCATTACTATTTACTTCACAAGAATTTAAAAAGTCAAGTTTCAAGACAATGTTTTGAAATTATACGTTACGTATAGCGTAACTATAGTCAATTAATTGTTTATTTTTCTCTTTGATCTGCCCGTATTGCTATTGATACTGTATCCTTCTCTTGGCCGCAAACATATGCAAATGCATATGCTCTCATTATCTTTGGCTGGTACATAAAGAAAGGATTTGGGAAGTCCTTTATGCCCGAATAAATCTACTACATATACACATCTGGCTAAAGATAAGGTAATATCGTAATACGTGAAAATGTATTAAGATTTTGTTTAAGGCCTTTACAGAATATATTATATACTTATTTATGTATGATGGCTAAATAGTGATCGATTGTACCGAAGAGCATTTGCGACGTACGAACGAATGTTTCAAACGAAAGATCGACTGAGATTCGCAGAAGGCCTATAATGCTGAACATAGCGATTATTTTAACGATTCGTACTATAACTCTTTCGATTCGATTATTACAGAAATGTACACATATGCAATATATGTGAATCGAAGTATTTTGTCTTTATGAAAAAGTGAAATTTTTTATGTTCGTCTTATCAGATTTTTTTGTCAGTCACTCTAAAATTTGAAAAGCGGAAACCTTTTTTCGATTCTCATCATTTTCCCTTTGCAAGTTGGTGTTTTTATCGTCTTGGTAATGGCGGCATATTGTTTTGATATTTTCATTTCACATCTAAAAATGTTGATATTAAAATTATTAAATAAGCTGATAATTAAATGTCCGCTTCTCATCTCTAACAACCCAGATTCGAATCTATGCGGTAGACCACAAACAAAAAAAAAAAATCAACTTTTTCTATTAACAATTAGTTTGCTATGTTTACTTGCACGTTAATGCGTATGGATGCGAGGAGAAAAAGTGGATCTGACTGCCACAACTTTATAATTTTTCGCGTTTTTATTTCTATACTCTACATCAATGCAAGGATACATTAAGTTTGGGTAGATGTATGTAGGAACACACAGAAAGATTTGAGCTACACTCATACTTCATTGTACCGATCGATGCAGAAGTAATTCTTCTAAGTCTCCGTCCGGCCTTCCGTCTATCCGTCTTGGTTTTTTGTGTTCAGTAAATATATATTTTGATTATATTTGTTTCACTGACATAAGAATAAACGCAATTGAAAATGACACGGATCGGATCATTTTTTCAATCATTTCCGATATAAGATCGTATTTTGAGATGGCCTTACTTTAGTGAGCTGGCTCTGTGTCCCACTGTACTACTACTTATTACTTGCATTCTTATGGTTATTCATTTATAAATGTAGACTTTTCAGGTCAAATGTGTTTCCCTTTTATTTTAATTCTATATCATAATGTCATAGTTAAGCCTAACGTTTTAAATTCGCTTAGTTTGCATTGTCGCGTGGAATTTCGCATATATACACATAAAAAGATTATCATTATTATTATTATAATTTCTTGAATCAAAGGTGGAATGAACACTGGCAACTAAGATTATCGTGTTTTTTTTTTTTTTTTTTAATATAGACTATATTATTAATCTGGCCGTGTCAATTATAACTAAACCGAGTTCGCTATATCAGGCAAAAAACATTTTGATTTGTCTCATTAATATCGGCTAAAAGCTTTCGAGTAAAGTGGCAGAGTTTCTTATCACATCCACCTAATCAACGCATATATATAATAATGAGATCTATATATGTAACATGTATGGTTTGAATAAAATGTAAAATGTTTAAATTACAGTTAATAGAGAGAGAAAGAGAGACGGAGAGGGAGAGAAAGAGAGAGAGACAGTAAAATTGAAACTGTGTGTGTGCAAGTGCTTTAACATATAAAATATATGACAATGTTTTTTTTTTTTTCAAATTTTGCATAATTAAATTAAAAATTACTAAAAAATTTGTTTTTAAAAAGTAGACAGTTAAAAACGTTATGATGGAACAGGCCCCACCATTAAATATCTTGCACCACTTAACCTAACGGTGTTATTCATGCAGAGAGTTTCCAAAATAAGTTGTTATCCGGGATATGATCCAAAAAGTGCTCCAAAACAGTGTTGAACAGTGCTCGTCTTTTGACCAAAACATGTGTGTGGTGACGGCCTGTACGTTGAACACAAGCAAACAAGACGGACAGACGAGCTTATATTGCGACCTGTGGGGCGAATAAGGGAAAAGAAGATAGACAGAAAGATTGGCAACGATTAAAACGATTCAAAAACTGATTCTGAATCGATCGGTAAAAATTATATTCGTTCGTGATCGAATCTTTTATATCCGTCACTCGTTATCCTAAAAAGAACAAAAAAACAGTAAAAGAACTACATTTTTACACTTTATAATATGGAGTGGGCGAGGCTGATTTTTTTCCATTTTCAAATTGAAAGCTTTTATCGTATAGGCGTGTGGGCGTTAAAGGTGTGTCCTTTGAAAAGTTTAAGTCCAAATTCTTTTGCATGTTTGTAGGCGGTATCTTCATTTTCGCTAACAGAAAAATGTTTACCACAAATACAGCACAGGTGCGCAAACAGATAGATGTACTGACGAACAGAGAGACGTGTTTAGGTGCATTACAAATTTGAAACCGGCCAAGCACTTTATATACTTTATTGAGCCTTTGAAGCTCGTTTCTGCTCCTTATATAGGTATCGAGAAAAAATTTAGTTTTGATATACCATAACATTGGGTAGACGTAGTCAATTTTTTCCATTTTTTTTCTACAGAAATTACAGCATCGCCCATATAATATCCGTTCAAATTTTTGTGCATTTATCTGTTATGAGTTTATGAGTATTAAGAAAAAAAAACTCATGAAGTAGTTGTGTTCTCAGCTCATGTTATATTGCAGGCCTTTCGCCCATTCGACCCGTTTTCAACACAATCATGCGTACAAAGTTTCCAATGCTGTTTTTCATCTTCGAAGGTGATATCTTCATTTTTACACGTTATATATATATATATATATATATTCCCTGAAACTTTTCCTTCTGAGTGTTGCAAATATTTCCATAAAATAAATGCATCTCCCATCCTGTACTGGTTAGAATAAAAAGCGAGAAAGCAACTGCTCACGAACACACTCACAGAAAGGGAGACTTGGCGTAAGTGAAACTTCAGTACAATCAAAAGAGTTAAAAAACACCCGAAACGATTTATTATGGAAGTAAAACCATTTCAACAATTTCTCTAGGGATGTAGAGCAAACCAAATATGCCAAAATTTAATAATAAAAGAAACTAAAAATATTACATGTGCATTCTATAACGGTTGCAATTGTTTATAGTGAGAGCAAGAGGTCAGGTACTAATACGCTTGCACTGTTTCACTAGAACACTCCATTTAGCGACGCGTTTATAAAGTCCCTACGAACGACCTATTGCCACTTTTCTTAAGTGGGACAAGAAAGCTATTTTTCTAACAATTCGTCAACACACAATTTGAGATTACACGATTTGCTGAATACCAGCATTATCAGAGATGATCATATTTGGAACTGAAATAATAATTCCGCACGAGTAATCTGCACTAAAGTCATCGCTATCAGCAGTAAATTTCCATCGAAAGAATTTTTGCAAAACGATTCGACTCTCAGAAGGGTCTCAAGCGTTGAGAAACCACGATTAGTGAAATTTGATGGCTTTTCTTTTATGTTTATGGAATGTTCAGGATTTCTAGGTGAAAATCTGATTCAAATGAATTTCCTTTCCAAGCCTTTTTTGAAATCAACTGTACATCATTAAGAGAATACTGCGGAGAGCGAAAGCAATAGTAGTCAGGCAAGGCAAAATCAGAGCGATAAATATATATATTATTTTTACAGCCTAAGTCTGTCAAGGTTTGCCTGGAATTGTCCGCGAGAGGAGAGGACACCATTCCTATTGATCATTCCTGGGCGCTTTATTTTAATTACATACGTTAATCGCGTTAGTCGTTAACAGTGCAACAATTAGTCGGCTCGCCAAGTTGGAGTAGCTCACGATCCATGATTTCCTTTCAATTCCTCAGAAGACAAAACATTATCTCGAATGTAAATGGTAGCCTTGTCGCCGTTTATTCCGCTTCATTCAACTTGCATTATTAACATGCTATTGTCGCATATGATCCGGTTTTCAAATTACTTATTATCAAGTGTTTCATATCCGTTTAGATTCAGTAGAGGTTCGCCGAAGGAAAGTCGCTGCATTAAGTTTTTCACATTCAATTCATGAGGTACCCAAATGTCGAGCTCTTTTCTGGTTTTAGCAGTCACTTGTGCAAGTGATTCAATACTGTTTTGTACAATTTTCTGAAAAGTTTCATCGACCTTATCAACCATTGGTCGTTTAGAATCCCATACATCTTTAACAATTTTGATACGACATGATATTGTAAAACGTAGCGAAGTTTTTCAGAATTTCAGGAGATACGCGTTGGGAAAACGCCACTCTAGGAAGAGTTGGCGGCAGCAGCACTTTGCAGATAATTAAGAATTATTCGTTCATACTACCTATTAAGTATATTTTATTATCGGAAAATGTGATCGGGAGGCAGCGAATAAAATTGTAGACTTCCTAATCGATCTATTTAAGGGAATGGCATACATGTTACGAAAGTTGGGTATACTCGGTATGGAATGAATTCCAGCTGGTCTTATGTAAATACTTTAGTTTTTTATTTTATATTTTTTTATTAATTTTGAACTCACTCGCGCATTGACTTCAAGCCCTACTTTCATCATATAATTGCTTCTCATAACAAATGTCTGCTAACTTCAAAAAGCGATATAACGTAGTATTCATGTTATGTAGCGATATTCCATTCGAAAAAAATTGGAAGGACCGGAATGTAATGCAATTTCTGCACAAGGCGATATTCGTTAATAATTTCTCAGAAACAGAAGCCAAGCCGTGTCAGACAATTAAGGAACTCTTAATCAGCCTTGGTTGACCTTTTAAAAACATTTACTGCGGACTAGTAAAGTAAGCAGAGCAGGGGACCGCATAATCTGCCCGAAGAAAACAAAGCCAACCGAGCCATCACATGCAACAGCGGCATAATAAAAAAACATTTTTTGACGGCTTGACAGTTTGATCACTGGGGATGAAAAGTGAGCCTTTTATGATAACCCAAAAAAAGGCTTTTGTGTGTTTGGTCGAGTAATTGCGGGATCATTTCACATTGACGTAATAAAACTTGGGCAATGAACAATTGGGTCGAGTAAATCGATCTTTAATCGGAAAGTGCCCAGCGTTTGTTAACAGAAAAGTTATACGATAATGCAAGACCACACTGCGCAGGGAAAATCCTGGAAAAAATTAATAAATCGCGATGAAAAGTATTACCTCATCAACCATATCCGCCCCGATATTATGCCATCGGATTTCGATTTATTCTGATCGCTATAACAGTTTCTAAGTGGGACAAAATGATGCACAAATTTAGATGACGTCCAACATACCATATCCAGGTAGTTTGCTCAATAACGAATTGATTTTTATCGATCCGGAATTGAAAATTTTGAAAACTAGAAGACAAAATTTTGTTGATAACGGAATTGATTACATTATCGATTAAAAATAAAAACTTGATAAAATATTATCTGCTTGAATTTAACACGGAAAAATGACATTGCTTCCCGGTTGACCTAATATATTGAAAGCGATTTATTAAAATCTTAACAGTTTGCAAATTCCGATAACCAACAAAAGAAGAGATCTTCGAAAATATTTCAGGCCTTGCAAATGACGATTTAATTGATTTTTCAAATTTTGCAGGGCCAAATGAGTATAATGGTTCGCTTGCTAAAGTAGAAGGGGTCCAAAGCCAAGCCTCAACCAACGGTGAATACGGCTTCGATTAATTTGTTTCGCTTCTCAAATTAAACACACGCGCTATCTGAACTATCTTGCATATAATTAGGTACATATACCTTATATATGCTGTACTGTGTGCTACTTTACTATACATAATATTTATATATAATGTGTTCGATCACACCATGTAAACAAATTAGTTTTGCTATGGGTTTGTATTCTTTTCTTATAATATATTAATCTTTATTTACTTTAAAGACAACAAAGTAACTATAACGTTGGTTCTGTCCGGCTGTCCATCCAAGTTGCAAAAATTGAGATATAAAATTGAAAATTTGCATCGACGAGCCTAATTAATGGTTACATGTCAGATTTAAATATACAGCCACAAACAGTCCTCCAGAGCTTGATTGTAGTGAAAATTGTGAAAAAGTCATACAAACGTGAATGAATAATAATAATAATAATAAGCAAGCTATAGAAGAAAATGCTTTAAATATCAAAAATAGGAGAATCTCCAAAAGGCATGAATGTAATCGATCAACGCACTTGCGCGTAATAAAGAGGTAGGAAATATACAGAACTCGTCTCAAAGACGATAGGTTCGGCTTCTTCATCGACTCTGATTCTGTGGGCCAACTCTCAGTTTTCCATCTTCAGTGCTATGGCTTTGAGTTGTTTCAATAAAAGAAACCCTGATGTATGTGTATAACGAAATACTCATACATATATGTAAAAGTCATTTAAAAATTGATTTGCTTATGAGTTTTATAAGCCAAATGAAAACATGAAAATGATTTGATATTCTTGTAGTGAATATTGGATAAAACAAAAGTCTGAGTAAAAGAAAGCTTTCTTATTAACTGTATTAAAACCCAGCAGGTATTTCACACCTTTTGCACCCCACTGGGCAAAAAATTTTTGCCAATTCTTTTTGAGAAAACGAAAAGCATCACTTGAGAAATGTTGCGATCTTAATAAAGCTGCCATTGTCGGCATTCACTAAACACGATCTCACACATGCGCAGCCGCAAATTCACATGCGCGTGTCTAAGGTGACCAAACGTAGTCTTTGCTTGGAGAGCAATATACTCCATTTTTTTTCTTTCTTCTCTTATGAGTGGAAAAAAATGTGTGAGAAATAAATGCAGCCTATGAGTAAAAGAAGAAAAGATCTTCACTGTTTGAAGTTCCACAAATGTAAAAACTTGGGAAATGTTGGCCAAAAGGAATGTGCTTACTTCTCATGCTTGCTTTGCTCACTTTGCTGTCAAAAAATGCTGGTCGCCTTATTATACAACCAAAGTAAAAGTCTCATGCATGTTAAATATGTTGTGCTTAGTTTAGCCCGAAGCAGTGTTTTCGAATCAGCCTTGTGCACAACACTTTTATTCTATAAGGATCTGAAAGATATTTCGCAATAATAAAACACTAGCTACGAATGACAATCGTACCAAAAAGAACGAGACAGACGTCTTCAATATGAAACTTTATGAAAAAAGAAAAAAAAAAAATTTGAAAGATGAAAGGTAAAGGTAGGTGGGTAAGCGAAGGGACAATGTACCCGCGTTAATGAACACATTTGACCAGTTCCACATTTCAAAAAAAAATAATACTAGTTAAAAACTAGTTACTGGACCTATGCTGCTCTCAACCGGCCTCCTTAAATAAATGCATTTTTGGAAGGAAGAGAAAAGCAAGCCAGGCTACCTCACGCTTACAACAATCACACTGCTTATATATATGTTTTTAATATCGATATATTTGCTCGTTGTAGACGACAGCATACTATTTTTTCGATATCTGCAACCGATAAACCGTGAACTAACAAGGAATAACCCGTTGGAACAAATTTATGCGTTTTCTACACTTTATCTACATATTATCTACTCGATGTTTTTAATTACTTTCAGTGTCTTCGCAATGATGTTTTATATCGGGTCAATGTTTCGATTTCAGGAAGAAAGATTAATACAAATACACTAGTACACTAGTACACTAATACACTAGTACTATCAGTTCAACTGGCCCTCTATGGCACGCTTATCTCATACATACAAGAAGTAAAAATTAGTTGATCTAAAAGTAGCAGCTTATAGGAGGAGCTTATAGTTAGCAAAAAGCCATTGAAGACTAATGTTTCTAGTTAATTAGATTTCTTTTCGCTTTTGCAGAAGTCGGTCAGGAATTGGATATTCTTCAAATTCATAATTATTGTTTTTATATATCGTAAATGTAAATTTTGATTGATTGAAAGAATTATCGGCAAAACAAAAATATGATTCAAATTTGTTTTACATTTGCGCACTTCAAAAGAGATTGGGAACTGTTCCGATAGAACCGTATATAAAACTAATTGTTGCCTTAGGAACATCGCTTAAATATTAATTGGCATATTGTTTGTGTGCGTGCTATCAAAATTTTCGTTGCTGAACGCGTATATGTAGTCGCAACCGTCACTCGGACAATCAAGATATTGTTGATAAAGATGACGCTATAATAGAAATAAAGTTGAGCCAACGATTTCATTTGGGGCAGGCTTTCTTTCCTTTTTCTGCCGTTCAAGCTGTTGTTATTTGCTGCCTTAAAAACATGCCGCTTGTTTTGTAAAATTAATTGCAATGCCATGATATGACGAAAAATTACCGGATTCGTAAATGCATTTAAACGCACACATACATTTGCATATAAATACATTTTTTACGCTTACTTTAATGTTATTACTAATGCGAGAAGTTTGTGCGGCATATACACACACGCACACATATGCATCCATACGCATCCATGTAAATGATTTTGTTCGAATTGTCTTCAAGTTAAATTGCGATGAAAAATTTCGCGCTGCATAGTTGGTTTGTATTTGCATTTCCTTAAGCGCTCAAGCGCAAGCGAGATTAAGCGTAAGGTAAAGATTTTTTTAATTAAACATTTTCTGTTTATTAATTGTATTATTTTTTATATGCGTGCATATGCGTATAATACGATATATTAGATAACGTAAAGAGTATTAATCATGATGGTGGCGCGGTAGCTTGTCCGCAAACGCGAATATATGGAATGTAAGCAAACTTGCGCATAAATACCGCACAGTAACAATTTTTTTCTAAGCTCTCTAAGCTACCTAAACAACAAACAATGTAACTGATCAGAGAGGCGAAACTATTCATTTCACCATAACTAACAATAATTAATAAACAAATAATAAAAATGCTTTTCTAAGGTTAGTTTACTAACAACAGTTTATGACAACAGTTCACACGTAGAGCTAGCTTTAAATAACGTACCGGCCAAGGAGCACTTAAGGTTTAACTATTTATAACCTAACAATAGATTTTGCAGAATTGAGATTACTGAGAGGATACATTGAAAGGACTATATCTAAAAATTTCCTTTTTTTTCTCTGCGAGCTCTTGCTACTGAGGCTAATTAAAACAACTGCGGGCAGTCAGCTTGTTTTCTATAGTACAGAGAAACACTTCAAACAAAGTTCTAAGAGTGTGAGAGAGAATTAAGCTGCATAAGGTGCAAGATGTTGCCAAAGCATAAGTCTGCGTGTAAGGACAATTTAGATTTCTTCCGAGATTATGTGAAAGATCCAAAATTCAAAGTTAATTAAACGTTGCCGAAGATAGCGCTAAAGAAAACCGATATCAGAAGCCTGAAGACGTGGTTGCTTAACACTTTCTTCGTATCTCTTCCCCCTTCTCTTTTCAAACTCCTTCCCAACCGACACCTGTGTTACACATGCCATGACTGGTTGATTATGTATATTAAAAACGCGTATGCGGTTTTCCAAATGTGCTCCAAATGTCCACGTGAAAGCGACAGAGTGCTGATAGGTAGGTGCGCTTCCACGCATAGTATCAAGGCGCTTATGGTAATGGTAATCGCTAAACATTCAGTGGCAAATGCACATCGACCTTCTCATAATCGATCTACGGCTTCAGTTGAAGTGTGACGCTCTTTAATGGGGATTGTCCCCGTCACGGCGGGGATTCGGTGCCCGCTTTGTCAAACCGTTGCGTAAGTAGAGTCTGCAGAGTTAAAACATCAGGCGGCTATCGACACAATCCGCATAAACCCGTAGAAACATTTGTTTTTCGAAACAAAGTTTTCGAGTCGTACCAGGCAACTAAATTGATTCCACTATGCACAGGCTTCACTGATTAGCTCCCATGAGCTGAGTTTAAAGAAAAACTGATTCACTGATTCGAACGTAATAGCAAATGACCTTTAGGAAGAAAATGGCAATGGAAAGCAGCAGATATCCTAAGGCTTACGCTTACTTTGCAACTGTAACGCAAAAATGTTTTATAAATGAAATCTCATTTACGGATGGAATGAATTTTCTAAGCTTTATATTCTATTATCGAAAATGGGTTAAGTACTGATTGATCAGATTCATCTTTGGTGCGTGAAAGGATTAACGAAAGCTTTCACTAAAATTGCTACAAACGATAAAAACCACATAAATAAAATGATTTTAGAAAATTAGGTGTAAATAATTTTTAAAAAATATATGTTTAATGCTTGCAAGCATTTTTTTTTTATTTTGATTTTTTTTTCTTGTTTTTGTTTTTATTTAAAAGGCGCAAACTGACACACCTTACTTCTCTTGGTCTTAACTACGCTATCTTTCATGATGAATCGCTTAACAGAAATTTCTTCAAATATTCTTTTATTTGTGTTCTTATTGGTTTTACATTGTTATGCTATATTAAAATTGAATGGAATTGAGGTAAGGTACAGGTTTGTATTGCATGTTTGGATAATAAAAGAGGAGAAGAATGGTGCGAGTTTGTTGCACTGTTGTTTGTCAGGATCAGATAACTCAATTATCCGTGTGCTCATAAACAAACGAAATAATAATAAAAACAAGCGTCAAGTAAGTTATGCCGTCAAGAGAAACGGTTATTAGCCGCACTTAAATGGATTGTAAACGTGAGTTTTATAAGCTTTTAGCATAATAATACCCTTTTGGCTGGTCGGTTAGCAGTCCGGTCGACTTGCTGGTTGGTTAGTTAGTAGGTTGGTTGTTTGGTTGGTTGACGCTCTGGCTGACCGGCTGCTTTGCTGCCCGACCGTTCGATGATGTGGTCATTGGTAAAGACCGTAGAATGAATAACGAGTTCAACTATACCAATTGTATATTAACAACAACGGCAGCGGTTTATTTATGTTATTCCTTGCATCTAGCATCATCATTTACGAACGACTAAGCCGGTCGCGGTTAGTTGCTTGCTCGTTTATTTAGTTTGAATGTATGCGTTTGTTACAATATTCTCCATTCAATTCATCCTTTACAAAAACCGAAATGATTATGTGTTTAGGTATGCTTTTCAATTGATTTGGCGTATATTGCACGTTGCCCTGGTGCTAACTTATATGACGTTTTCCTTTTTCATTTCATTTGCAGTCTAAGAACCTGAGTTCTTCATTCATACAACACAGCCAGCAAGTCTGTTTGTCTGTCTGTCTGTCTGTCTGTCTGTCTGTTCGTCTTACATTACTACATTACTACTAGAGAATTGCAGCCCAACTAATCATGATCATTTCAAAAAACGCCATGAAGGTGTTATAATAATTCGCCATACTATTGTATAAACCATTTCAGCTGCCATCTTCGGTTATCTTCTCCTGTAGCGAGGGGCAATGGGGATAGGAATAACAAAACTGTGAGCACAGAGACAGAGGCCCAATTTGATTGTTTGTCTTCTTTATTGCCAGGTTTTTAAGCATAATTGTTACCTTACAAATACATGCCGCTTTAAAATTTGTTGCCCGCATCAGGCTTCGTTGTGTTTGCGGTCAAGCCCCTGCCAACCTTACATTCCTTCTCTTAGGCCAAAATCATAACAATTCAAGTTATTTTAGCCTCTACCTCTTTCTGGTTACATAGCCAGAAGCATTCTACATATATTGTGACCATATGTATGTATATATATATATATATATATATATATATATATATATGTATGTATGTTTATATGTATTTTATATAAGTTGCTTATATTTATTAAAATCAATCTTCTCTACTTTTCTTCCTCCTTCGATTTGTTCATGAATGCTAGTTGGGCCAGTTTGCCTTTACCGATTACTTTAGAATTGAAATGTTTGCGCTTTGTTTTGTGTAATTGACCACCAATACAAGGATGAAGAAATCACAAAATAACAACAACGATAACAACCGCAAGAACAATCTTTACAGTTCTTTAATTTTGTTGTTATTCCGTGCACTTTTCTAATTTGACACTTAAATGCTCAATTATTGGCTTTACAAACGCGTTGTTCATCCGTGTTTCAGAAATGATTGTGTTTGTTATTCAACGTTTAGTTAGTGGTTGGCTATTTATTTATTTATTTGTTTGTTTGTTTGTTTGTTTGTTTGTTTGTTTGTTCGTTTGTTAGCATTGTTTGGTTATTTGGTTGTTTAGTTGGTTGGTTGGTTGGTTGGTTGCTTGGTTGGTTGGTTAGTTAGTTGGTTGGTTAGTTAGTCGGTTAGTGTTGGTTGCTTGATTTCTTGTTTCTTTCGCTGCCTTTGCGTCTTGCATCGATCCATCCATCTATCCACGATAGCAATGCATACATAGACAATTGCGAAAATGATAGGATTTCAACATTCAACATTCAACATAGTAAAAAGTAGATTTCTTTCAGAAACAGCAAAATACCTAACGAGTCATAAATAACAGGTGCAATTAGTGTAAATAATCATTTATTATTATTATGATTGTATACTTTTTACAGTCATTTGCTATTTAATATATCTGATCAAATATTTCTTCTATTCGATTTTAATGATAGACTTCGAATCATACTCAGTTAAATAATCGAGAAAATTATTAATTAATTAAAATTTCATCTACACTAACTAACATCAAACGCGTAATACGCTTCGCTTTAATACGCTTGGGGGACTTTCAATAACCGCTAGACGGGTGCGAAAGCAATTACTCTTCGAATTTTTGAGAAAATAATTTATTAATAAAACTTGTCTGTCTGTACTGTCTGCTTACAATAACTCGCCAAACGAGAAACGTGTGATAATTTTATTATGATTGTCAAAAGCTACGCATTAAAGGCGTTACTAACTATACCCATCCACGCATACACTTAGTCAATTGGAAAAGAGTTGATAACATTTTCTTATCCGCCAAGCGAAGATCGAGTTGGAAGATTGAAACATAAAACATTCGCTGAACCAATATATTGCTAGTTTCCTCATTGAACTAATATCTAAAAAAAAAAAAAAAAAAACTCCAGTCATAAGACGATCATGCTTTTTTTAATCAGTTCTACGTACACTTTACGACTTTGAACAGCTTGCGTTAAATTCCTTCGGCAGAGAGGACTAACCACATCGAAGAAAAGTTGATCTGCGCACATCTGCGTCGCAAATCTACAAACCGGCATTGCAACGAAAATACTCCCAAATGAATGCTATGAGAACGGCGAAAAGAGCGGGACGATTTAATTCGATTTGGTAAATTAATTTTGACTTAATTATGCTTTTCGCCTCTTTGCCGTCCGGGATGAGGGATACTTTTCTTGTATCATTCGCAATTGCGGCGATATGATGATGTTGTGCCCTTAGAGCCAGAGATCGCTAGGAAACCATTATTCCTATTGCACAGCAAGCACACTGTAACTGTAAACTTTGCTAAATTTGTGATAGGATGACTGAAGGCATTCAAAATTTGACATAATCGCTGAGAATTGTTAGCAGCATTTAGACGATCGTCCCTTTCGAAGTGCAAGAGATATCAAGTCACTTACGTTAGTTTGGCGACCGAGTCACATCGGTTCTCTGTCAAGCCACTAAAAGCTTTTTTTCAAGAATTATGTCACGATAATGAAATCTTCGGCTCCGATGTGTCCTATAAAAGTCGAGCAAAAAGCCTTTAATGGCTCCCTGATTACTTGTTTTAAACTAATTCACCTCTCTCTCTCTCTCTTCGATGATATGGCAAATTTTCTCACAACCGAACTAAATTCGAGGGGAATGGGATTTGAAATTTGAAGACAAATCTCTTTCAAGATTGATGACAATCCAAGTTTGAAAGGAGAGTGTGCCACGGATTTACATCATATTTTACGCCTTTCCTTTGCTTGTTATTATTGTTAACAATACGTAAATTATTGATAGGGAGAGAAGGGAAATAGAATAGAACACGTTAAAGTAAATAAACCTAGTCACATTATTACCGCAGGCAACCCACCTTATGTAAGCGTAGCGAAAACCTAAGATTCCTACACAAGTGTTTGCGATAAGCAAAAAAGAAAAAAAAAAAAAAAAACGTGTACGCACTGGCCAGAACTAACTGAGTGATTTACATAAATTTAACACGCTAGGAAAGGATTTTAAGATTACAAATGAAGGGACATACAAGGGCATATATAGATAGAAAAATGAGTAAAAATTATGAAATGCGCTTACAATAGTGCCGCGCAGAGAGCAAGATCATTAGCAAACGCCGGTTGGGTTATCTCGTAGATTAGAAGCACTTTAATCAATTGTAAACGATTTGTAAGCTTAAGGGGAAATAAAACTAAAGTTCTTCAAACACTTGCACAACAAGGGACGGATGGCTGTTGGTTAGTGTGATTGAGTGCACAAATATACTCTGCTTGAGGGTAACGAAACATCGATAACTGCTCAGATTCTAAAAACATTTACGTGTGCTTGCCAGCCAAAGGCAAGCACTCTCTTGTTTGTTTTGTATTATTGTGTGTAGTACGGCTTTGTGTTAAGGCTTTTTGAAAGCGTGATAAATATTGCTCTTTTTCTTTTTTTTTTTTGCCGCTGAAATCTTCAGTCAAAACAATGCACGGTTCGTCAACAAACACTGCTGCTCTATAATTTCTTGATGTTAACCCTTGTTTGCTCTTTTGATCAAATTCCCACCATGATTACATAGAAATATGATGACTTTTGTTGGTTGAGCGTTTGGTCTTACATAGCGCACGCTGCGGCTTTGTACATATTTTTAATTTCATTGTTTACGTTATTATTATATATTGTTGTTGTTATTATTCTTATTATTCTTAGTATTCTTATTATTATTATTATTATTATCCTTTTAAATCCTATTGAAACATTTGTAGTAACGTTAGTAAAGATTTTATTTTGCCGTACCCTAATGCATTCCGTTAAGATTTAATTGTTGCGATAACAACTTCTGTAGTCGCATCAATTCCAACACAAATAAAATTCAGTTATAATTTGAAAATTGCTTTGTACCGCTTGCTTACTTTATATGATTATATAGATGGGTCGCGTGCGTTTTGATATTTCTTTGATAAATTCAAATAAATGCAAATAAAAAAAAATTTTTTTTTTTTTTTTTTAGCATTAACTCTCATATTTCCCCCGTCATACTTGCTACTACACTAATATAAAAAAAATATTTATCTATCTATATATATAAATATATATATATATATATATATTTTGTTTTCTGAAACTTTAGAAGAGAGGAGGGATGTGGAAAGCCGTGTGTTTTGTATGTTTGCGGTGATTTCGATAAGATTTTAATGAACTAAATTTTATTATATTAAATTTGTCAAATATTTAATTTAAATATTTAATGATAGCGATCTCCATAACATTTCTATAAACACTTTTATCTAAAATTTATCGCTTACTTTGCTCTACATTTTAAAGTGTTACAATTTATTTTAAAAGAAGAAGAAGATTTCTTTCAATTTCTATCTCCCTAATATGCGTCTATGCGTTCACCGTAGTGTTTCCTCTGTCATGTTATCCTAATCCGTTTTTTGTTCGGTTTACGTTAGTCTGCAATGTTTCTTAAATTCTCATATAGACGATCTTAATAACTTAATAAATGCCAACTAAGGAAATTATATTTGGCTATGGTGAAATTTTAGCTATATCCATCATATTTATCTTAAAAAAAAAAAAAAAACCCAAAAAAAAAATATTTTTATTCCTATATATGATCGGCCGTCGAATATGCAAAAATTTTATTACGATATTTTATGAGTAATGAGCGAAAGACAGACTTATGTTGCTTATATTATGTTATGGGCGTCGCCTTTGACGAATTCCCACTCCTCTCAATTTTCAACAGCAAGTTACGTACAAAAGCTTTCCACGTTTTTGATAAACGCCGACGTTTTTCCTCTGTCACCTAAGAGAACGTTTATATTACAGGCATTACAGATATAGAGAGATATAGCGTCTCTGAAACAGTCTTCAAACATTTCAACAAAATGAATGAATGCCTATATCCAGGTCCGTCAATGGATGATGGATACAAAAACGTTACCTCTCCCTTGAAAATATGAAAAAAAAACATTGTTTAATAGCAATAGCGGTAGTAAAAAATCATTCTTCTGTATATCGACCATCAGCGAATTAAGAGAACTATTAAGAGAACTTTGCCTAGCAATAGACATTGCATGAATAATGTTTGTTTGTTAGATTTCATTAGGAACTGCTTCAAAGAGTTACGCTATGCTTAGGCACCTTGTTAACATTAGATCATATTTGTAATGAGTCAGTCAATTATTATTCTCTAATACACTAGAGATGACAACACTTCATATTTTGTGTTGCATTGCCAGCTACAACAATACTGTAATTTCTGTCAACAAATGCTGTTACTTTATAACGATATTTTTTTTTTTTTATTCTTTGCTTTGCACAATCCAATCCTAATTAAGATTGTCTATTAATATAACACCATCATACACACACGTATAAGTTGCCCCCTTACTAATCGTCCTTCTGATTGTAAACATAAACTTATGCTAAGGATGTGTGTGACTCTGAAATGCCTTAATGCGAAATATCGTAAGGCGCACTTTTTAAGTTTTAATGGGTCCATTGTAGTGCTTCAAGGTATTCTTCATGATGCGCTTATTCAACCTACACAATCCTGTAACTCTTTCTCACCTTTTATGGAAGACATGTATACATTTATACATATATTTGTCTTCTATACGAGATTCGCTTAGCAGTCAATGCAACAATTATTATTGTTCTGATAGTTTATGATTATCTCCTATGTACTGTTTCGATTGAATCCCAAAGTGTCTACTCTGTTTACAAAAGATTTCATTTTTTTTTTTTTTTTTGTCTATAGAACAAAGTGTAAAAACTTTCCCATTTTTACCCGATGCACAATGTTTTTTACACACACCATCAATTATTTGACTCGGAAATATTTAAATTTTATAATTGTTTGATGCGAACGGTCGAGCGGTAATATCACTTTATATATATATATATGTGTGTGTGCGCATGACTTCTAACGTTTTGCTTGATAAAAATTCATAATATCGTTAACGAAAATATTCTTCAACTTTTAGGTTAGGCATTAAAAACGCATATCGATAATCGGACTCATATTCATTATATTATGCTGTACCAATTTGAGAACGGATGGAAAGTAGTGATCTCCAGCGAACATTTCGATGATAGCACAATTAGCGAAAGTCGATGCACGGAATGGTTTACCCATTTCAGCTTGGCGAGCCAGGCAGTTTTAGCAGCCGTGGAAGAGGGCGAAAGCTTGAAAACCTCCAACGCTGGCCGACAATTTCAGTGTGGACCAAGCAAATGGGTAGCAGTTATTAAACCAGATGGTAACTACGGTCCGGATTAATCATTTAAGAATGGTACTGTTCGATTTTGATGGTTCCTTTTTCATAATAAGTAATGTCATGCACTGGGAGTTATTACCTCCTATTTTGATGCTGTCTCGTGGTACATATCTCAGTATCGTGCATAAGTTTCGTAAGCATTTTTGTAACCGTGAGTCTCTTTTCTGAATTTCTTACCAACCTGCCTCTTTGATTAATAAAGTTTTGAGAGTTGAGTGGCCGTCATATCCTCCAGTAGCATTTCTATTCTGTTGTACGCTGCATCCAGCGACGTTGTAATAGACACTTAGCACAGTCTTGTGTGTAGGTTTACAGCCGCCCGGCCTCTGAAATCTGCGCCCGCGCCCTGGTATTGCATACATTGCAACTGATAACATCAACCACCACAGTATCCACCTATTTTGCAAAATGCTGCATACCCTCGTGTTGTTTTATCGTGCCTAGCAAACCATTTCACACCTAAATAATTTATCGTTGGCATGATATGTATTTCACGGCCGTCTAATCAGAGTATAATATTTACCCTTCTCTTTCCCTGGCCTCTATTAACACGGTTTCGGTCATCGACGACACTAAAAACAGTTCTTTGTAACTTGTAAGCTGAACTGTAGTCTCTTAACTTTGTTTGTTGCAACTTTCCTGCCATAACGTCAGCGTACCTTGTTGTATTTACACCACACGGCACAGTTAATCGTTTCGCTCGTCAAATAATATATTACCCTAAAATGACCCCAGAAAGGTGTCTTATGTGACTCCAGTAATGGCGTACTACATATTAATGCCTACTTTTGCTCGTATAGCAGCATCCTAACCGATGAGTAGCCCCTTACAACTGGTATTGAATGAGAAGGTACCCGTAGATTGTGGTCCACCTGCGTAATATAGCAGAGTTGCACTTATTCTTTATAGATAAGAAAGTACTTTTTTCTACGCTCCTATCGCTCTTTCGTCGGGATTTCCCGCTTGCTGCATAGTGTCAGTTCATCGTCCTCCTCGAAAGCCGTACGGATTATTCAACGTTCCAATTATATGTTCAATATAATTCTTCAGACGTCTGCATATGATTTTCTCAAATGTTCTTCTTAGCGCGTCGATCATGTATAAGGCCAATACAATTCTGGCTTATTTCCCGGTTTATTAGGTTTGATAATAATACCAATCCTTATATCCTGGTATATGTTTCCAGCGAGTAGGCTATTATTATAAGCATTTTGAACCAAAGCTCGTTTCGTCTGTAGCATAGCTCGTTTTCGGCTTCATCAGATCCCGGAGCTTTGTTGTCCCTCAGCTCTCGGATTGTAGCCCTAAGCACCGCCCTCTGGCATCAATATGCAGATATACTTAGGAAACAGAGTGCTCACAACCTTTCTCACGAAATCCAATGAAGTTGACTTATATTGCTTGGTATATTTGAGTTTAGTCCTTACAATTTTATATCCTCTGCCCCATACACTTAAGATTTCGCTTTATTACTTACCTATTTAAAGCGCTTGGATGGGCTTTTTTATCCTTGACTATAGTGCTTTACGAGCACTTTGATATTCTGCTCTAGACTTGTCATAGCTAGGCTTGTTAGTGTTTACGCCTTGCTGCTAGACATCCTTTTGCTAAAAATTTTTACAGTCTGTGTGTGTATTCTACCAATGCAACGTGTTTCAAATTTGGACAATTTTCCCATCGAGCTATAGATACGTCGCAGATCATAGTCACTAGGTAAGGTTCACTACATTTTTGGCTTGTTCCTCAATGTCCTCATGTAGAATGATGCATTCACTTGTCACTACGTTAGAAAGTTCCCCACTCAGAAAGATACGCGATCGCACTTTCGTTAAAAAAAGGATGATTTGGCCGTAGTTGCTTGCTGGTCAGGCGGGGGCGCATTTCCAAGTGAAATAACTACCGCGCTGTGATTGGTGGGCGTGTAAATGTCATTCAAATGCCAAGTGTCATGGCGTACAAGCGAACCGAAAAGATCGATTATATATTCCGAGCCATTTTTTCATATGTAACTTATATACGTGAGTAACGTTTACAACTACTATCAGCAAGGGTTTGTTATTAAACTTGTCAGGCAGACTTCTCCTCTTTTGCTTACGTATCTATTATGCCCCGCTTTTAAACTACAAATTGAAATGCCATGAAGCTTTGATAAGTAGCGTTTAAAAGATGCTGCTATCCAGAAAACATATGGATCTGTCATCAGTGATGGCCATGTATGTATCAGACTAAGTGATGTGATATTTCAAGATTTTCTGACGGATATGAGTAAATCAATTTCGAAGGGCACTCTTATCAACGTACACGCAATCTATGGAGTCTTCAATTCATATACCTGTACATTTTTTTTTTTCTTGACTTACAAAACATTTGATATAAAAGACAATAAATATTTCATTGTCGAATGCAATGTAATTCGATAATAGTGTTGCTTTTATATAAATGGCGGATATCGTATAGGTTGTAAAGCATTTCACGAAAACGCATAAAAGACGCTGTTTTTCCAGTAACAGGTACGCGTAAGTGTCGCTAATCAAAAGAGTGGACTAGAATCGAAGTTACTGGTAAGTTTCTTATTTTCGAAGAGGATCTTAAGCAAAACAAACTTCATCATCATTAGCCTAATGCTTAATATATGCACGAAGATACAACTTAAGGAGCTGAACAGGGGTAACCCTTTGGCTAATTGCAGCATTGGTCACATAGGCAGCGGCACCTTGGGGTATTTCCGCTCTACATAGATTAGTAGTTTTTATATTCTTAATAATTTATAATCAAAGAAAACATGCATAAAACAGAAGCACCAAACAATTTCAAGTAATTAACTTTTTTTTTGTTTTAGTTTTTGTTTTTTTTTTTGTTTTTTTGTTTTTTTTGTTTTTTTTCTTACGTCCGTTGTCTGTTTCTGTTGACATCTTAATACTTGGCGATGGTGATGTCTGCGTGGCTTCACGTCCATCTAGGCTGCGAAACCAACCCAAACTAAAGCTGCCACTCAAGTCATACGTGTTCATACGTTTATTCATTTGGACTACGGCAAGGCGCAGAACTTGGCCGGGGACTCGCCTACTGTTCAGAAGCCTCAAGCATTACAAGAAACAATGAATAATGACAAAATGTTTCGTTTTTCTGAAAGGAATAAAACAACCATAACAAAACAATAATAACAATAATAATAATAATAATAACAGCCAAACCAAATAAACAAAACTGTAGCAAATGAATTCATTGCACATTTGATCAGATTTACATCTCTTGAGGTTAAGTACAAGCACTCGCGTATGTAGGTCTGCACATGAATTAGCAACAACATTAAGAGCTGCCGAGCAGCAAACAAATAAAGGTGGGCACCACCACAACTCTGACAGCAGCAGCGTACATTAAAATAATAATAATAAAGAAAAAAGAAAAGAAAAATAAATAAATAAGAAAAAAAAAATAAATAAAAAAAAAAACACATAACATTATTTTAATTTGATTAATTTACAATTGCGCCCGTCCTTAATGATGGGAAAATCGCTCTAACCTGCGGAGCCGTATGTATGTACGTACATCGCCATGCAATAGCTCACAGGCAGATTGCAACTTTGCTCTATATTAGTAGTGCACTTATATCAGATTGCATACAGAGAGTCATGTGTGTATAAAAATGCAATTGTATATGAAGGGTTTATAATAATAAACAATAAACGTTCACTCATTCATTTACACTTCATTTACTTACACATGCACGTCACGTTAATGCAACACTTACCTTAGTGTTTATTTGTAAATAATTACGAAAGTAATTACGAAGCACAATTTAACAGTTGATTGAGGCGCTTACCTCTGCATATACAAACACATACACACATTTTTTATATATATATATATACATATATATATATATATATATATATAGATGTACACAACAATATTTACCCTATCTAGTACGTAGCAATGCGTTTCGTTAATACCGTCTTGTGTACTCACTTACATATTTACTTGCTTACTTACTTACTTACTTACTTAAGTGTATTTAAAACTAATTCATGCACTTGTTCGCACTCTTCTTAGCACTGGCTAAGTTTTAAGGAAATCAAGGTGATGTCTGCTTTAGGCGTTTATTACTGGGTAGTAATGTGAATTATTTCAAGTTTTTCTTGTGCAATGGCTTTAAGAAAATGATGACAACAACAACAAATATTGACAATACTTTTAAATGATGATTGAATTTTCGCATGAGGTTTGAGGCATTCGTGTACAAATAAAAGGCGGCTGCATTTAATTAATTAGTTAATTTAACCATTTTTCTAAGGCATATAAGTGTAAGACAATGAATGACGAAAAACGATAAATACAGTTGACCTTCTTCTTCTCAAGTACGGTTATTTTTAACATCCGCCCAAAGTATGCCAACGGCTTTGTAAAACAAACTGGGAGCCACAGGGGTCAGGAGGCTCGCCTCACAAAGCCACGTATGCCTGCGGGTGTATGATGGACTTTGTTCATAAAGTCGTTGGAATTAAAATTTTCTCAAGAGAGAGTTAATTATACAAAAAGAAATTGACGGATGGCCTTCCCTTTGGCCTATTAATTAATAAACTCTCTTGAGAATTAATACATGCAAAAATTAAAAAAGGGTTTTGACGGAAAGTCTTTTTCCCCTTTTGCCTTATTTTTACTTTTGAACATATGTCACGGATGCCCGCGGTGGTAATGGTGGTAATTGATCAACGGCGCCGTGGAAGCCTTATGGCGGAAGCTAGCGCAATTTTTACCCTTTTTGAACGCATATCGTTGATCAATTTGTGAGTCCCGATTGCTTGGGTGCGGCCCTTCGGGGAGTACTCGTGGTGGTTGTGGTTGGCAAGTTCCTAGCCAAAGTGGAACAATTTGAGTGCAGCTAGACCTCACCACTGACCAGAGTGGGGTTTATTGTTCCACACACAATAAACCGTTCTGGACTCTGGTGTTGTTTAGGCCCCTACTCTGGGGGGATTGTCTAACTCGCCAGGGGGCGCAGTACGCTTAAAGTGGCTTGGGCCACCGTGGAGTTAAGCATTTCAGGCAGGAACCCATGTTAAACCCTTGCTACAAATTCTGACCTTGCTTCTATACCACTTAAAAGCATGGTAACTGAAGAGAATTATTGTTAAAATAGTTTAGTTACTAAATATATATATATATGTAATATGTGAAGCAAATAGAACAACAAATACATAAATAAAACGCATCCCTTCGATTTCGATTCTTTTTAACGATCATAAGGCTTTCGCCAATGTTGACATGAAATAACCTAATTTTCTTTCCACAACCATTCAATTATTACCTTCAAAATATAGGCTATGAGTGCATTCATCGTTTTCGTTGACATCGATAACTGCTATATGTGCAGCTTATTGTTGCTGTTGCTGTTGCTGTTGCTGAATGCCTTATGTCGCTAATTAAGCTTAAAGCTAAGTTATATTGCTAAGAACTTGTCCTAGCGACATTGTACACGGGGTCACATTAATATTGCTAAGTGTGAGAGAAACTCGCTTAGTCAGCCAGTTTTTCTAAGTGCTCTTAAGAATAGGATTAAGAATTGCATCTCAAAAGTTGCTTGCACATTAAATTCACCCTTTCCCCAAAATTAGCAATGATACCGATCGAATTACACATGACGAGAGTGAAAAGTTCTGAATTCCTTTCTTACTTTCTGAAAGGCTATTTATTGTAGGAGGCTCGAGCTTATTGTGATAACTTATACGCATTAAGGCAAATACCAAAAGGAGTTTTTTGACAATCTTTTCTCGCGTGAAATGAAGATTAGCACAGTAATAATACTTAATAAACTATGTACTACATGCCTAACTTTTCACTGATTAAATATTCATGGATTGTACAGTGTATAGTACGTCACACTACTTCAACAAAAAACACGTCAATATAATCAATAAGAGATCTCCGAAATATCGCATGCAAAATGTCTGTTCCTCAGACTTCTCAGCTATTTCTATTATTTTTTAAATGTGCGTTTCATTCTTAAAATAATTCATAAAGGAACAATGAACAGGAAAATGATATTCGGTTGTGACCGACTCCTTTATATCTAGCATCTTTACCATATAAAAAGAATTAAAAATTATAGATATATATAACAACTATATAAGATATAGAATGAGTGTATGCATGAAATGACTAACCACGCAGGAGATAATGCTTATAGGTGCAACACGGCGACGCTTGGAAAGATGTGATGATAGCGATAAAGATAGAGATTGTGGCCTTAGCGTAATGGTTATGTGCTGATGGAACACTGAATAGCTACGTTCAAGTACGCTCTACTGCCGTACTGACGTTTAAACCCGCCAACACTGACTAGGTAGTCGCAATTCTTATCTAATCGACTAGCTTTGCGGATATATATCGTATAATCCGGTTGTATTTCCGTCAAAATCCTAATTGAATGCTAAATTAGGTTACAAGTTATATATGCTGGATAGTTGTGATAAAACTGCATAAACATTATATTAAAAATGCGATATCTACAACACTATCTGTAACACATTCGTATGCAACGTAAGGCAAACAGTAACACCTAAGACCTTCTTGGAGCGGCTCGAAACTCGATATGTGACTAATCGGGTATTGATGACAAGAACAGAGGTGATTCTTTAACTAGCAGGGAAGGGCGAGAGACCGAAATCTTTCTCTGTGAGGTACTAAGAGAAGCCTTATTAACAGGCTGGTACAACGCTAAACGAAGATTTATTAAATCTCTCACAAGCACATAAACTACTGCTGCGCGTCGAATTCTATCCGAGTCATAATTCCCTAAGAATCACTTAAGAAACATAAGTATTTCTGTATGCAGATTCTGCCGTTGGACGAGTGAAACAACATAGGATATAAATCCTATGTGAATCCGGGGCCCTCTGCAGAAGCAGACACCACATGTGTTTGCGAACATTTTATAACGCCTGTACAGGTACTGTGTTATAGTCCGAGTCACAGAAGAAATCCTAAGTTTGGCAGTCTAGGGGCATCGGGGCGTGCAATTGGTGTTTCAGGTCGCAATGCCGATTGCCCATACAAATCTCACTCAATTAGACCGGTCCCTTAATCGCAAAAACAATAGTAGATAACTTGTCAGGATTGTCTAATTGCACGGTTCAAAAATCGAATCACTAACATGTCCAAAATTAACTGCCTCCGATTTGAGTAATAACACCTTTTACAAAAAGACTAAAATCTTTTATGTTCGTATATATGTAGCTTTTACTGGTTGATATAATTCATTTCAAGTGAAATTTCAAACAATTAAGCGAGGGAAGCTGCGATAAATTTAAATAGAAAATAAATGAGTCAAACAAAGAAGTTAGGCTAGTGATCGGGAGTCCTCGTATTTTTACGAGTCTGATTTCTTTTATCTACGATCTCTCGAAATCCTTTACACGACCGAGTTGTTCGTTGTTGTTCTCTGAATAAGAGATATAAATATGTAATATAACGATTTAACTGTAAAAGTATAATATTCTCTTCACCCATACACATACGTACACACTGATCAAATTTATTCAAAAGATCGTATTTAATAGCCATTTTTGAGGGTAAAAGAATATTATTTATTTATTTATTTATTTATTTATTCATAACATTTAGGTAGAATAAATGAATAGCAGATAAATTCCATTGACTCTTTCTTATAAGCAAATCTTATCTTATCTCAAATTATTTATGTCTATTATCAAGTATGTGAAGAGAATTGAAGAAAAGAAAAAAGGTACGAAATTGTAAAAAGAGTAAAATTCATGCATAAATAAACAGAGAGAAAGACAAGAAAAAAACAAAAGTGAAAAAAAAGATCGACTCTGCAGTATTGGCATCGTTCAGCGCTCATGTTAACTTAAACAGAAAAATTACATATAAATACGAAAGAAATTCAACATAGATTTATCAATCACATACGACTCACATATGATAACCAATTGAATCGACACCCGAATATTTATTAGAACTTTCCAAGATAATCCCAATCACCGCAGTAGAATGACGGCAGTCAGGAAAGAGCGGATGTAGATAAATTTAGTATAATTACAAACTTCTATGAACTGTGAGCCAGCCCACCAGTTGGTAAATTAAGGCTTTCATTTCAATAAACATTTATATTTCACTGGTGTTTATCAGTACTGGCTGTAGGGTTGAAGATTAGTTTCTATTTTTTTTTTTTATTTTGAACGGCTGAGCATAACTTATGGCCATTAAAGGCTAACAAGTTTCTCAAATCTTGCGGCCTACAACAGATGAAGGATGCCTGAGAGCACACGCGAACATGGAATTGTATTTAGAATTGTACATCCATCGGAAATATATATTTATATATATATATATATATATATATATATATATATATATGTACACTTTAATGGAAATTCTGAGTATCACAAACGATATGACAATCAGTTTTAAAGAGCATTAAATAGATTCGAAATTTCGTAACACTTTTATCAAGAACTTGTAGCCCGTCTCACACTTTCACACCTAGAGTTATGAGCATCGGAGTCTTATAAAAATTAATTTGATCAGCCAGTTATAATATTTAAAAAAAAAGGGGATTCTTGACAATCTTTTTTGGATTAAAGGAACGATAGGAGTATGATAATATTTAAGGACGTTATTATAATATTTAAGGACGTTTGAAGTAAGAAAAAAAAGTATTTTAAGAGTGAGGACAGTGAGTCTCATTAATATTGGGTTTTTTCGCTCGAAAAAAAGTAAACGCTTGTTAAATCTAAAGTCCATATTCCAAATATAAAAATTTATTTTAGTATGTTGCACAACAAGGGAACACATAAAAAAAAAAACCTTATTCCAGTAGGCAAGAAAATTAACTAACTTCAACAACTCAAAAAACATAGGGTCGCTAATATTGGGTTTTTTCATATAAGGAATGATGCGGCCATAAAAAAACAGCATATTACTTAAAATTTATATTCGACGGGGTATCCTTTTTGCTTAATAATGTCATTTAGCATATTCATATAATTTTTCTTGTGTAGGAAACAGGGATCTTTCCTCTCTTCTTGCTGGTTATTTCTCACATCTTGAACGGAAGAGATTAAGTGTTTTCGCACATGCCTGTCTAATTCATCCCAGATACTTTTTATGGGTTTCATGCCTGGTAATTGGGGAAGAGGTTGAAGCACTTTGGGCCAGTTATATAAAATCCATTCTTCAATTAAGTGGGACTTGTGCTTGAGATTGTTATCTTGGGAGAATTTGAGTGTTTCCAAACCATACCAAGTTCCATACCAAATGGTCCTTCAATATCCTTAAATATCACTCCTTGCTTAGAATGCCATCTATAAACACCAATTTTCCGACTCCACTGGCTCACACGACGATTGCCATGCTCGCCGTAAACCGTTGATACAAGAACATAATAGAAATCTAAAACTAGAAATTGCGAGGGAACACGCCCAATTCTTAGTGGAACGACGTTATATTTGGTTGCACCAGCAATTGTAACGAAAAAAATGAGCTTAGAAACGTGTTTTCTCGCATTACTTCTATTCTACTGGGATAATGTTTGGTTTTTTTTTTTTTTTTTATATTTTAATGTGTAGCCCGTAGCAGTACATAACAGTGAAATAAAGTTTTATGTTTGGACATTTTTTTATCGAGCGAATATTAATGAGACTCACTGTCTATTAAGAAGCGACCACACCCGAGTCATTTTCACAAGTCATGGAGCGAGCGAAGGAGCTGAACGACAAGCAGCATAAATGGTCCGAATTTCAATTAAACCAAAAAATCCTTTAAACCACATTTCCTACGTTATGTTAAGTGCATACGGAATTTTACAAATATTGACGACTGGCGCATATTTGATTGAACGAGTTCAACTTTTGGCCAACATTGTGACGTTGCTTTATCAAACAAAAATATGTAAATTAACTTATCGAGAAAATCTTACGTGTGTCATTCACTAAAGAATGCTGCATCGCAATGATAATGCAAAACGTCCGAATAAAAAAAATGATAGGTGTTTGCCTTTTTCAAAAATCGTGTTTCGAGAAAAGCTTGTTTAGAAAGTTGAAATATATTATAGACAGGTTTGCATGTGCATACCCTTACATGCTCAAATATTCTTCCTCATTCTCTTTCCTCGACAATTTCAAGTTTTTGGGTGCATGTCGAACAGGGGAACGCAGGTTTTACGCTTTACGCTTTCATAAGCGTATTGAAAGTATTGAATGCTTTCGAATCGCTCTCAGCCTCATATCTATCCAAGGGTTGTCTTAGTAAAACTACACTAACACATATTTATGCGGACACGATTTTAAGTGAATATAAACACCTTCTTAACGGATCTCTTAACAGATTATAGTAGCTATAATTTAACAGGTAAACCATTCGATTGTAACTTCTCAGCATATGCTCATAGTATGCGAGTTGGTATCTTTCGGAGAGAACACAACATTTTAACGAAATCAATTTTCTTCCACGTATTCTAGAGGGTTGAAAGCGTCTATTAAGTCGTTAAAAAAAAATAAATCGTATAAGATCGTAATATGGTAGCGTCACATCTTCACAAAAAATATTCATATATTTACTTCACTTTCCTTTAGAACAGTGAGTGGTTGTTCACAATTCAATTCAAAATGAATAGAGAGAGATTTCTTGCAAGACATATTTTCATATTTCATGTATAATAATCATAATGATGATGATAATAATAAAAATCTCAGTCATTTCTTAAACGATTTTATACAAATAGATGGTGGACCTACATATATATATATATATATATCATACGAAATTGAGCGCTTTAAACTTACTCCTTAAATAAATGTGTGACAAACACATTTGCATGGAAAAGCGACGCATCAAACATCATCTATTTTCAACTTTTCGGGCACCCGAGTTTTTTCTGCTCAATTTTTTATTATAATTTTTCTCATTTTACAATGGTTTGTCATTTCATTTCATGGTTGGTGGTAATTCGAACCGCTTAACGCAATTTTGAGACGTTTATAAATTTCCTATTTTCCAATAAAACATCAATTCCACATATATATTGCATATACTGTACGTATATTAAAGAGATCAGATTTTTATGAGAATTTCATTGAGGCGCGAAATATTTCATTGTTATTATTCTGACAACTTGTTTTATGTCGACAACTTCTTTTTTATAAACTTCTTTCCGTCATATCTTATGGAAAACGCATATACGATAGTTATTACGTAGTCTAAAGACCAAGAAACCTAATAATACAAATAGCGTTAGTTTATCGCAAATATCAACAAAAATAAACATGAATATAAGTATAAATATGAAAATGAAAATGAATACGAATGTGGATGTGAATGTGAATGTGAGTAAAAATATGAATATAACTATAACTATGAACATGAAACGAATATGAATATAACTATGAATACGTGTACGAATATGAATATTTAAAATTGAAATGAAAAGGAAAATCAATCAATGAAAGGAAGAATATGAATATGAATGCGTGTATGAATATGGCTACCGATTCGAATTTATATTACTAATTTATATCAATACTGTAAAAGCTCCTTATTCGCGGGTGATACGTTCCATAAAAATGCCGCGAATACAGAAACCGTGAATACGGGATGGTAATTTATATGAGATTGTAGGGGGTACGTTCCTAAGGGACAAAAGAAAATCAAATCAATTTAATTGAAGTTTCTCTTGCTTGGCAGTTTTTAAAAGCTCCTTCAATTCAGACTGATACGCAGCAGTCGCATTAGCAATTTGCCTCTCAAAAATAAGACTTCGTTCCATAGACGGATCAATATTCATAAAGATATCGCGTAGCTCATTTGCCATTCTTAAACCTTCACTAAGATTTTTCAAATTAAATGTCACGTTCCCAATGCTTGTTGAAGCCTCTTCTTCAATGGGCGGTGAATTTAACATTTCCTTCAAGACGGTTTCAGTCAAATCTTCATCTTGCGATTTAAGCAATTCCTGAATATAACTTGATTTTATCTGTTCGAATCCATCTCGCCTTATTCCATTCGCGATCTCGGCTATCTTTGCAGTCAAAGTTTGAACTTGCACAGATTCGTCATCATTTTCCGCAGTCAGAGCAGGCCACAGTTTTTTACAGCATGAGTTCAATGTGTATGGCTTCAGTTCTTCCAATGAAGATATTTGTGAGATTTATGTTTACGATGCATTTTGCTATGCCAAATTTCTAACTGCATTCCATAACATTCACATCATAGGATTACATTCCATATCTTAAAGGACTAGATTATTCCTTGGTCCACAAGTTGATGCAGAGCCGTTGTGTTCGGGGGTAAAAATGTCACTTTTATATTTGGATGCCTAGTTTCAAGTTCGCGAGGATAACCTGGTGCATTGTTCAAAACCAGAAGTGCTTTAAAGTCTAAATTCAGTTTTTTTAAAAAATTTTCAACTCCCGAAACAAAACAATTCCGAAACCAGTCACAAAAAATCCGCGAATAAAGAAATTTTTAGCCGCGAATATGGGAATTGGGTCGCATTTTTTTCATCCGCGAATAAAGGAAGCGCGAATAAGCAGCTTTTACTGTACCGATTATTGCAAACGATGTCAAATTAAAAAATAGTGCTACAAAATTTATCCATAAGACCAAATTTTAGCCATACAACTATGTGTATAACTTAAACGTAGGTTGCCATTAATTCGCTTTAAGTCGCCAGAATTATCGCATTTCATATGCAATCGATCGAAAATCGAAAAAAATCTAAAAATTTGGCTTATATCAATTTTAATTTTTTTATTTTCTTTTGTACGTCTTTGTACAGTTGAATATATATGCACCTACCTTACGTTGGAACTTTGAACAAATTATTTACAAGCATCTGCAAAAGTCCAATTTCTCGGTCAAATGCATTCGAATTTCTTTTTTAAACATTTTTTTTATAGCATAGTTTTAGCTGCACCACTATTCTTCATATTTACTATTAATAGATACCAATTTACCAACAGTATATAAGAGAGAACGATTCGGGAGCACACGTTAAACAATATTTAAGTTTAGATAATCAACGAAAGTTATTATTATTATGTATGGAGCCAAAAGCAGCTTCTAAAGTAGTTTAATTCTCTAAATTCTAGCAAACGAGTAGTCACTCAACTGGATGTTCCTAAAAGATTTTCCCAAGCTATTATTATTTTTTTTTTTTTTTGAATTGTATTAGGCTTTTCAAAATTCTATCACATAGGAGAGGATCGAAAGCCTTACTTATACAGGTTATATTGCGAGTATCGGATGTGAAACGTCTTTTTTATCCTACCTTGAAAGTTGGAATATTATACGTATTCGTAGATTAGAGATAAAGTTGTAAGTAGGCTAAGTATAAACCTGGGTACTCTGCACGAATTCAAATAAGATGATCGGCTGCTAGAACGTCAACGATGATGAAGATAGGAATCTGAACGACTCGCCTCTTTCTTAACGTTAAACAAGAATAAGCAGAAAATTATGACCTCCGCATTTCTGCATGCAAATATAAAAATGTGCAACATTAATCAAGTACTATATATATTATGCACGGAAAGAATTCTGTCTTTTTTCTATTTTTTTTTTTTTTTTTTTTTGCGAAAGAAGTAGTATTTCTGAACGTCCAAATTCGCTGTTAGCCGGATTAATAACGATCCTATAATCACAACCCTGATGGGTGGGATACCATCTTTTATTATACGTGCATGGGCGATTGTTTTTGTAGCATCGCTGACAAATATTTTCAATCAAAGTGTGAAGATAGTCTAGTCTAGTCTAGTCTAGTTCAGTTCAATTTGGAAGTCTAATTTCATCATTCTGCTTCACAAAAACCAGCCTGCAAACGATATTAGAAACTACAAAGAAAGATAGCGAAGCGAAGATAGCTAAATTTTTTGAACGATTAGCTGTCAAAGGGCTTATCCTATTATATAATTCTATTTTGTCTACAATTGTGTCTAGTTTTGCCGAAAAAACATCAATTTCAAACAAATCGCTCAGAATTAATCAGGAATGTTTTTCAAGACTACAAAATCTTTCGACAGAGTTGACCCTTATCTTTTGCTTTTCAAATTCGCCTCGCCTGGGTGCTTGAAACCTGTCAATCACAGATGCTTCTCGTCATATCTGGTATAGTACAGGGTGGTCACTTCTCTTCATATATAGATATTTTCAAGTGAAACGTTTACATGTATCGAAGCCTAGAAGTATGTGATGTTTGCCGACAATATAAAAGCGTTTCATTCTTTTATTATCATCATCATCATCATTGGTACCATTGGGATCATTGGTATAGGAAGCGTTCAGTTTTTTTTAAATCTTTCTTGTGCATGACGAATTGTATATCACTAAATGTAAAACATGCCAAACGCTATCCAGCTTACATACTGAACCATCCATCTCAATAAATCCAAATCGCTTCTGGGCTTTTCAAAGAGCGAGGGATTCTATGTTGCTTAATAATAATAAACGTTTATATATTAGAAAATTAAACTGCAATCTGGGCAGATGTCACACTGACCTAACAGAATCGTTACAGCGAAAAATTTTACTTTTTGCACTACGTGACTTGCGAGGAATTCTCGATGCGAGGTTCCGGTTCATTAAAACAGATGACCGCCCATTAATTTACCTACGCTACAAAAAGGACATGGAGACGTTGAAAGACATTTTTACTAGAAAACTGTAACATCTTCTGCGTTTGTACTTTGAAAAATCTCATTTCATTACAGTAGTTTTGGTAGATTTATAAGGCATTGTGAAGAGATTCCTTTATCTCATCTTATGTATAATTTTCATTTTTTCGATCCATTGCTGTCTATTCTATTAAAATCATAATAATGGGTGCTGTCGTACGAACACCACGCCAGCAATCAACCAAGCAGATTACATCTTTAATGATGCTTTCATTGAACTTATAGTTCAATGGATTCATTTAGTTGCTATAATTATACCTAACTTTCATTATCAATTCATTTGTTTTGTTATACCAAGTCATGTCTTTATTTTAAGCGAGTAATTGTTTTAAGTAAGTTAAGTATTAAGCACCGCATTTTTCGTGGTTATGTATTACATTGCTCCCCTTATCACCTTCTAAGCTGTCTTTATATAATGAGTATGAATTAATTTTTATTAATCAAAAACACATATGGTAACAAGCAAAATCAGAATTTTGGCAGCAAAAAATCTTGACCTACTGTTTGGTCGCTTGCGCACACACTTTGCCTTTCGACCACTCTTAAGTTACTCAAATTTCTTTGCAAAAGCCTCAGTTTTTCTAGATTTTAGATGCGTTACTTTCAAGATGGAATTCCGAATACGCACGGATAACATTCAAGATAAATATTAACTTAGAAAACTTCAAAATAATAAAAAAAACCACTGTAGTATGTATAAGTGACAAACAAAAAGAAATAAATAAAACACTATAGGGGGCCACGGCCTACCATTAAACAATCTACACCGCTTCGCTTAATACAGTTACTCGTGTAAATATTTTTGCAAAAAACGACGACATATGCGAGGTGGCCAAGGAAGCCTTTTGACCCAAATAATTTCGTCCTTGCGTCACAACTTGTCCGGTGTACAAATTTTAATAAAATATCTCAAAAATTGCGACCTATTGATCCAATACAAGAATGCAAGGACGAACAGGTGCACAGAGAAGCTTAGATCGATTCAAAATCCTTTTCCGAATAAAAGACGATTCTATCTTAACTTAATATACCCTCGTACCACAGTCAGTGTAAGATATAACAAACTATTTGCGTACGCCCACCCATATATCTAACGCTTGTGTGCAATCATTCGTTCGTACACATTTCACCAAGAAAATGAAAAGCAAACATTCGAGTTCGTAGGAACCAGCACAGATCGTTTACTACATTCCACTACAATTCATACTGTCTGCAAGGCCCGCATACAATTCTCATGCTTTGATGATAGCAATAGTTCGATTAAGAGATTAGCACGCACACACTCTCTCGATTATCCCGTGGATGAAGATGATGACGCATATCTATATGGTTAGTGCGTCTATAATATATTGGATTATTAATTATTATTATTAATTAGGATTAGTAACTGCTAAGCTTCCAATGATTTCGCTTACAAAGTTTCTTATATGAGTGGTTTTATTTCTCGACAATGGCCATGTATGGGGCTAGGCATTGCCATTGCTCAGCTAACAGCTGCGCATATTCTGCAGAGAATCGCCTGTCATCAATTCCATCACCCCAATGGACGATGCAGTCTATTAGTTCCTTTTCTGTTCGTTTAAAGGCCAATTGTAAGTAGTCGATGCCCTTTTGGCGGTCCATGGCTTAATACCTAAATTCGGGTCGAATTGCTTACAGCAAGTAATACAGGACATCTAAACAAACTGTAATGTTTTTCGCCGATCGTGATGGTCTTTGTGTTAGTTCCTAATATTTGCTTCATTTACTATAGCCTGGTGGAGATAAAAATACGAAAAAAGAAAATGTTGATCATCTGCAAATGCAGTGACGTTCCCATCTATCCAGCTTTTCGAATCGTACTGTAGCCAATTGGCCAGCTTTATTATTCTCAAAAGTGACTCACTGTACAACTTTATTATTATTATTATTATTATTATTATTATTTGCTTCTTGAAGTTTTTCTTATATACTTCGTAGAGCTGTTAAGGTCTTCCGTTTCTTTACGTTAAATCAATTGTAAAATTAATCGATGACATATTTACAAAAACTTAATAATATTTAATAATTTTATATATCCAAGAAATGTTTGATAGGATATTTCATGTTTCATTCGATATTTTGAGGGAAATAATTTTTATATTATTTGTGACACAACCACTCAAGGCCGACTAATTCAAAAAGTCATGTGTAAGGAAAAATTATAAAACTAAAAACTATGAATACTTAATCGATTAATATGAAAAGTAATTAATATAGATAAATACAGTGAAGGAAGCACTACACCTTTTTGGTCTCAGGAATCGCACCCAATCTACTTGTTGCATTTATATATGTATAGATAAACTAGACAACAGTCTAGCATAGCCATTATCTGAAGTGAATTCATGTAAAATTCGTAACATGTAAGTTAGCTCTTTTCATTGTTATTTTCCAATAGGTTCCAAATTATAGCTCCTTTTGGTATATGTACATTTATCTTATTTATTTTCACTGCAAAGTAACGCGTAACAAACAACAAAGAAGAAACGCACACTTCCACTCCAGTGAAAGTTTCACGTAACCAATATTTCGGCATACTCGTATCTTTTCGTTCTTGTCACGAAATTTTGCATTTTGATATTTTACTAAATTATAATTTATCGCTTAGCCTTACAATGGCACAGACGACAAGTTAATAAACCATGTAGGTTTGAAGAAAGAGCTGCAACGACATTTTGGACAATTGCTGTTGATAGACTGCCAACTTTACTGTCTATTGGCGTGGATGTTAAAGCAAAGGTAAGATATCACTTAAACTTTATTATTTTTAACGGCTACGTATTTTATCTTTTGTAGTGCCTCTTATTGGATATAAGAAAAACGCATGAGAGAGGTCTAATCCACGACCAGAGGATTGTAGCACCATACCCGAAATAAATAGCAATGTGCCAAAGTCAATTAACATCACACTGTGGGTAAGCAACAATATGTCAGAGGAGTTCAACATCATGCCCGAAACACCATGATAGGGCCAAGTAACAATACGCCCCATGTATTTAACACTGTGCCAGGAACTAGAGCACGTACCAGAATCAACCCGAAAAATAAGCTGTATAAGACTATGGACAGCCTCTTACTGAGCGTTAGCCAAAGGGACGAGTGGGAGCAGAGATATATCGGAAAACAACTTTAAGAAAGAGATGAACGAGAGCAACAATTTTGGAAGGAACATATAAAAGTGGAAGAAAAATTTGATATTTACTTATTTTGAATCTTTTTTAAGTGAAAATGCTAAAATATTTATATTTTTTTTCTAAAATGAAATTATATACACACTTTTTTTTCATGAAATAAATATTTCATTCTAAACACCCGGCTACAGTATGTTTATATTATTTGTTTTAATTGAAATCGATAAATAGAAGGAACTTTTTTATGAAAACGCGTTGTGTTTTTCCAAACACAATATCGATTTGGAACCACTTTTATTAATATATTAAATAATTAAGTTCATATTGTAAATTCTATTACTTTTATAAACTTTTTGAGAAATGATCCCAGTCAATCTTCATTTCTACCCAGATATATAAAAAAATATTATTGACGCATTAAAGCATCATAGCCCGTATTTTTTATCGGTCCCTTCCATATTCATTTGATCCAAAGTACATTTAACACTGAGTTTTAACTTGTATATGACATAGCTTATAATTTTTTGAACTTTTCAAAGAACACTGAATATGTTTCGTTAGGTTTAGTTCGTCGACAAGAAAGCTGCCCGCAATAATATCGTTATTAAATGTAGGACGTTAAATTCTTCTTAATAACTATTAAATCATAAGTGAAGAACTAAACTCAAATTTAATTTCGCAACAGAGAACACCGCCACTTCGATATGTTATACTAAATGACTTGCTTTCTAATTGAATATATTTGTGTTCTTTTTGAAATTGCTCTTTTAAATGCATTCCAAGTATTACTCAATTTTTCTTTCAAATAATTTCTTTCTTTTGTTATCATAAGTGAATCAATTACCCTCCACAGCTATATCAAGCAAATTTTGTACATAGTACGGACCTTCATTGACATAGCCACGCAATTGGAGATTTGTTTGAACATCGAACGCATTGCTATCGGCCAACAGCTCGATTACACAATACTTTGCATATTTTGCTTCCTTATCAAATTCAATTTTCCGATCTAAAAGGAACTCTAATAATCCCGCCGTATTCTTCAACGCTTCAACACCCCATTCGAAGCAGCATAAAGCCCGTATGAAGTTGAGAGATGAAATCTTAATATCAGGAAACGGATTACGACAATAATCCAAGAGGAATTCCATATTATCCGAGTGACGACCCATATAAGAAAACCAAGTGTGCAAAATTGAACTAAAAAATATAACAAAATCATTCAGATAGCTCGTTTTGAAATACTTTTAACCATATCCGAATGCTTACTTGACTTCTGAGCATACTGATTGTTCGAAGGTAAAAATAGCCTCTAAGCTATTAAATGCACGGATTTTAAGATCTGATGCCAAGCTACGCAAATATGAATGGTAATCTTCAAATATCTCTTTCAAAGCAGTTTTATAATTTAACTCCAGCAAGGAAACACCCTGTTGAGTGTGTGCCAGGTTTGCTAAAAAATTTAAAAACGTTCTGAAAGAATTGTGATTAGCGTACAGCAGACGATTTACCTAGGGTATCAAATGCGGTTGGTAAATTAGCAATATCTCCTCTATGCAGGCATTCAAACAGACATCTTATCATGTGGGGATACCCGGTTATTATTTTTTGTGGTTGCACACGAGCAGTTTTACCAAAGAATTTCATTATACCGGGTACCAATAAACGATCCAAAGGGTTATCTTCACTTTCAACACGTTTACATATAACGTCATATACCTGATGTTTCTCTAAGTAAAGCAAACCATGATTTTGTTCAGCCAATGAAACCAATATCTCCAATATATTAACTTGCATCAATATGTCATCGTTATCCAATTCAGCCAAAGCATGGTCTACAATAAATTCCACTTTCTCCAATGTTATTGGAGAACGCTTGGCTAAGCCTACCGCCAGCTCATAAGTTCGACATTTCACAATGCCGTCTTTGTTAAGGGCAACGGTTAAGGATTCTTTTACCCACGGCTGATGTAAATGGTTTTCCAAAACCATCAACAAAATACTTAAAGCCGGATTACCAACCTCAGTTTCAATATCCTGCAAACCTTTTAGAACATATTGCAATAGCTCATCGCTCAAAAGATCGCCTACCGACTGTTCATCCTTGCCGTTTAAGTTAACTTGATTTTGTAATTCTTTTAATATAGTATTCAAAGCTAGAGCCCTAATGCGGGCCTTCTTGTGCTCTAAAGCTCTCTGCAATAAGAGCGGAAAATCGTTTTGCCTCAACGTTAAATTCGCCATACAAATAGACAAAATATCGCTAACTAAATCCAACCGCTGCGCCTCTCCACCATTTTCTCGGTATTTAGTTTTATCTTGCCCTGCACCTTCCTCCTCGAGGCAGTCATAAATCTCCGGACAACTAAGCAAACGATTGGTTATCCTCACCTCGAGATCTGGTGTCACGTTCAAACGTCCTCGTATCTCGCTTAAAGTGGATAACATGTTGTCTGTGTTAATTTTCAGACTTTCTAGTTTCTGAGTAAACCATTCTTCAGACATTGTTGGAATTTGAATAAAAAAATTAAGCAATATTTAATCTTAAGGAATGTTTGTTATTTAAAAAAGCCTATTCATTCTTTCTTCAAAAAAACAAACAGCTGATTTTGCAGAGTTGTTATGCTTCGGTTTTCTTTGACAGTATCAATAAGAAGACAATGTATTATTGCAAAATTGCACAACCTCTGATAGTTAAAACAATGTCAAAACTTCAATGTAAAAGACCAACCAAATTCTTAGGGCGGAAAATAAATTAATAAAAAAATGTTTTTTTTTACTTATATTTATTACACTGTGTTCTTCTCTTTTGTTATGGACTGATGATAAATATAGGATGAGAAAAGGTTGAAATCAGGTGTTTTTCCTTTATATTGGAAGAGCAATTTCCTTATTCCAATTCACAAATGTGGAAATAGACTTCATATTGAAAAGTATAGAGGCATCGCCAGGGTAAGTGTCTTACCTAAATTGTATGAGCAAATTGTTACTCAGCATTTAACTTTTAGCTATTAAATCTTATATTCCTGCATGCCACCATGACTAGTGACTCTGGCACGAATATCGTGTATACTGATTTTAGTAAAGTGTTTGACTTAACTATACCGTATTGATAGTCAAACTCCATGCCTCTGACTTCCCTTTCTACTTAATAAAATGGATAAGCTCTTATCTGCATAATAGACCATTCAGCGTTCTGTTTAACTTCATCACCTCGAATGAATTTCCCGTGACATCTGGCGTCACTCAAGGCAGCCACTTAGAACCTCTTTTATTTAACTTATACATTAGTGATCTCCCCCCGGCTAGTAAATCCAGCTAGATCTTAATGTGCGCTGATGACGTTAAATTGTTTACTTTCTTCGAATCGTAAAGTTTCAACTTGAGTTAAATAATTTGGTTACATGGTGCTCTTTAAATTTTTTAACATCTCTTTATATCCTTTATGTTACTTTTTAATAATAATTTTTTTATGAGATATGCTTCTAAGAGTCAATTGAATTCGACCGTTAATTTATTTTAGTTGAGTTTTATGTGTAAGTAAATAAATAAATAAATAAATGTAGAAAAGACGTTTATGAACAACACTTGTAAAACGCATTATTAGAGCATGAACCTATATTAATATTATTTTGAAAAACTAACCTTCTGCCATGTGATTTGAATTCCTCTGAACACAGTCCAGGCTATACTATTTTCAAATATCTTAGTATTTCCACAAAGCCGTCTTCTTTGTAAAAGAATAATTTTCTAAAAATTTCCAGGGCACGTGTATTGGCAAGTCAACCTTCTTATAACACTGAAATTTTAAGCTCCGAATCGATATTACAATAAGCCGGCACGGCGCAAAGGCAAAGGTGAGTGTGATTATAGTCAAAATTTCACTGTCGGAAAGGATGTCAGTTCAATCTATAGCCTCTATTGATGGAAATACTCATTTTCATCCAAATAATATCTTCTTCATCCATCGGAAGTTTTAGCGGAGCCATTCTGTAATTGCAATTTTAAAACGATTGGCATGGATAAATTTTATTTTCTCTACGAAATTAATAAATAACCATAACTTACACAAAAAATTATCTTCGAGCCCTCGAGCTGTTCAATGAAAAGTTACGTTATGAAGGTCAAGTGATTTTCCAAACCTACTCTATTAGACGATAGCTAGGTTTCGAGTTTTTTTGCTTTACGTATGCGCAGTAACTGGGAGAAACGATTTTTGTACCTGTCAAATCATACGAAAGCTAACTAGCTTTTTTTGATACTAGCTTTAGTTTTGCATTAGCGTTGCTTTTTATACCCTACATCACTTGGGTACAGAGTATTTTAAGTAGTGCGGTCGCATGTAGCATGAAAAAGCCCTTTAGATAGATCGACCTTTTATTATACCGATCGATTCAGAATCACAATCTGAATTGATCTAAACCTGTCTGCTCGTCTGATGTCTGTGTTCAAATTACAGGTCGCAATTTTTGAGATATTTTGATGAAAGTTGGTGCAGTGACGTGTTTTGACCCAATGACGAACGCCACTTTTTCGACCTCTCCCATATAAAGAAAAAACTATAACTTTAAAAATTTCTCGACAAAAGTGTCTAAGTAGTAGCATTTCGGCATTCTAAATTGGTATGAAAACTTTGAACCGATTGGGGAAATTATTGATCCTTCTCTCATATAGCGACAATTAAAGTTCATACGAGAAAGACGTATAATTTTCAATGCTTCACGACGAAAATTATATTATAATAATAATTTAACATAAAATAATTAACTGTGACAAATTTGGACCATCTCGGCCTACTTTTTGAGTCCTAATAAGAATTTTCTCGAAAATTGCTCTTTTGCAGAGCAGAAAAGCCTAAGTTTTAATATGTGGTGATGGAAATTGACCCATAATATTATACTTTTTTCATAAAAAAATTAACTCTACAAAATTTAGACCAACTACGTCTATTTTTGGATCCTGCACTATGTAAGGATTAAACTTGAACTACATTAGGTTGTGTTTAGGACCCGCTTCCCCATAAATACGCACATAAAAAATATGCCTTTATATAGAAACAAGATATTAATTTTGTGTTCTATAATAATAAAATGGTGTGGTATAGGGTATTTACAGAGGACCTTGCTCGACAGTAATGTTCTAACTTGTTCAAAGGTAGTTTTGGTTGTCTAGAGTTGGATTTATTACGAAAAACAGCTGTAGATAGAATAAAAATAAGTAAATTAAATTCCAAACAAAGTAGTTTTCTTACAAAGAGCTGACGTCCGCCTGAGTGGCCGAGTAGGCAAGAGTCTCGACTAGCAACTCAATGGTCGTGGGCTCAAATCTCAAGTGCGGTAGAGTTTTTAATAAAGCCGAAAGCCTCAGATGCTAGTGCTTTAAGACTTTAGTCTTAGAATTTATTCTCTGGCTAAATTTATAAAAATTTATAATAATAATAATACAAAGAGCTGAAACAAAACAAGTAATATTCAATTTTTGAAAGGTAAACAAATCAATATTTATTCTTTGCGCTCCAATTGCCTCAATAATACCCCTAACCGGAAAAAACGTAAGTCAATATGGGTGGTTATGCACTATAACACATAACGCAAAATTAGTTGAACACACAATTTTGCTAAAGCATAATTATATGGTTGGAGTTTGATACATAAAAGTTAATGAAGTGCAAAATTATTTTTTCGTAAGGAAGGTCGAATGACGAGAGCCATACATAGTGCAAAACCAAATGGTTTTCAAGTTACGCCGTCGAAATGGGAGTTAATTGACTAAAAGTTACATAATCAATAGACTAATTTTCAACTTCATCCTGAGATTATTGAGATACGTGTTGATTTTTAAATATAATAATGGAGGTACACAATTTCAATTTACTGTTAATAATGTATACTTTTTATTCCGATAAAAATTTTTAACCGAATACGTTGAAAATGCGCTAGAATGGCAATCTCTGTCCACGAAAGCGGTGAAAACACGATCTGACAATCAAGATGGCGTCAGTTTTCACCACGAATATATTATAAGATTTACACTTGAAAATTTTTTCGATTTTATTTCGCAGAGTTTTAAAGAATATTTAGGTAATGTCGCAAAGATTTGCTCCTGGTCAACCAGGTCAATCTCCAGTGCCTGCACAACCGCGTTATCAACCGCCACCATCTCAAACTGCCAGCATGAGACCTTACGCAGCAGGCACAGGATTTCCGGTATGTTGTACGGCAAAGTGAGATAGTTATGATTAAATAGCGTCTAACAATTTTTGTTTTATCCAATCCAAATCAACAGCGTGGGTTTCCTTTACATCCCAGTACGCCACAACCAGTGGCTGGGAATACTAATCCTCCGGGTGGACCATCCTTACATCAACGTGCCTCTCAGCCAGGTTTCCAAAGTGGCTTAAGAGGCAGTGGTTCAGGAGGGGGCAGTAAACGTTCCGCGGAATCGCGTAATATAAGTAGTGCTCAAAACAAGGGTGATTTTGTGCCTGCCAAAAAGAAGAAAAAATTGGCTGACAAAATTTTGCCACAAAAAGTGCGAGATTTAGTACCGGAATCACAAGCTTACATGGACTTGCTGACATTCGAACGTAAATTAGATGCCACAATTATGAGAAAGCGTCTAGATATACAAGAAGCCTTAAAGCGCCCTATGAAACAGAAACGTAAATTACGTATATTTATATCGAATACGTTTTATCCAAGTAAAGAGCCTACCAACGAGGGCGATGAGGGTTCAGTAGCCTCTTGGGAACTACGTGTAGAAGGCCGATTATTAGAAGATGGCAAAGGCGATCCAAATACTAAGATTAAGCGTAAATTTTCTTCGTTTTTTAAATCTTTGGTTATAGAATTAGATAAGGAATTGTACGGCCCTGATAATCATTTGGTGGAATGGCACCGTACTCACACTACGCAAGAGACAGATGGTTTTCAAGTCAAAAGGCCAGGCGATCGCAATGTTCGTTGTACCATACTTTTACTATTAGATTATCAGCCTTTGCAATTTAAGCTGGATCCACGTTTGGCTCGCCTTCTGGGAGTGCATACTCAAACGCGCCCGGTTATTATTTCAGCTTTATGGCAGTACATTAAAACTCATAAGTTGCAAGATGCTCACGAACGCGAGTATATTAACTGCGATAAATATCTGGAGCAGATTTTTGGTTGTCAACGCATGAAATTTGCTGAAATACCGCAAAGGCTTAATCCTTTACTGCATCCGCCAGATCCGATCGTCATTAATCATTTCATAGAAAGTGGAGCTGAAAATAAGCAAACTGCTTGCTACGATATTGATGTTGAAGTTGATGATACGCTTAAAAATCAAATGAACAACTTTTTAATTAGCACTGCCAGTCAGCAAGAGATACAAGGTCTCGATGCCAAAATCCATGAGACCGTGGATACAATTAATCAAATGAAAACCAATCGAGAATTTTTCCTAAGTTTTGCAAAAGATCCGCAAACGTTTATACAACGTTGGATTGTTAGTCAGACCAGGGACCTAAAGGTAGATTTAAAAACAACTAAATTTTGCAAAGAAAAGTTAATCTAATCGTTTCACTAATTTCTTAGGCGATGACCGATGTAGCTGGTAATCCCGAAGAAGAACGGCGAGCTGAGTTTTATTATCAGCCTTGGACTCACGAGGCTGTCTCCCGTTATTTCTTCACAAAAGTCAATCAGAAACGAGCCGAACTGGAACAAGTTTTGGGTATACGTAGTGGTTAATATTATTCTAGTTTATGCGTCAAACTAGAACAAAAAACGTTTTTCCCTCACTATAATTTTCTCTTCTCTCACGCTTGTGCTAGAATTAAGATAATTTTGCTTTTTTAAGATGACGTTCATTTCTTAAACATTCGTATGTGACAAGCTACAAAACTAAACACTTACTAAAACTACTAAACTTATAATTTGACATTTGATTTCATTAGAAAATATCTGGAAGTATTAAAATAAAATTTAACGAATTAGTAATCATTCACATTAAATTATCAACTAAGTTATATAGAGAAAAATGGCATGATCAAAAGCCGCAAGTGGAATGTTTGTATCTATAATGAAATTTATTTCGTAATCATTTCAAATTGACGTAAATTAGTTTGTTAGAACGGGTTGGGTAATGTATATACAAAATATTTGTCAGATAAATATAGGTTATAAGTACTAAAAAAATTACCTCACTTTCAAATAGGGCATGCTTTTTAAAAAAAAACAAGTTTTGAAAAGAAGATTTGGATTCGAAGACATTTATGAAGTGTCTCCGAAAGGAAAGAAATGGCACAGCGAATATTTTGTGATAGAAATAATTGTTTTAAATCTACCCTAATGATAGAGCAATGGAATTGGAGAAACTGTTCGATATTAGAATTGCTTCCTTTTGTTTCACAAATTATCTCGCTTCATGGCCAATTTCTATTTTCGAAGTGAACGGTTTTAAGCCAACAGGAATGCGTACGTGCCGAGAAAAAATTTTCTTTCAAGGAAAACTGTTGCTACGGGTAATCAGTTATTAAAACGAAATATTCCAGAGAGACGACATGAAAATTTCGAAACAGTCAAAAAAATTAAAATCAAACTCGGCCTTTATATCTAATCGTACAACTTGTAGAAGGTTTTCTTGCAAAACATACATACAATCCGTCAATGTAAGCCATGTTCTTTAATAAACCCGTCAATTCTACCATTCGATCGGATTATAGATCACGCCTATAATTCCGATTAATGAAGATATAAAAAGCGATTTTCCTTAATTCACTCAATAGGTCCTGTAATAAGCGTAAAGAAATGCATATATCAGAAGACTAAAAGTTCTCTAAAGGCTTTAATAAGACAGCTTCTCACTACATAGAGAAAGGCTTTCCCTCCAGCAAACGCACTTCTGAGGTTTGATTAAAGGAACTCAATAAATTTTTGACTGCGAAGAGGCTGTCAGAGTCTTCCACCGCACTTCATTAGAATACAATGCAATTTCTTTTTACTTTTTGGAGTTCTCATTAAACAAGCGATTGCTTACACAATCCAATATGTATGGGTAGGTTCCTTTTTGCGCTTGCTCATTGCTTGGATCGCAAAATGGAAAATTGCCCCTTCTTGTATATCCTTCGACATGTTTCTGAAGTAGTTTGAAAAATATGCAAGCGTGCATGCACACAGAATCTGATTTTCCTATGTGAAAGCGAAATATTACTGAGTAAAATGTTTAACAAAATCACAAAATGCCTGAGGTTAAGAGAAGCTGAAGAATCAGAAAGCCTGTCTAAATATCTAAATTAAAAATTATAAAGTCATAGGCTTTTTATCATAACATAATTAAGAAAATTTAAATTTTTAATATTATACTGTTTGGCTTATTTTCACCTGACAAGGAATTTAGTAGAATAGAACTTGGAAACAATTCCCAACAATGTGTAGGAAGAAATGCTCCGTGTGATGAATCGCAAAATCGAATAAATGCTATATAAAAAGTTCATATATATATAACATATATTATCTTCCTCTTTTAACACTAGATTTACCTACCTTTTTTACATATTACATATGTTATTGAAATAGTCAATTTCACCCAGTTTAACTTAAGTGTAACGCGCTTTAGCGTCTCCTCACGCCCATTTTTTAATAAGATATTCTTAGTCGATCGAGGAATGTTCGTGCCAAATTTCAGGTCCCTATCATTCTTTTTGCGACTGTGACAATTCACAAAATTCATCGGTCACGAAAAATATACTAAAATCTTTACATCCATATTCAGATCAAACTTATCTATTCTTTAATTTGAAATTGCATACCACCGAAGAACAATTTACCTCTTTCAAAGATTCGTAAATATGCTACATGATCGGGCATTTTATATATGTACACCGAGCTTTTGTCTCTTTCAATGACAATGCTCTTGTTAATGAGGTTTTATAAATAAAGTATTGCTAAACTAAAATCATTTTTCGACACGTTACTGTCTAATCTAAGTCTAAATTATAAAGCAATTCATTTGCAAATATTCTCATTGAGTTTTGATTTGAGTTGATGGTACGAAATTGCAGTCGTAGATGCTAAGAGCCATCTAGTGGTAATATTAATTATTATTTATCGAATGCATTGGGCTAACAATTTCTTATTCACATACATTGTCGCAAAAAAGAAGCAGACCTACAATTGTGTTTATACGGCAACCGGCCCGTGTGGTATGTTTATTACTGAACTGACTTCCAAAACAGTTTCTGTAAAATAAGAAAATTTATAAACTTCCTAAAAATCAAAAATAAAGGACAATGTATTTACCTTCGTTAAGTACAATATTGGGTGTGGCATTTCTGGGCTATATTGGTCATTCCATGTGGACGGTGGCACAGCTGTTTACAAAATTGAAATGCACTGACGTGCCTTGTTATTACTCGTTCCTTGCGACTAAACCACGTATGCAGTTAGCCTTATTTATATCTACTACACCTAATCCAATATCGTCAGAAGTTACAAGTTTAGAAAGCCTCAGCAGTTTTGATTATTGGCATGAATTCAATAGAAAATACGAAATAAAATTGCCAGCTGCAACACGTCGTAATGGAAGTTTGTATATGCAAGTAGTACTAGCGGCCGAAGGCCAACCATTAGAATGGAAAACATTAAAACGCGATGGACCAACTATTATTCATAGCACACGTATTACTGACTATATGGAACCGCAGGCAGAGACGTTTAATTTATTGGGTGAGAATGGGGTAAGTAAACGAACAAAAGATGTCATTTATTGTGAAACTAAAGACTGAAACAACGAACTGTTCTTTTTAAATAGAAACAAAGTATTGCTGCCAAACCGGCCAGGAAAAAAAATACGTACAATAAACCAGTAACACATATTATGTCCGATGTTTACGTAGTTTTGCTAACTGATGATATATCGTTGAGTTCTAAGGATGTACCACCAGAAATGGCTAAATACATACACGTGAATCAATATAGACAGATTTTACCCATTATGAAGACAGACTTTTTTAATACGCGCCCTAAGGATTTGGTAAAAGTTTCTACAAATATGACAAGTTTTACCATAAATTATCATTATCAGCCTATTGGGACTGGAAAGTTGCGCTTCATGCTTCTTTTTGAACATTCTATTGCGATGATGCAGAATATGGGTATACCCAAAAAAGATATTGATGAAGTTAAATCAATGCTTTCGGGTACTAATTTGTATCTGCTGCTCGTCACTGTGTTTGTAGCAAGCGTACATGTACGTAGTCATTAATAGATAGACAGGCGGTGCTTGAATGCTTAAATTATTTTAATTTGCCTTTCAGTTGCTGTTCGATTTTCTTTCCTTTAAGAATGACATAATATTTTGGCGTAAGAAAAAGTCTTATGAAGGTTTGTCTACGCGAACAACATTATGGAGAGCTTTTTCCCAAATTGTCATATTTTTTTACTTGATGGATGAGAAAACTTCCTTGCTGGTTTTAGTGCCAGTGGGTTTGGGTGTTTTTATTGAATTATGGAAGTGCAAAAAGATACTTAAATTGGAATTTTATAATGGAGGATTACGTAGAAGGTCTTCAGCAGTGGGGCAAAACCCATCGAAATCCCTTGGCGCAGCTGAGCAAAAGACTGAAGAGTTTGATAAGCAGGGCATGCTATATCTTAGCTACTTACTTTATCCTCTATGCATAGCCGGTGCTGTTTACTCATTACTATATAAATCACATCGCAGTTGGTATTCATGGACTTTGAATTCTTTGGTAAACGGTGTTTATGCCTTTGGTTTTCTCTTCATGTTGCCGCAATTGTTTGTCAATTACAAATTGAAGTCAGTGGCCGCTTTACCCTGGCGTTCGTTTATGTACAAGGCATTCAATACATTTATAGATGATTTCTTTGCTATCATAATTACAATGCCAACGGCTCATCGTGTGGCATGTCTACGTGATGATATTGTCTTTCTTATTTATTTGTATCAACGTTGGTTGTATCCGGTCGATAAAAATCGCGTCGATTCCGGCCTAAGTATAACGGAATCTATAGATGATACAGAGACCGAGCGAGTAGAGAATATTGAAACTGATACAGATATGGAAAAGAAAACTAAGTAATTTTGAATTTCTAATGTAAGTTGTTTGTGGAAGAAATTTACATATCGTTTCGCCTCTATCTGATTTTCTTTTCAATTTTTTTTTCTTTTATCTGCGTTGAATAAATATTTCTATGCTCGATACATGTCTATAAAGAAAGATAAAGAAGTTTGCAACAAATTTATAGAAAGTTGTAAAGCCGATCATGTTTAACCGGCCATTGTAGAAATGATTTTTAGCATAATCGATCGGTTATTGTTTAAACCAACTAAGACTATATCATATATTATATATATATATATATATATATTTAATTTCCTAAACGACATATTTATTTAATATCTTAAACAATAATATTCCAATTGCAACGTTTAGAAGTGAAATACAAAAATCTATTTCAGTGT